>NC_081324.1:75402913-75723368 GCF_026419965.1 Kogia breviceps | reverse complement strand
TAGAAGATAAGGGGGAGAAAAAGTGTTTTGTTTTTGTTTTAATTAATTGTCACTATTTTGCTATCAGAGGATTTGACCTGAAAGTCAAGATTCTGGCCTCTCTTGAAAAATCAGGTCTGACCCCCCCAGGTCCTACATTCACAAGTGAGATGCTGTCTGCACTAGGATCTGTAAGTGGGAATGTGATGGAGTTAAACGGTCTGGGTGGGTGACTATACGGAGGGCTGCGGACTGCGGCAAAAGAAGAAGGGGAAAAAAAAGCCCATGTAGCTCGACCCCAGCACCTTCACCAGCCCTGGTGGATGGAGAGCCACCAGCCCGGCTGCCTGGAACTCCTGTGTGCCCTGGATGCCCAGATCCCAGAGCAAGATCAACCCGCCGGGCTGCATCAGGGCTTCCCGCTTCACAGGAGCCAGAGCCCTTAGCACGGTGATTCATAACGGCTCCATAGCCAGTGCCCACCCCAGGCCATTTGCATCAGAACCTCTGGGGGTAGGGTCCAGGTATCTGAGGTTTTCCAGACGATTCTATCAGGCTGTGGGTCGGGAACCAGTAGCTTCTTGAAAAACTGGCTGATGCAGGCACTGGGCCGCTGCCATGCGGCCTGAGTCTGTTTCACACCTTCCCTGTTGAGAAGTTCCTTCTGAGGAGTCTGGGCTGGCGTCTCCCGCTGCAGGGCGGGCAGCTGAGTCACGGGGCCACAGGCATCGCCGTGGGGTGACGGGAAGACCCTGGGGCCAGCCTGATCTGCGCTCAAGGCCCCATTCGGGGGGGTCTTCCCCAAGCCCTAGAACAGCTGCTTATGCATCTGCAAAATGGGGCAGTAATATCACCCGGCTCGTGGGAGATCCGTGAGTCCACACCCAGCCCGTGCCTGGAGGCCAGAGAAGCTGGGCTCAAAGCCCGAGGATGCAGGGTTCTGTACCTTCATGTACGGCTGGCCCCGGGTCAGCCTGCTAGGTTCCCAGTTTCCTGAGTACCGCCCGCTCTCTGGGTGTCCTTGGACGACACCTGCATTGTTACTTTTAACGTGACTCAACACCTCTGTGTGCCTGGCACTGGGCTGCGTGCATCCAGGCCTTATCTGTTGACTCTTCTTGTGGCGGGCACTATTGCCACGCCCTTTCTACAACTCGAGTACATCAGACGGCCTGGGACCAGAGAGTGACAGAGCTCAGAGGCCAGCTCTGCCCGCCCTGGGACCCCAGCGTGGCCTCCGTGGCTGCTGGTTCAGTTTCTCCTTTGGCGGCTGTACTCCTAGCACCAGGCCTGGCACATAGTATATATTCAATGACTGTGTGCTGTGAATGACAAGGGTGGAGTCCTCAAGGCCTGAGGTCAGGAGAGCACGTACTGTCCCCAGTTATCAAAGAGGAACGCTGAGGAATGGAGTTAAGGGGCTCCCTTAAATCACCTTGAGGTGGCAGAGGTGGGCCTGGGGCCCAGTCTCCCATCTGCCAGCCCCGAGTAGGGGCTTTCGGATCACACCTGGTTCTTGGGGGACCAGCTGTGTTCTGCAAAGGCACATCCGTGAAACAGCCTCCTGGTACCGAGAAAGGGCCACTCGTTTGGTCTTAGGAGCCAGGCTGATCTTCTCTAAAGAGTGCCCTTTACTCCGTGATCGTCTAGTGCGCGCCTGCTGTAAACAGAGCCCTGGGAGGCACACCCATCGGGGTATTGGAGCGTTTTGCCCATGGGGGCTGCCAGTCTGGAGCCTGGGAGGCAGGGGGACCCAGGAGCAGGCAGCCTCACACGCCAGGCCAGCCGTCAGGGTGCCGGCCCCTCGCAAGACCCACATCCTGTGTCTCCAGCCCCGTAATGTCCCCAAGGGTGGGGACTGCAGGTTGCTCGTGCCCCCCGATGGCCTGGGGCAGCAGGCCGCTGAGTCCGAAGGCTGCGGTGCCTTGTCCCAACCTGGAATCCCACCCTCCTCTCTCAACCCGAACCTCCTTCCTCTCCTCCCCTTGAGGGACAGACCGGAGAGAGGGGCACACCTGCTCCCCCTTCCCCCTCCCCCACAGCCTGTTGGAGTCGCCTCAGGTCCTCAGGTACGGTTTTAACAGGGGAAACCTGCCACACGGGCCTGCACTTTCCAGTTTGCCAAGGCCTCGCCTGCGCTTTGTCTCGGGGAGTAGCAAACTTGGGACCTCCAGGAACAGGCAGAAAACACCCAAATAAACGAGACCTCCCATGTCCAGGGGCAGCTGGCACACACCCCATCGGTTATCCTTAGGCGGGGACATGGGCCCAGTGTGGCCAGATCAACCAGTTTCAAGAGAAACGAGAAATGGAGATTCTTGTGTAGCCTTTCTCGTGTTTACATATCAGTAACTAAGTTTTTTTCCTTAACGTTCCGTGGTGTCAGCAAATCAGATGCCCGTCCGTGGGCAGCCGAATGCGGCCCTGTTTCATCCCATTTGGTCACCTGTAGACAGTGGTGTCTGAGCTTGGGTTTCCTGGAAGCAGCCCCTGACCAGCTAGGAGGGGAGCCAGTTTGGGGGATGCTGTGAGCAGGCCCCACTGTACAGGCCACAGGGACCCCTGAGAGCCGTGTGGCACCCGCCTCAGAACTGTCCCCCGGAGTCGAGGGAGCTGGGACATTTCTCCAGGGGGGCTTAAACTAACCCCAACACTTCCAGCCTACCCTGTGCCAGGGCCACGCGTGCCCCTGTGGCCAGAGAAAGCCCCTGGCCCTCCAGGCCGGGAGCTATGAATATGTCCCAGAGCTGGCCGCTAACGCTGTAGGTGACCGTCAGGAGGGGGCACCCACCGCGGCCGCTGCATCTGTCGAGGGCCGGTGCTGCCATCCCCATGTTATGGAGGAGGGAAGGGACCTGCCCACGCGCTCTCGGTAGCAGTACCCATTCACGACAGCAAGGGCGTCACCTTTCCCCCGTGTCTCCTGCACGCACGCCGGGCGCTGTTGTAAAGGCCTTCAGCGTCTGTGCCCTTCCCATGCTCTTCGGTACCCCAGGAGCTGCGTGCTCTTCAGTCGCTGCCGAGACTGAGCACGGAGAGGGGAGGCCTCGGCCCCAGGTGGCTCAGCCGGTGGGGGCAGCAGGCTTCCCTCCCGTCCGGGCAGCCTGGCTACATACAGCCGGCAACGCCATCAACTCCGAGGCCGGCCGCCCCGGCCGGTCACAGCTGCCGCCTCTCAGGGTTCCTTTCAGGATCCCCCCCCGCCTCCCCGAGCAGCCCTGAAGCTTTGCCCTGTCTCCCGACAGCCCCCCGCCCACCTGCCTGCGGTGCCTTGCGCGCAGGGCGCCAGCGCCAGCCAGGGACGGGAGAGAGACGCGGGCTGGCGTTCTGTCAAGGAATTAATTGAAAAATAAAATCATTAGATGGGAACTCCAGAAATGCAAAATGGTGGCTGGAGAGTGGGGAGGGGGACGGGGGCAGGACTGGGGGGTTGCTGGGGGACGGCTGAGCTTTTTGTCAAGTTAATTTCTTGGGTGTTGATGTTTGGTGACATTCACTTGTTGTTTATCTCCGGGTGCAGCTGTAATACTGAAAGAGAACGCACAGCTTGTTTCGTTTATTTATTTTACACCTTTCTCCGGTTCTGCATTATGTTTGTTCGGTGAAAACCCACTGAGGCTTTTGATGTCGGGGAAATGGGGTTTCAGCAGCTGTTCCCGGCAAGCAGGGCGCTCCGCGTGCAGATGGGGCGGGTGGGGGGGTGCTGGGTGTTGTCTGGGGGCGACTCAGGGCCCCAACGTGTCCTCTGGGGGGGACGGGGCGGCGCTGGGGGCCCGACCTGAGCCAGATACACCAGGCTCCAAGCCCTTGGGGCGCCAGGCTCCCTGCGTGAACTCGCTGGTCCTCGCCATCGCCCCCCCGGGAGGTCGTGTCTCCACCCCCAATGTACAGACAGGCAGGCGAGACCCAGAGAGTACAAGTGACCTGCCCAAGGTCACCGAGCGTTAAGTGGCGGAGCTGGGACCTCAGACTGTCTGACTTCCGGGGGTCGTGGAGTCAGCTGGTCGCTAACGACTTGCCTACCCCTCACCCCACAGCCGTCAGTGGAGACCCCTGTGCCTCTGGTTTCCGGCTGGAGGAGGGGGGACAGTACCTGCTTTGGCCTTGACCAGCCAAATCACTTCATTCATTTACGGGACAACTGTTTATTGATCACCTACTGTGTACCGGCCTTCCTGTGACAGCCCCTGCCCTGCTGGCGCTGCCTGGCCTAATGGCAGGCTGACACATTCAGTCAACACCCCTGACACGAGCAGTAGTAACAAAGGTGGTGGTCTCAGCGCCGTCGTGGAGCCCTGCCCACGTGCTGGCATCATCGCTCTTGTCTCTCCTCAGTGCTCACCACGGCCCCAGGAGGTAGGCATTCCTAGTGGCCCCATATTACAGATGAGGAAACTGAGGCCCAGAAGGGCCAAGTCTGCTGCTCACAACCAGCCCACGCTTGGGCTGTGGGGTCAGTGCCCACCGTTCCTGAGCACAGTTACAATAGGGGCTGGGGACAAGTCAGGCGGCTCTGAAGGGCTTTTGCAGGAAGAAGGAACCCTCCCCTCCTAGGGAGTCAGGACGACAGCAGAAGGCAGCCACAGAGAAGGGGGTGTGGCGGGACAGCCCCGTCCCCCCACGTTATACATGAGGGGTTGAATCTCGGACGGGGCACGTGCCCTGCCTAAGGTCACGCAGCTTGGGAACAGTCAAAGCCAGACGTGGTGGCCACACGCCCTGTCCCCACAGGGTCCTGCGTGCTTTTAGGGCAGGGCCCCTCGGGAGATGCCACAGAGCACAACACAGCATGCGTGGGTTGCAAACTCGACCGTCCGAGGTGGAATCCAGGGGCTGCCAGGTGTTAGCTGGGGTTGGGGGGGGCGCCTCCATTTTCCCACCCGTGAAATGGGGGTGATGACACCAGCCTCCGGAGGGTTTATGAAACTAAGGTGAGACACCACTTGTAAAGTGCCCGCCCTGTGTGTGTTTCCTCTTCCAGCGATGTCCCCCCTCCCTCTGGGCCTCAGTTTCCCCAGTCTCGGTGCCTCTCTTCCCGCCACTCCATTTGTTTGTTTGCTATCCCGACAACTGCGGTTTTACTTTCTAAAAGTTACCCACCTTGGTGCCCCTTTGTATTCATTCACTCAATCATTCATTCATCCATTCTTATGTTCAACAAATGATGACAGAGCACCTACTGTGTGCTGAGCCCTGGGACGGTATCTCCCAGTCCAGCTCACAGTCTGGTGGAGCCAGGCCAGCGCAGTGCTTGGGATGTTCAGGTGGCCGAGAGGCCCTCGGAGCTGGCCAGGCCCCTTGTGACCCTGGGCCGTGCCTCTCTGAAAGGTCCCCGAGGTGGGCTGATGCCCGAGGGGTGCCCTGTGCTGGCCACTGGGGGCACCAGGAGTTCAAGCCCCAGTCCCCGCCTGCAGGATGCTCCTGGGCCAGCTGGGTAAGAACCACCCACGTGCCTGGCACCTGCCCCCTTGCCAGTCTCAGAGTCATGGTCAAGCCGTGGGAAAGAACAAAACTTCTGCCAAGGTGAAAGCGGCAGCTGCCACCATCGTGGCTACTGCTTCACTGGCCACCCCCTCGGGCCCCAGGCCAGCCCAGGAGAACAGGGACCAGCCGTCCCAGGAGCTCAAACCTATCCCCGTCGTTAGCCTCTGGGAGGGGGGTGTCAGCGACAGGCCCACAGGTCCTATTTTGCTGCCCTTCTACTTCCCGGCTCCTACCACATGCCCAAAGATTCAATTTCCAGAGACCATTGCGGACCTCCGGCAATTACTTGGAAACCCAGAGGGGGCGGCGGGGGCGAAGGAGGCAGGTGTCCGCCCCACAGCCCGTCCTGTCCCCCTCCCTCCGCATGACTAACGACTTGGTGATGATGGCCTGAGGCTCCGGCCGGGCGGGCCTCCCACCCCTTCCTCACCCTCCCCGAGGGGCCAGCCCCTCCGCGTGCCCCATTTCTGCCCCATTCGCTCATCCGCTCGTTCAGCAGCTGCTCACGGGCACCCACTAGGTGCCAGGCAGTGTGCTGAGGCAGGGGACACGGCCATGAACGGGATAGCTCTGTCCCCAAGCGAAGAAGCGCCCGCCGTGTGGCGAGAAGCGCTGTGGAGTGAGGAGGGGTTGGAGAGCGGGGGGGACCTGTAGACAGTGGCAGGGGAGTCCTCTCTGAGGAGGGGATGCGGGAACAGGGGTCTCTGGGTGGGAGCGCACTTCGCGGGGCTGGGAGGGGCCGGCCCAGGCAGTCTCGAGATTGCCACGCAGAGCTCCCGGAGCGGGGCAGGAGCCTGCCCTGGAAGGATCCCTCGGGCTGCTGTGCGGGGGGGACAGGTGGCCCTGAGGGTGAGGGCGGAAGCAGGTCCGCTGAGAAGGTGGGAGTGCTCGGGTCAGGCAGGTGGCCGTGGAGAAGAGGAGAAGGGTCAGTGTCCGGGTGAGGTTCTTACGAATGAGATGGAGAAGTAGCCTCAGAGAGGCCAAGTCACTTGTCCAAGACCACCTGGAAGAGACCCAAGATGCTCCATCTCGAGGGCGAGCGTTGGGCTGGGCTCTGGGGAGACCCGCTGCCTGCAGGAGCCCCAGACCCGGTGGGGAGATGGCAGCTAAGGATGGCGGTGGCAGTTTGTCCCACCCGGAGGACTTCACAGAGGAGGTGTTGTTTGAACCAGGGAAGGAGAGGCTATTGGGACAGCATCCAACAGCTGCCTCAAAACAAGCCCAGCATTATCTGGGGGTGAGGGCTGACCGTGAATGAGTGGTTAGACTATAGCGGAGGGACTGACAGAGTCAATCTAAGCCCAGAGCCTTCCCCCTCCCACCCCCTACCCCATCCCTTCCTGGAGGGGCCAAGGGGACCAGCACACCTCCCCCCTCCACCCTTTGTCTCCTGGCGATCTCCGGGCAGCACCTGAGACTTTCATGAAAAGAGGAAAGACGGTGGGCTCTGGTGTGTCTTGGGTCCTGGTTTCACCACTTCCTAGCCGAGTGACCTTAGACTCCCCTGTTTGTGCTTCAGTGCTTTCACCTGCGAGAGGTAATAATAATACCTACCCATGGGATTGTTGAGAAGATAAGAGCCATAGCACAGAGCAGATAATCAATAGCAGTTGCCACCCAGAGGACATATATTTTGCCAAGCCAACCATGCCCTTTCACACTGTGCATCTACCTCCCCTTCCCCGTCTCCTCACAGAGAACTCCTCTGCATTCTTCAAAACCCAGGTCAAATAGCCCCTCTTCTCTAAAGCCACCTCTAATTGTTATTCCCTCCATGCCTCATCTGGAGTCCTGGAGCATCTAGTCACCCAGCATTTACTAAACACCTACTACTGTATGCCAGCCACCTACTATACCATTAAGAGTCTGCAACTCCAAGAGAACAGGAACTTGTTTCCCACCCCGTGCCCTCGCTTGACTCGGCCTCTCTGGAGGTTTTGGCTCCCCCTACATCAGGCAGAGACTCGCTAACCTCTGACCTGCCGGGAAGGGCCTTCCTCCCTTCTTTCCTCGGTGTGTGGAAGATGGGCAGGGGTGGCCGACAGGGCTGGGAGAGAGGCTGCCCCCTGATGAAGTGGAGACTAAGCCTCCGTGTTTCTCTGTCTCCCGCTCTGTGCTCTCTTCCCCCCTCTCTCATACCTCCTCTGATGCTCCTTTCCCCCCCTTCCTTGGCTCTGCTTATTTCTCTGTCTCGTCTCCCCGCCCACCGTGTCTGTACCTGCGCTCCTACCTCCCACCCCTTCCCTGTGTCCCTTCCTGAATCCCCTCCCCCGGCTCCCTGTTTGCACTTCCCTTCCCTCGCTGTCATCTCTCTCCCCCTGCCTCCCAACCCTCTCGGCTCTTCTTTTCTCCTCTCTTGCCATCTGGGCTCCGGCAGAACCCCCGAAGAAAAAGCAGTCTGTGGTGTTGGACAAGATCCTGGAGCAGCTGGAAGACAGCGAGGACGACGGCAAGGAGCAGACCCTTGAGCCCTGAGCTGGCACCGCGGGTATGTGGCTCCAGAGCCCTGGGGACGGGGCCGCACTGCCCGGGGGGGACAGGAGCAGCAGGCAGCCCCCCCCTCCACCGGTCCAAGGTCGGAGGGGACGATGGCCTCGGCCCACTGCCGGGCAACCCGGGCCCCAGACACTGACTGCGCCTGCTCTGTGCCCGGCACTGCAGGGCCAGAGAACAGGAGCAGGATGTCACCGTGCCGGGCAGTCCCTCGTGGCAGCACGAGGATCTGGAAGTGGCAAAAACCAGCCCAGCCATTGGCGCTTCCCGCATGAGTTCCCCCTCTTGTTCCTCCTCCCAGCAGCCCTGAGATGCAGACAGGGCCCCACCGTGCTGGTGCGCAGGTCGGGGTGCAGAGGGACTTCAGGGCGTGTGCAGCTGCACGGGCGCAAGGACCCTCGGGCCCCCCTGCCCACGAGCCGGGCATACTCGCCAGGCTGAAGGCAGCTCTCTGGAGTGGGGCCGTTTGGGCATGAAGCCCCGCTCCACCCAGCACAGACCGGGGACCCCTGCCAGGTCAGGTCAGCTCACCTCCCTGGGCCCAGCCTCCTCCTCACTAACTGGTTCCCACCTCAGAGGGCTTTAGCGAGGAAGAAATGTCATAATCGTGAAGAACGCCGGAAACAGTGCTGGGCGTGTAAGGCGGGCTCCACAAGCGTCTGTTCTTGCTCCCCGCTCCAGGGCTGCTAAGCTGGAGTTCCCGCCTCCGTCTCTCCAAGGCACTGCTCACAGCCTGGGACGGGGCCTCCGTCCTGCCCCTTCCTCGCCACTTGGGGCCGTGAGCCCTGCTTTAGTCACCAGAGCGTCTCCCGTCCGCGCTGACCGTGGGGCCACCCACGAAGCTGCAAACCCAGACACGGGCTCGTTGGTTGAGCCCGGCTGTGTCGCTAACGGCAGATGCCCTCTACTCACGGGCTGAGGACCCTGTGAAATGCACACAGGTCCCCAGCCCTGGCAAGCAGTGTCCCAAGGCTCATCCCAGACGTGGGGTGCCCACGCCTACTCCCGCCTGGAGATTCACACCCAGCACACACCAGGAGGGGGATGGTAGTGAGGAAAGAGCTATAACCCGTCTGCCCTGGGTCTGAACCCCAGCTGTGTGGCTTTGGACCGGCGAGGCCCCCTCTGACCCTCAGCTTCTCTTTCTGTAAAACGGGGGTGATCTTGTACCTACCTCAGAGACGGTGCTCATACTACATCGGTCAATCCAAGTAAAGCCCAGGGCAAGCACTCGTCAGCGTTTTTGTTTCCTTCTTCATCTGGGGCAGCTGGGGGCCCCGAGTGAGAGCCCAGGGATCTTCCGACTTGCTGTGTAAAATTTGGTCTGTGTATTTTTCTGGGAGGAGGTTTCAGTCCACATCAAGCAGTTTTCGCAGTGGCCTGGGATCCAAGCAAGACCACACAGCGCTGACAGTCCTGCAAGGCTGAGCGTGTCCCCAGTTCCCTGGGGGGCAGGTGCTTCCTAATCCATCCTAGGTCATCCCTGGGACATAACGGAAGCAAAAGACACAGACCCGGCGTGGCTCGTTCCCAGCTTTTATAGTGAGGTGTCTCCCCGACATCAGACCATAGAGCCTGCGTGGGGTCCCTCGGGTGACCAGGCTCCCAAGTTTCCGTGGGTCCCAGGGATGACAGGGCTGGGGTCCACCCCCTCCCTCCCCACTGCTTGTCCCATTAGGGGCCACGTGGCTTCTTCTGGTTAAATAAGATTGCGGAGCCGTGGGCCTGGCACGGGAGGAGGCGGCATTGGCACCGACTTCACTGAAGGTACTAGAATGTCCCCAGATCGGAATTCACCACCTCCTGGTGTTGCCATGCCAGCTCGGGCTCTGCATTCAGACCCTTCTGGGTTCCTGGTAACGTCCACCACTCACCAGCCTTTGTGAGCGTGGGCCAGTGACTTAACCTTCGATTCCTCAGTCTCCTCATCTTTAAAATGGGTTGGTGCTAACGGCACCCCTATATAGCAGGGGTATCGTGAGGCCCAGAGAGCTTCAGGCAGCTGCAGGAGGTGAATCTGACCCCAGGGCCTCGGGTGTTTCTTGACCTTCATCCTTTACTGTCTTCCCTGTGTCCGAAAGAAAAAGCAAGCACGTCCCGGCCCGAGCCCAGAGAAAGCTCAGGACCAGCAGAGGAGCGAGGGGGTCGTGCAGCTGATGGCCTGAGGAAGCAGCAGGAGGGAGAAGCACCAGCCACTCAGCCAGCTGCACACAGGGAGACTGTGGCCCCTTCCCTCCTGCCTGCCCGTCCCAGCCTGGCATCTGTACCCCCAGCCCTGGGGGCTTACTGTCTGGGGTGGAAGGGGGCCCCCCCATAAGCAAGCAGAAGCAGTCACTTCAACTCCCCTAGAGATCTCGGGGAAGTGCCCCGTCACCCCACCTTCGTGCCACACCTGGCCCTCACCAACGCCCATAGCAGACTCCACGCTCCCCCAGGAGCACTGCGTTCTCCACATGCAGCCATAAGCTGGATCATGGGGAGTGTAGTTTAAAACCCTTCGGCCCTGCCCCCACGTGCACACTTGGAGCAAAACCACACCCTTCACCACGACGAGCAAGAAGGCCCTGCCTCCCTGCCCCTGCCCCTCCCTTACTGCTCTCCAGCCTTTACAGCCCAGTCCCACCCCAGGGCCTTTGCACTTGCTCTTTCCTCTGCCTGGGACACCCTTCCCCAGCTCTCTTCCTGTTTCCTTCCCCCACCTCCACAGCCACGCTGAGATCTTAGTTTAAGCTTCCCTCCCTTCCTTAGAGAGACAGCCCCGACTACCTTATCGAAAGTAGCCACATTCAGTTCCTCTCCATGTGCAGCCCCGGCCCCCACGTCCTCCTCAGCCGATCCTGTCCCTGTTCCTTTCAGTCACAGCTCCTGGCGCCTGGAGGTTGAACAAGTGTCTCAGTAATCCTGAGCCCTGTCCCCACCCCTTTGAAAGTAACTCTTTAAACAGGAACTACTAAAGCTCATTTTTATTATCATAATCATCATCGTCGTTATTATTGGTATTCTGGAATAAAAAGTATAGCTAGGTAATAATAAAATAAAGCCAGGTCTTTAGCCTGGCCCAGAGGAGGGCCCGTCTTTCCCCCTTTGAGAGAGAGGACTGTGTGAAAGCGTTTCAGAAGAAAAGCATCCACCCGGTGTGTGCCGGGTGAACTGGGGAGACTCCAGGCCTCGGAGCCAAGGCCCTGGGGAGATTGATGGTCACGCAGTGGGGCACGGGGGGAGCTTTCGGGAAGGGGGCTTCCGGTGAGTTTGAACGATGATGGGACATCAGAGGTCCCAAACCACCAGAAGACGTAGGAGAGAAATTCCAGAAATAAAGCACGGAGGTCGCACCTGAGGAAGGATGAGCATTCTGAGGTGGGTCGTGGTGGAAAGGAGACCGTGTATCCAGGAGGGCAGCCTGGAGGGAGTGACCTCTGCCCAGCAGCCCCCGAGCAGGCCAAGCAGAAACGTGGTTTACCCAGTTGCTCCTCATACAAAGCCAAAGCCAGACTCAGGATGGGCCCACGGTTGCCGCGGTGCAGTTGGGAAATAAGTGAGCCCCCCCCCCCCAGAAACGAGCGGTGTTGCTGCGCTTATTCCTAACCCTTTCCATCCTGGGGTTACCCATGGGCACCAATGCCACTGCCACAGTAGACTGGAAGCCAGGCTCGGGCCCTTGTGTCAGCGCTTGGAGGCCATTCCACAGACACTCAGCCGTGGGGTGATCGCAGGGTGTGAGGCCTGCCCCCTCCCTCCTGGGAAACGCGAGCTGGCATCCTCCGGCCGGCTTGCACGCTCTGCAGGGGCTGCTGTGGAGGATCACAGGACTGGAGTGAGCCCAGGTCCCAGCAGAAGCACCTGGACCCTGGGAGGGCGCCAGGCATCTTGCGGCGTCTCAGGAAGCCAAAGGGTGGAACAGCACAGGCCAGAGGCAGAGAGAGGGTGGCGGAGTTAAGTCCTCAAAGCCAACGGCTAATCCTCACCCCCAGTCATTCATTCATTCGTCCATCGAACACTCGGCATCCCTCTGCGCTTGGCGCTGTGCTGGGTGCCAGGAATAGAGGGACAGAAACCCTGGATCCACACGGGAGCTTGTCTCCTGGGCTTGAAGACCCGAGAATCAGGCAGAAGACAATTTCCAGCGGCCTTTGCCCCCGTGTTTTTCCTCCTTTCCTTTTACCGCCTCCTTGGGCTCTTTTGTCTTTTGTGGCAGGGCCCGTCCCTCCCAGCACCCGTCTGTGCTCTGCAGCATCTAGGAAAGGATTAGTGCAAGCCGAGCATGCAGGCTTTGGTGAACAGAGCCGAGTTTGGTTTCAACATCTAATTCAATTTGTTCTGCCGAGATTGAAATATGAAATGGTTGCCAGTCAAACGTTCAAAGGACGGCGAAGGGAGAGTGAGCGCCTGCTGAAATTTGAATTTTAATGAAAATGACTTTAACCCTTTGGTACACCTTGCAGAAATGGAACACGCGCTCCCCTCCCACGAAAAAGCCTCTCTGGTTCTCTTTGCTGAGCTTCACTAATAATATGCGATCATTTTTTTTCAGCAGTATTAAATAATAACAGATTAATAGAATCCTGGCTTAATAATAAATTTGTTCTCCCGTCTTGCCCCAGCCGCTGAAATAGGCACCTTCCCCTAGCTGACTTTTCCAAACCCCACGCCCGACAAGCCAGGCCCCCCTGTTGGATGCCCTCGTAACACCTAAGCGCCCCCCTGGCCCCTGTCGCAGCTGTAAATGGTTGTCTGTGTCGTGGTTTCGTGTCTGTCCTCCCTCCTGGGGTTGTCGGCCCCAGGAGGGCAGGGTCCGTGCCTGTTCCGTGCGCACCACATCTCCTGTGCCTCTCGGGTAGGAGGAAGTGTTTGGTAAATATGTGATGAAGGAACGAACGCCACTTCGTCCTCCCCGCAGCTGTGGGAGGTAAGTTTACGAGATGTACAGAAGTGGAGCCTCCAAGGGGCAGGCGACATGCCCAGGTGACACGGCACAAGGGGCTGCCCCCGGGACTCGCACCCAGCTCCAGGTAGCGGGAAGCCCCGAGTTCCAACCCGCCTCGAGCTCTCCCGCCCCGGGCGGTGGGGGCAGCACGTGCTCGCAGGAGAGCCTGGCCCCACTCGGGGCCTTAATGCACACCCTCCTCTCCTCACCCCTGCGCCGCGGGCTGCGCTGCTGTCCCCATTTTACAGATGGGGAGCTCGAGGCTCAGGAAGGAAGGCCAGCGTGTGCCGGAACTCAAACTCTACCCTCAGGGCGGCTTGAAAGAAAGGCATCCAGTCATTTTTCGCCTGATGAGGCTCTTCCTGCTCAGCACCTACTTACCATGAACTCCTAACATGCTGTTTGATTCTGTTTTTAATACCATCGAATGCCGTCAATCCCCAGTGCACGGGCGCATGTTGGGGCTCAGTGGGGCTGTGGAGGGCACCAGGGTAGAGCACGGGGGCGATGGGGAGACCCCCGGAGGACAGTCACCTCCCGAAAGCAGAGCCCATGGCCTCATCCCCGGGGGCTCCTGTTGCTGGAGCCCAAGGAGAGGTCTGAACCTGAAACACCTGGGCACGTGCATCCCAAGCCGTTGGCTCAGGCTGCCGAGCCCAGGGCCTGGGAGGAGCGCAGGGCCCCTGCAGTAATCCAGGGGAGGTGTGGCGGCTTCAACCAGCGGAGGAGGTGACAGGCGGCCGGGTCCCAGATGTTTGAAAGGTGGAGCCCAGGGGGCAGACCAGAGGTCCGGCTGTGGGCTGCGCGGCGCCGTGGTTTGGGCCCCTAGCCCCGGGAAGACAGAAGTCAGCACGTGCTGAGGCCACGGGCAGGAGGTGGCCCAGGGGAACCAGGAGTTGGGTTTTTAACGCATTCAGTTGGAGAGAGCCGTCGGGTGGAGATGGAGAGCTTCCCAGAGCATGTGTGTCTCCGGTTCAGGAGAGAGGGCTAGACCAAAGGTGTAATAGGAAAATCATCTGTTTTTCTTTAGGACATCTAAGAAGCAGCATGGAGGCTCACGGCCCCGTGCAGGAAGAGCTGGGAGGTCCTCGCTCAAACCTCACCAGCTCCCAGTTCATTTTGAAGCCACTTGTAGGTCGTTCCAAACTCTCTTGACCACAGGACCCCGTTTTCCAAGTAGAAGTCTTATGCAGAACCCCAACGTAGAACACAGAGAAAGTAGAACCGCTCTATTCAAAGTCAGGGTGTAAGCCCCCCCCCACCACGTGTTCATTCTCCCCGTCAGGAGTTGGCTGGAAAACCACTGATGTGTAAACACGTCTCATGAAGCACGGAGTGCAGGTTTCCTTGGTACACGAGATGATTTTAGGCAGCCCATAAACTTTATTTTTTTTAATTTTTAACTTATGGGTTTATTTTCACATGTATGTTCAAATTGGAAATATACAGCTACCTCATCAAGCCAATGGTTTTGCCAAGCCCTAAGAAGGAGGTTAAAAAGTGAATTTGTATAAAGAAAATTATTAAGAACATGAATGTGATACAAAGAAGTGGTAAAGGGAATTTCCTGGCTGTCCAGGACCCCACGCTTTCACTGCCGAGGGCCTGAGTTCAATCCCTGGTCAGGGAACTAAGATCCTGCAAGCCACACAGCTTGGCCAAAAAAAAGAAAAAGTGGTAAAGAAGGGACGTGAGTGATCTAAACCGGGGGTTGGTAGGCTGCGGGCCTGTGGACCAGGTCCAGCTACTGCCTGTTTGTAAAAATAAAGTTTTATTGGCACACAGCCATGCCCATTGGTTTACAGATGGTCTAGGCTGCCCTCCTGCTGCAACAGCAGAGCTGAGTAGTTAAAACAGAGACCGTATGGCCTGCAGAGCCCAAAAGATTTACCGTCTGGCCCTTAACCTCAAATTTGCCAATCCCTGATCTAAAGCAAGCCCCTCTAATCTCATAGCTCAGAAAGCCAGAGCCACGGAGGACGGTGGCTTCCTCAAGGTCACACCGTGGCATTGCTCCCCGCTCTGTGCCCTTCCCATCCTGCCACCTCTGCCCAGACCCAGCGAGGCTCCCTGGGCCTCCTGGCTTGTCCACAAGCCCCAGCTCTGCCACTTACCTGCAGCGTGAACTTGAGCTTGCTCCTCGACCTCTCTGTGCCTCGGTGTCTTCATCTGTGAACTGAGAACAACAGCCATACGACTCCTGGAGTTGGAGGATCACGTGAGTACAGTATGATCCCTGCCACGCAGCAAGCACTGTACAAGCGTTCGCCGGAGTTACCCCATTCCCCAGCGTAAGGCGTGCCCCCCGGCAGGGTCTCGCCATCACCCACCACCCAGCACAAGCCCCGAGCCCAGGGCCTCTGGCTCAGCAGCAAAATAAGAGGGGCCCTGCGATCTAATTAGAGCATCGCCAGAAGCCAGGGCTGCGTCCCCTCCGCTTGTTTAATAGACCCCACTTCCCCTTAATTGCAGCTTTCATGAAAACGATCCACTGGGGCTGCAGTGCCCCATCCTTGGGCTCAGGCCAACAGCAAACATTTCTCTGTAGTCGTGCAGATTTCTGGATGGCAGCTGTTCCTGCCTTCCCTAGGAACTGTCAGGAACCCTCCCTTCTCCTGGACCCCCCAAAAAGATTCCAGGCGATAATACCACCGCCACCTCGCGTGTCTGTGTGTCGCCCCGCTGTTTATAAGGCGCTCCCGCAGGGTTGAGTCTCGGCTGTGACAAGGCAGAGGCAGTCGCTCTCATTGCCCAGGTGAGGAAACTGAGGCTTGAGGACAGAAGCCGCGCACGGCTAATACGCCAGGAAGATGCTGGAACAAGGCAGGCCCCCTTGCCTCCAGACATCTTCGCTGGCCACCGCCCCACAAAGTTTTGGCTGCTTGGGAGAAGGAAGGACGCTTGAGGAGTGGTGGGCCACATAAGACATAGCCTAAAACACTGGTTCCTTTAATGATTCTCAAACTGTATTTCCCAGAGGAGCTGGGATGTGGGTCCAGAGCCCTTAAGCCCCTCCCCCTCCAGTATTTCTGTTCTTGGGTTCGGTGGCCCAGGCCTCATAGAATAAGCATCTCACTGCAACCGTTTTGAGCTGGGCGATCTTTTGTAGACTCTGAAATGCTAGCCGGCTTCTTTACCTGGTGCTCAACCAAAGAACAGCAGCCAGCTAGAGATACAGCCAACTGTGGTGGCCTTGCAGACAGACGGTGTATTAAGAGTGTGTGTCCCCTGCTGTGACAGACCCCAAAATCAGCGGTTTCGAGAAGCTGGAGGCTGACTTCTGTCACGTGGCATTGGGAAGGTCAGCAGGCTTGCTGTGACAGGGCACTGCATAGTGGCAGGGACCCGGCTGCCTCTGAATCACACGGCCAGGAGGGCTCTCTTTGTGCAGGACCCGGCCAGCAGGAGGACACAGCCTGGGCCATCCCATGTCACTTCTGCCCGCATCTCTTTGGCCAGGACAGAGTCACGTGGTCAAACCTGCCTTCAAGGAACCCTGGGAAATAGTCTTTCTCCTGGGTGGCCGTCGGCCCATTAAGACATGGAGGTCCTGGTGCTGGAAGGCAGTTCCAGTTTCCCCATCTCTCTTCCGTTCAGCTGGGTATCTGATCTGCGAAGAAGCATATAGACAGATCTATGGTTTATCACTGCCAAGGTGCTTCTTCATGGCACAGAGTGTGTGTGCTCTGTCCCCAGAGGAAGGCTTCGAGGGCTTCGAGGGGAGGGGCGCCCACTAAGCGTTTGCTGGAACCCAGGTTGCCCTCGTCCGACCTCTGGAGAAGCAGGCCATCCAGAGACTCCTTACTGCCAAACCCAGGAAAGTTCTAGCCAGGCAGGTGAGCCCAGCCTCCGAGATGAATCCTCTCTCTAACGGAGCGCTCGTGCCGCCAAGGGACCCAGATAGTGCTCATGAAGCCCCTGGGTGTCACTGGGCCAGCGAGTTAATATCCTCCTGCCGGAAGTTTCTGTGCTCTTTGCCCTCTGATCGTCACAGCCAGGTGGGCCCCAGAGCTGCCCAGGGGTCACTGACCGATTCCCTCCAGCCGGGCAGTCTCAACCCCAATCCTCCTCGAGGAAGCGGAGCCGGCCCCTCCCCACAGGGCCTTGAGCACCCAGTGCGTGGGACATGGTTCCCACCCCCGCCCCACCCCCCCTTTTAAAAAAAGCCCTCATGGGCTTCCCTGGTGGCGCAGTGGTTGGGAATCCGCCTGCCGATGCAGGGGACACGGGTTCGAGCCCTGGTCTGGGAAGGTCCCACATGCCGCGGAACAGCCGGGCCCGTGAGCCACAACTACTGAGCCTGCGCGTCTGGAGCCTGCGCTCCACAACAAGAGAGGCCGCGAGAGTGAGAGGCCCGCGCACCGCGATGAAGAGTGGCCCCCGATCGCCGCAACTAGAGAAAGCCCTCGCACAGAAACGAAGACCCAACACAGCCAAAAATAATTAGTTAAAAAAAAAAAAAAAAGCCCTCCGGTTTCAAAACAAAAAACAAAAAAAACGTTCATTCTGGTTCCCAAGACTCAGTCCGTTCAAACCTTGTTTTTCTTTGGGAAACGTTTGAATTTCGACACCGGAGTTTGGATTTAGCCTCATTTCTCTGCATACTGACCCCTCTCCAATCCCTAGGCCTCCCTGCCCTGGCTTTCGAAGCCAGGTATCAGGGATGAGCGCACCACCCCGTCTCGTTCTGCAGGGGTGGGCTTGTTAAGCAGCTCCTCCTCGTTCCTGTTCGGAGGGGCCGGACTTGAACGTCCCAGCGTCTGGAAAGCGGTCCCAGTTTCCGCATCTCTCGCTGTTCGGCTGGGTGTCTGATCTGCAAAGAAGCATACAGACAGATCTATGCTTTCAGCCCCCACTCAGCGCAGCAGTTTTTCAGAATGGAGAGGGGGTTGCATGTTCTCTGAGCTGATCGTCAACGTTTACTTTCACGGCATCTTGCCTGGAGCAAAAGCCCCCGGATCCTCAAGACTACTTGCCAGAAACCCAAGCCCTTGGAGGTGAGAGGTTAAGTTCCTCCCTTTAACCCTGAAGCACAAGCTTGAGAATCACAGCAGCCTAGGTTCTGCTTCCCAGGTTCCTGAATCTCTGCGTCTGTTCGCTCTGCAAACAGAGAATACACTGTCCCTCCCAGGGGGTTTCAAGCCCAGGGGAGATGTGGGCTGAGCCACAGCCCAGGGCCTAGTCCGGGGGGAGCACTTTACCATGCATCCCACCGAGTTCTACTGAACACTAACCCTGTACCAGGCACCAGACGGTGAGCCAGGGTTACGAGACTAGGTCCCCATGGAACTCGACCCCAAACACCGGAAACAAGATCGCAGACCGGGATGCCCCGCGGTGTGTGCGCGCGCAGGCGCAGTGCAGCGCACCAGGAGAATGAGGCTGGGGGCCCCGACTCGGATGGGGGCGCTGGGGAGGCACCTCTCAGAAGTGATGTCCCAGCTGCGGGGGGAGGGGGTAGCCAGGCGGAGAGGAAGAGGGTGTCCGGGCGGGAGGAAGGGCCGTGTGAAGGTGGAGCCGTGGGAACTGGGGCGGCTGGCTGCTGGCCTCCCTCCGCCCCAGCCCCCGGCCCCTCCTCTCTGCCACCATCCGGACTGGAAACCCCTGCTGGCACCTCCCGGTCCGGGGCACTGCTGGGCACGGACGGCCGTCAGCCGGGGACCGCCGCCGTGCGCCGGGGCCACTCAGGTCCCCGCGTCCTCAGAGCAGCCACCTCCCCGAGGCAGAGTCACGTGGCAGCTGACTGAGGTTTCAGACGTATCCACTCATGAATATCAGTCAGGCCTGGTAATTCACAGTAAGTGGGCTCCAGACCGACTAATAAGCAAGGCTTTCGCCCCAAACCGGGGCCGGGGAAGGAGAGCGGCGATGGCGTGCGGCGGCGGGCAGGTGTGGGCACGATGTGGCCAGAATTGGGAAACCTGAAGGCGGGGCTGCAGACGGCAAGGTGGCCGCTGGCCACTCGCTCCCACAAGGGGCTGCCAGACAGCTTGGGGAGCAGGGGTCCCCTCACAGCAGCCAGCGCCCTCGGGGGAGCTGGGGGCAGGCTCTGGGCCCCGGACGCAGAGCACATGGAAGGGGCTGGGAGAGGGCATGCAGCCTCTCAGGGATGCTGGCACCCACCCTGGCGTCTGGCTGGCATTGAGGGTTCGGGACCCCAAACCCGGCCCCTCTGAGGGAGAGGAGGTTAACCTCTCCCTCAGGGATGTCCTGACCGCAGTTACGGGTTCCGGCCAGAGACCCCAGGAGAGACCCGTTGCCTGGGGCAGAGCATCCCAGGAGGACCAACCCCCTCGTCACCAAGTGAGGAAGAGCTGGTCCTGGGAGTTGCAAGCACTTCCTGTGGGTGACAAGCTCACTAACCCTCCCCGCAGCCTGAGGTCACGGAATCTGAACCATGCACAGCTGGGTGGGAGAAGCCAGACTGCTGGGTAGAAATCCCGGCTCCACAGCTTTCGACAAGCCCTGTGACCTCAGGACCAAGGGGCGTAGCATTCTGTGCCTCGGTCTCCTCTTCTGTAAAATGGGGGTGACAGGAATGGCCACCTCAGAGGATTCAGTGAGCGAGCCTGGGTGAGTGATCACCCCGCTGTGTGACTCAGGCTGGACACTGCACCTCTCGGAGCCAGGGCCCCATCCATAGGCTGAAAGAGACATAAAGCCCCCGGCACACTGTGGGCCTTGGGGGAGGGTCCTTCCTTCCTTCTCTTGGCCTCCCCCATTGTGGCCTTGGTTCATCCACCATCCTAAGTGACCATAATCACCACTGCTCTAACCGCGGATTAGCTTACTTAATCCTTCACCTCCCCGTGAGATGGGCACCATCATCACCATCCTCATCTCCACTGAGGAAGCAGAAACCCAGAGAGGTTAGGTGCTTTGCCCGAGACCACACAGCTCCAGGGTCAGCCAGGGTAGGAAGCAGCCTGCCAACTCTGGGCTGTGCGCTTCACCTCCAGGCTGCGTCCCCCCTCCTCCCCAACCCGTCCTGACCTGGAAACACAGCCCCACCCATTTGAGAAAGCCTGGCAAGGCTCTGAACCACCCTTTCTGTCCGTTCCTGTGAGCCGGAAGCTTCCCTCCCGCCAGGCTGCCGGCAGCCAGAGCCTGTCCCTTTTCCTCTCGCACCTGGAGGAGCGTTTGGACTCTTAACCAGAGCTCGTGGGGCGTCTGCAGAGATTACATCCTACCGCATCCTTGACTTTCCTGGTGTGGTGCCACCTTGGTGCCACAGTCCCTAATTATTAGGACGAAACCCGTTCCGAGAAGCAGCATCCGCCCCCCCACCCCGTCCTCCCCGTGGGTGTGGGGACGGCATCAGTGTTCAGACGCCCAGCGAGGACCCGAGCTGCGTCTCCAAAGGCTGCCAGGGATGGAGGTCAACCCAGAGTAAGGACTTGAGTAATCGGGGGCCCACCTTAGAAGACCCTGAGCTTGGGCTTCCCTGGTGGCACAGTGGTGGAGAGTCCGCCTGCCGATGCAGGGGATGCAGGTTCGTGCCCCGGTCCGGGAGGATCCCACACACCGCGGAGCGGCTGGGCCCGTGAGCCATGGCCGCTGAGCCTGCGCGTCCAGAGCCTGTGCTCTGCAACGGGAGAGGCCACAACGGTGAGGCCCTCGTACCGCAAAAAAAAAAAAAAAAAGAAGACCCTGAGCCCTCCAGGCACACCTGTGACAGAGTCTCAGGGCTGGGCTCTGAGTCCTAATGACTCAGCCATCTTTCTTTGAGAGCTAAGTTCTGGCCCTGGGGATTCAATGATAAAATGCAGTCCAATGATCCATGACTAAATACTCACCACAGCCCTGCAACCCACGGGCACTGCTCTTTCCCCCCATTTTTCAGTTGGGGAAACGAGGCTCGAGGCTATTCCGGGGACATCCCCAGAGTCTCCCAGCTCCGGAGAGGCTGGGGTGTTCCTGCCGGGTCTCCCTGACGTTCATCCCCAAGCCCCAGACTGCCAGCCGAGGCCTCTGAGAGAGAGATTACGTGCGTTTATTCATTCATCAGAATGTTCACTGACACCTTCCATAGGGCAGGTCCCGGGGTCCATGGGGGAGAGGGCAGACACAGCCCCTGCCCCTCGGGGCCCGCAGGCTGGGCAGGGCCAGACGACTCAGGCTGTGGCAGCCTGAGACTGCTGAGATGCAGCGGGGGGACGCTCCAGGGGCGCTGGGGAGGTTCCCAGCTCCGACGAGGCGTGCGTGTCTGTGTGTCCTTTGTGCAAAGGACAGGGAAGCCACGCACATGCAGCTCTGGGTCGTCCGGAGCTTAGCCTCGGCTTCAGAAGGCTATGCGACCAGCGCAAGCCACCGCAAGCCACCGCCTCTTTTGCCCAGACAGCAGCCAGGACGTGCATTCAGTGTCCTCCAGGCCCCTCCCCACTACACCGGCTCTTTCTCTGATTCAGGGCAACAAACAGGTAGTTTAAAAACCACAGCCTCTGTGACCCAGGGAGGCAAAGAGATCGGTTGCGTTCGTCACAAAGAAAGCCTGGGTCCATCCTCAAAGTGTCTGTAATATAGTGTCAGGCAGAGAGAAGGGCTGGAAATCAGAGCACGGAGATGGCACTGGAAGTGGGGGGTGGGGGGACACCTTCACATGGGCTCAGGGACGGTCCCACTGATGAGGGGACAGTCATCTACCATCCCTGGGTCCTGGTGAGGGTCAGCCGAGCCGAAGCTCACCAGGGGCCTCAGCTTAGCGCCTGGCATGCAGTAAGTGTTCAATAAACGGCAGCTCCTTGGGGGTGATCGGCGTCGTTTGCCTTAACGATTCTCCGTCCCACTGATTCTTAAGCAGATGCCAGGTCAGCTCCAAACTCCCCAGCAGAAACTACAAAGATGGATGATATTAACGAGGGGCCGTGGGGAATCGTTGAGCCAACTTGCTGCTGCTGATAATTTTCATCTGCGTCTCAAGTGGGCCTCCGGGCCTCCGAGCTGCAGGGAGCCTGGCATGGATTTGGTGGGTGCCGCAGGCACCTGCCTCCTGGTCCAAGGGCTTCCAGTTATCCCTGCTCCCTGGAGTGGTGAGGTTTGGCCATCGGAGCTCGGGAAGCCCAGCCCTCTGCCTCCCATGAAACACTGGGTAGTTTCTCATTTTCCCCTTGAGCAGTTTCACAGCCCAGTTAAACCTGCAGCAAAGGCTCGCTGGGATGGAGACCCAGGCCCAGGAAAGGAGGTGGGTGAGGGGAATAAATACACCCTGCATGGCGCCCTGCCCCTGCCAACAACAAATGAGAAATAACCAGGAAGAGCTCAAGGGGGAAAGTGATTTACAGATCCCAGCCCTGGCCCCTCCCTGGACGCAATATGAGCCCAAAGCATAAATATCTCCAGTATATAGATTCCACTTTGGACATTTATTTTGCAAAACAGGCTGCAGGCTATACAAAGACACCCTGTTTCAGCTCTTTTAAAGCAGAGGTTTGCCCCCTGGCTTATACCCCTGAAGTGTGGTTCCGCCGCAGAATTCTTTTGCTAATTGGGATACTCTTTAAGCGGGCAGCCAGAGTCTGACCATCTTTCGTTTATCAGGGCTGTGTTGGAGTTGGAAGTGCTTCTGTTGAGAGCCTCCCCTGAGCCAGATTCTTAACGAATAACGCCTGTCTTGTACTGTGTGAGTGGGGCTCATGTGCCCATTGTCCAGATGCAGAAACAGAGGTCCAGAGATGTGGAGTACGTTCTCCAGGGTTACACAGCTCAGAAACAGCAGAGTCAGCCTTCAGGGCCCAGGATCTGTCTGGATCCAAAGGCAGCACTTTTTCCAAAAAGTACCCTGAGGGGCAGGAGCAGTGAGGGAGATGGGGGTCGCTCTGAACCCATCATCTCGAAAAGGGTCTCATTTTCAGGCTGGTCTGGGGTCCAGGCAGTTCCAGGCCAGCCGCCTGGAACTGCATCATTTTACCTTCCGGCTCACTGGTCCCCTTTGTAGCTCGCTTTCAATCAGCGTGAGCAGCTGAAAGGAGATCCCCTGGCAAGTGTCGGCCCAGGCCCACAGGCAGGCCGGACGCCACATATGGGCATCTCCAGGTGCTTTCCCTCCCCTTAGGACCCAAGTCAGATTTGAGCAGGGACTGTCGAGGCTGGGCTGCACCAAGCCCGGCTTCGTGGGGCCTCCAAGCATCCAAGGCTTCGGGGGCCCAGCCCCGCCGTATCCCTGCCTAACTTCGTCCCAGTCTCCAGCCTCGTGATAGTTCTCAGAACAGAATCGTCCAGCTCGGGCCTCAGGGCTTGGCCTTGCAGGCCCTCTGGTGAGCATTCCGTGTCCTCGTCTCCTCCAGAGGCCTTTCCTTCCATCGCCGTATAAAGTAGGGTCCCCCGACCCGCTCTAATCCTCCTGACTGTTTCATTTTCTTCCTAGCACTAAACAGCCTCTGACGTGCTTTCTGTTGATTGGTTTATTATCCGTTCCAACTCTCCATCAACTAGAATGTTCCCTGGGGGCAGGTGTGTCCTCTGGGTCCCTGCCCAGTCCTCAGAGCCCAGCACAGCTCCTGGGACAAAGGCGGGCAGATACCGAGCAAAGGAAGGAATCGGTTTGGCAGGTACAGAGTGGGTTCTTCCTCCTTCAGGAAGGACACCCCTACCAGGCGAGTCTCAGCCCCACTTCACAGATGCGAAGACTGGGCCCCGGGGCCCGTCCAGGCGCACAGAGTCGCCGTTTCAACCTTCAGCGGCGGCCGGCCACAGGACACTTGCCCCTCCCTGAAGGAGGGATGTCCAGCTCTTGGCAAGCTGCTGCCGCTTTCTGAAAGTGACAAAGGGGAATAAAATCAGTCAAGAAGTTGGAAAGTTGGGTCGGCCAATGTGGCTCTGAGCCCCGGGCGGGGCTGCAGCTGCCGTCTGCGCCGGAGCCCGAGCGCCGCGGGGTCTTGGGGTTTGCTGGCAGACGGCGGCTGAAGGCTCGCGCCTCGACTTAGTTAGAATGCAGCCGTGAGATCGCTGCCTCCTCTCCGATGGCGGCGAGTGATTGACACTTACAAATTACCCAGCCGAAAGTGTCGAGTCTTTGACCCCTGAGTAACATCTTTGGCAAGCCTGAGATTTGCCAGCATTTTGTCGTCTAATTACTACAAATCCCTTGAAAATTCACTGGCTGGTGAATTTTTAATGCGGGGCAATTTCAATGTGATGCATTGCCCAGATGGGTTCTTGCGTTTCCCACCTCTCTCTCTCTCTCTCTTTCCCTCTCTCTCTCTCTCTCTCTCTCGGTCTTTTCTCCTCTCTCTCGTGCCCTCGTTCCATCCCTCTTTGCTTAACTTTAATAATCTCACAAACTTCTGACTGAGCTTGTAGCAAGCTGTTGGGAGGATGTGCTGTCATCTGCCCGTCTGATCGTGTGTGTGTTCTGTTCTTTGGAAGTGGACATAAGACCGATCATCAGAAGGACATTTCATCCTTGCCTCCCAGCCAGCCTGTGGGTCTCTGCCTTCTCCCCCTCAGTTTCCCCAACTAGCACAAAAGACTAAGCTGCACGAATCAACCAGCCTCCTTTATGACACGCCGTGCAAGCGGCCTCTTGCCCCGCGCAAAGGGGTTGGTGACTGTTTGCAGGGTTCGTTACGTTCGCGCTAAATCCTTGGGCAAAGCAAGTATTTCAGCACGTTATTTTATTTTCCTTTTTTTCCCCCTCGTTCTTTCGATCCTCGGAGGATGGCGCTCACTGAGGCAGGGTAGAGATGCTGCTTTTTCGGAGCAGGGGAGAGATTGTACCTTGCACTCCGGGTACCTGGACAGCCTCCTGCCTCCCCCGACCCCGAGGGGAAGCCCTACCTTCTCCATCCAAGCACCACACTGACCCGCCCGTGCTGCCGAGTGAACTTGGAACTTCAACCCCCAGGATGCCAGCGCTTAGGGCTGGCTCCCCACGGGAGCAAAACTGTCCTCAAACCACGAGTGCGAAATGGCCCATGAACGGGAAATCCAGCTCCGTTCTCTCTCGGAGTCGCCCTCCCGTTCCTGCTCAGTTTGGAAATATTTCTTCTTCTGTGTTTTTCCTTCACCTTTTCTCTGCATATCAGATTCTTCTTTTTCATACAAAAACAAGAGGCCTTTTAAACTTCATCCCCACAACAGCCCTCGGTGTTAGGTTTTCCGAGTTGACAACACGGAGGGTGAAGACCGCGGTCGCACCTGCGTTCTGGCTGTTGACCTCGTGGAGATAAGTCCCTTCCAGCCAGCCACCCGCTCTCCTTCCCCCTATTCAGGGAAACGAGGCTTCGCTTTTCAGCCCCATTTCTGGTTACATATGTACACGGCTGATAAAATATTCCACTTCACCCCTTCTCCCCATGGGACCTGCCGTCTTACGGGAAGAGGGTTTGTATGACAGCAACCGCGACAGCCCGCGTGTCGCCTGGAAACCGCAGTTGGGGCGGGGAAGCAGCTCTCTCCCTGCAGCTCCTCTTTATTCAGGTTCCCTCTTCTGGTTCTGAGAACGGCCGTCGCTGGAGCAAAGGAGCCCTGAGCCTCCTCCATGGGCTCCGGACAAGGCCCAGACGGTCACCCTCCCGTCCTTGAAAGGGGAGATATTGCCCAAGTCCCACCCGTTTGCTGCCACCTCCCCTGGACATCCCCTGGGGCCACCCAGACACGCAGAGCCGTCGGCTCTGCCCCGGCTGTGGCTGCCCAGGGCTTCAGCTCCCCTTCCCTGAACACCCTCAAAAGTTGGGACCAGAGCAGAATCCGGGTGGCAACAGGTCCCGAAGAAGCAAACTTGGCTGGACGGAGGGGACCCGGCGACCGGAGAAGGGGCTGGGCATCGTGCACGGGGACGGGGGTGTCACGGCCAGCGGAGGTCGTCCAGGAAGGAAGGAGATGAAGGATGGCCTGGGAGTCCTCCCCAGAGGGCTCTGGATGGGCTGTGACACCGCACTGAAGACACTGACCCTTGCCCCTCTCTCCCCTCACTGGCTTCTCTCACCTCTCCCTTCACCTGTAACTCATGTTCTCAAATCCAGAACATTCCAGAGGCCAAAGCGGGGGCTGAGGGAGACATCCCCAAGCTTCTTTCTAGCCTCCTTTTTTCAAAAAGCATCAGCTCCCTCTGCTCTGCGTACACGGGAGCGGGGACTTTGCCCCCAGCGTTCTGAAAGCTGCCGCCGCAGGTCTGTGTCTGCAGAGCTCCTGCAGGCTGGATGCCGAGGGGCAGAGCCACAAATCCTGTGCCAAAAAAAGAGCTTCGAATAGGGTGTGGGGTTACTGGAGGGGCAGAGTCTTCCAAAAGATTGGAAGAAGGGTGGGGTTCCAATAAGAACACAACCGGCCTTTAGTAAGCACCCACTCGGCGCCAGGCACCAGGGTGGCAAAGATGAGAGACGTGGTCTTGGCGTCGACGGGCTAATGTTTAGTGGGAAAGACCTTTGCGTGCAGATTATCTCTTAGAAGGGGAGCATCAGGGTGGGAGGTTGCCAGAGTGAAGGCAGGGCAGCTACAGTGGCCTTCGTGGGCGAGGAACCACTCGTGCCTTGAGACCCCTCTCTGAGGGGGGCTTGGCAATTTTCAGGCAAGTCTTTTTCAAACAAAGGTGCCCACTTTGCATCTTGTGTGAAATACAGCCCGGTGCCTCCATGCTGTGGTTCGATTAGCACAAACTAGCAACCACATAAAAAGAAATGCATTGGGGCTTAAAAATAAGAGAGCACTGCAAATGATTAATTCTGTTAATCTGCCCACTGATGCGGCCCGCCGTCCCCTTGGTGGTCCTCAAGACAGGAATGAAGCAAAAAGGCTGATGGGAAGTAGGAGGGTGTCTTATATTACGCCTCAAAATTCCTCTACTTTTTTCTTCTTGTTTTATTTTGGAGTCTGTGTGTGGACCCGGACGTGTTTGCGTACACACATTTTACTCCTAACAAAACTGCTGTTGTTTAAAGGTCTGGCTTTATTTGAACCATAGTCTCCACTTGACAGTATCTGCCAACGGTTCTGACACTATCGACTATTTTTCCCTCCTTTTCACTTATTCATTCAACAGATATTTCTTGGGAGCCTGGCACTGTGGTTTGCACAGTGACATACTGCTAGGACAGAAAGTTCCAATGTCCCTAAGTCTCATGGGGAAACAGATGATAAAGGCAGATTACACAAATACGTGTATAATTTCGCGTAGGGATAAGGGCCAGTGTGAGGGCCGACTTTGGTCTGGGAAGGCCACTCCGAGGAAGTGACATTTACGCCAAGACTTGAAGATTGAAAAGAAACCCCCCATGCGTGACGGAAATGGAGGTGGATTGAGCGGTATATCGAGCAGAGAGACAAGTCCAAAGAAGCAGGGACACCTTTCTTTGAGGACAGAAAGTTGGCCGGCATTCCTGGAACATAGTGGATGGTGTCAAGAATGGACTCGAGAGATATTTAGAGGCAGCCGTCAAGGACTCGCCATTCATTCAAACAGGAAAGACATAAATGTTCCAACAGTGGAGCGTGGGAGGTGGGGTAGAAACAGGATGCAGCAGATGCTGTGGGATAAACGGTTGTTTCCAATCTCCTTCACCTGTGCTGCCTGCCACTTGCTTTCCCAACTCCCCCTGGCAGCTAGAGGCGTCTAAGAGACAGTTCTAAGCAATCAGACTTAAGCAGAAATCTGCTAGAAGCTTTGCAGGAAAGCTTTTGTTTTCCGGATAAAGAGTGAAACCGCAGCACCTGTCTTTTTGCCTTTCACTTGGATGTGATGCTTGGCACTGCAGCAGCCATTTTGCAACCTTGAGGGAAAGGCCAAGAGAATCACAAAGACAGGCAAGCCATTTAATCCACACTTCCCTCTAGATTTTTTTCATCATATGAGAAGAATCACCCCCATTCATTTAAGATACAGTTAGTTGGATTTTCTGTTACATGTTGTCAAAAGCATCCCTGGGCTGGTACATGGAGTAAGGAATTGGGGCTGAAGAGAAGTGAATAACAATATGGGTGAGTCTGAGTTCAAAAGCAGCAGCCTTGAGATTCTAACATGGAGCACCAGGTGTGGAAGTGCCACGTTTGATGGTAAAATCTACCTACTGTTTCCTTGAGTATCTCTACCTCAAATCCCATATTTACTGTGAAGGGCTAAGGGGAAATGAATCAAGACGGACACAGATCCTTTTTATTTTTAACATGTGATCCTTATTTTAGCCAAAAGCAAGTTTGGTGGACAGACGTCACCATTTGAGAAAGACCGCTTTCTGGGGTTTAATTCATGTGTTCATTGAACTTTGATGGAGAAAGAGTCAAAGGTGAGAAAGAGTGAGAGAAAGAAGATTTTTCTGCACAAGCCCTGAAGAGGCCCTCGTGCTATTCCTTGGGTTTCTGGGTTTGAGGTACATTGTGACAATAAACGTTGTGTGGAACAAGAAAGAAAAATTATGAGAATGTGCAGATTCTTTACACAATGTTAGAAGAAGAAAAAAAAAAAAAAAAAAAACATTTATTCAGTGTGTTGTGTTCTCTCAAGAGGCCTACATAGGGCTTCCCTGGTGGCGCAGTGGTTGAGCGTCTGCCTGCTAATGCAGGGAACACGGGTTTGAGCCCTGGCCCGGGAGGATCCCACGTGTCGCGGAGCAACCGGGCCCGTGAGCCACAACTACTGAGCCTGTGCTCCGCAACAAGAGAGGGCGCGACAGTGAGAGGCCCGCGCACCGCGATGAAGAGTGGCCCCCGCTCGCCGCAACTGGAAAAAGCCCTCGCACAGCAACGAAGACCCAACACAGCCAAAAATAAATAAATAAATTTATTGCTTTAAAAAAGGCCCACATAAATCCTTGTTAAGCGAAGGTATGCATTGAAATAGAAATCATACAGTAGCCACAAACTTCAGATTTCCTAGAGTTGAGGCCTCAGAAATGCAATGGTTGAAAACACAGATGACACGGATGGGATGAATGTGGAGCCCTGGTTCCTAGAATCTGTCATCAGGGCCACATCCTGATTCTACTCCCTTAATCAGGTCCCAGCTGAGGTCAAGGTCCAGCTGGACCAAGAGAAGCCGTCATGCCTGAGGGGGAGGAGCCAGCGCTGCAGCTCAGATGCTGAACTCACAGCTCTCTGCCTAAGCTTGTGGCACGTTGACATTCAATCAACAAACATGTACTGAAGACCTACTATGTCCATAGTAGGTGATGAAATTATCTGGGTGCAAAGGATTATGAACATAAAAGGTGGATGTCAAGGTAGCTGCCAGAACTGAGAATCGAGAACATCGTAACGGCCACGTTCTCTGCTAAGAAGTGTGCTTTCAGCTGCCTCTCAACCAGGATGTGACCATTCCACGCCTGAAGTAGCATGAATACTGAAAATCACTTTAAGATACAGCAGTTTGGAGGAAGTATCCCAGGGCCTTGGTGTTATTGAACATACAAAGATTTCAGGGAAGAAGCTAGGAGACGTGCGGAAACCCCACGTACCTTGGACTCCCTTCTGTTTTCTGCCCTGCTCTGCTGCACCTCTGTCCTTTCTCCTGTTGCAGGGATGTGGCCGCATAATACTCTAACTTCCTTTTCTGAGCACGAATGAACTGTTGTGTTAGAAACATTTACCATCAAAAATTAGATTGGGGCGTGTAAGGTGAAGGAAGAAAGGAATAAGATACCATTTAAATCAGGACATAGACACAAAAACATCTGTATAAGAATGCTCAGAGCAGCTTTGATTGCAGTATCTAAAGACTGGAAAAAAACCCAAATGTCAATCAACAGTACAATGGGTAAATAAACTGTGGCATGTTCACACAACTGAATACTTGTCAGCAATGAAGAAGAAACAAATGATGTACCCAACAGCGCAGATAGTGTTTCACTGAGTGAAAGAGGCCAGACACAAAACAGCTGTTCCTCCATTGGTCCAGAGTTCAAGGAGAGGCCAAACTAACGGCAACTGATAGAGATCAGAACAGTGGCTCCCCCGGCGAGCGGGCAAGTGACGGAGGGACTGGAGGGAGGCTGCCGTGGGCTGGAGACGTTCTAGGTCTTGATCTGGGTGGTGGTTACATGGGTGTTGACCTAGGTAAAAATGCATGGAAATGTGCATTTTAAGTTATATGTGCATTTTAATTTTTTTTAGAAAAGGAAGACTATAGATTCACATGTGTGTCATCCAATTATAAAGCCTGTTATGAGATTCATCCTGCACCTGCCTGCATATTAGGATTCCCTGGGGACTTTCTTAAAAACACATGCCTTGACCCCACCCCCCAGGGATTCTGAAATATCTCCTCTGGGGCATCGGTGATGTTTCAAAGCTCCCCAGGTAATTTTGATGAGCAACCAGGGTTGAGAAGTGCTGCTCTGGTGAGCCAATCCACAGCCACACATGGAGCTTCCAACCTGGCCCTGGGACTTCCGTCTCAAGAACAGCCCTGGCCTCCCTCCGTCCAGACGTTTTCCATCTGTTCCAAGAGGTACGATATCAGAAATGAATGAAAGTTGGGATTGTCTCTAGTTCCAGAAAATCTCAAGCAAGAGGTTGGCACAGACCTCATGGAAGCAAAGGCTTTGTGGAAAAGATGGATCTCAAGTCAGATGGGTCAAACGAAAGCAGATGGAGAGTGGAAGGATAAGCATTCCAGAGTGGAATGACATGAACGGAGGCACAGAGGCAGACTAGCCTCTGTGTGAAGAGCACTACCCAACTCTCAGGGCCTAGTCCAGCTGGGAATCCTCTCCCTAGACTCTCCTCTGCCTTCTCCTCCCCTCACATGACCTCTGTACCTCCCTCGACTCACCTCCCCGCAGGGTGACTGTCCATTTTGCAAGCCTAACTCCTTCTTAAACCACAAGCTCCCCAAATGCCATGATTGACACCTCCGCTTTTGAACCATACACTTTCTGACCCAGAGAGGGATAAAGTTTCCAACAGGGAGCTGGGAAGTCAGGCTGCAAATGGTGTCAAATAGATCTGACCCCAAATCGCTCAGCTTGTAAGTGGTAGAAATTAACTCAGGATCAGATGCCGGACACCACCCGTTTGCCCAGATCTACTCTCCTCTGTTCTCCACCTGCTGTGTGCGAGGGAGGCTGGCCTCAGTGGACCCTCTTTCAGGCTCCCAGGTGTGTGTGGCCAGCAGGAGGCCCTGGAAGAAGATGAGAGTCAGAGAAAGAGATCGGGGTACAGATCCGCCAGCCCCCCTGCTGTGGGGTCACCATGACTGTCTCCCCTGCCGGAGGCCACAGCTCCTGACCCGCGCTTCTCTCCATCAGCCACAGCAAGGTTTCTCAGCCTTTGTTTTTTTTTTTTTTTTTCGGGCCTCTCACTGTTGTGGCCTCTCCCGTTGCGGAGCACAGGCTCCGGACGCGCAGGCCCAGCGGCCATGGCTCACGGGCCCAGCCGCTCAGCGGCATGTGGGATCCTCCCGGACCGGGGCACGAACCCGCGTCCCCTGCACCGGCAGGCGGACTCCCAACCACTGCGCCACCAGGGAAGCCCCAGCCTTTGTTTTTTATCATCCTTCTAAGGAGATTTATGAGACGTGTTTTCCCCCTAATCATTCCCCTCCTCCCCCACGAGACTGTAATACCACAGATACACTGTAGGTCTGTTTCTATGTGCTGTGTGTGTATTTGTGCTTCATAAAATTGTGCTTCTCTCCATAAGAAGAGTAATAATAATACCCCCATAGAGTCCCAGAGCTCCATGTACATAATTTGAAACTGAAATAATAGATAACGTTTATGGAACACATCCTAAATGCATGGCACTGTTCTAAGCACATGACATTTATTGATTCATTAAATTTCCCCTGCCGTGTCCAATCCATAACTGTGCCCATTTTACAGATGAGCAAACAAATTCAGAGAGGCTAGGTAACTTACCTAAGGCCACACAGTAAGTGGCAGTGCTAGGTGAAGGACTCAGGGAGTTCTGTGCATGTGTGTGTGCATGTATCTGTGTGTCCATATGTCTGTGTGTGTCTGTGTCTGTGTACATTCTTATAATTGTGATGTATGAGTGGAAAAGTCTGGAAAAATGGGCACTAAACCGTAGGCAGTGGTTACTGACAGGACTGAGAAAATAGATGGCCCTTTACTTGTAATGCTTGAAATTTTCAATCAAAAAACAAATAGAGATTTTTTTTGTTGGGTTTTTTTTTTTTTTTGGCGATACGCGGGCCTCTCACTGTTGTGGCCTCTCCCGCTGCGGAGCACAGGATCCGGACGCGCAGGCTCAGCGGCCATGGCTCACGGGCCCAGCCGCTCCGCGGCATGTGGGATCTTCCCGGACCGGGGCACGAGCCCGTGTCCCCTGCATCGGCAGGCGGACTCTCAACCTCTGCGCCACCAGGGAAGCCCACAAATAGAGATTTTGAAAAACAAAGTCAATAATACTTTTCTTACTGACCCGTGAGCAGGCCCTGAGCATGTGACCTTGTGTGTGCCTATGCATGTGTGTGTGTTGGGGCGGGGAGAGAAACTTCCCGAAAGCCACAAGCTGGGGGGAAAGTTGCCCGGGTCCCCGGCACCATGACACTGGATTGCTAGGTGATGCCGCGGTGCTCACAGGTGACCAAGGGCCATGCTGTGTCCCCCTGACTTCCTCAAGGTCTGCACCCACGTGGGGGGTGGGCACTGGGGTGCCCCCAGAAAAACAGGCACCTGCCTCAAGCCACTGGAACTTGCTGGAGCCATGGGCCTCACCCTCCGGGGTGCCCACAATCACCCTGCGAGTGTGAACACCCCCCCAACTCCCCCAGAGTTCACAAGGCAGGAAATTCTCATTTTCACCCAGGAGACAGCCTGTCTGTCGGTTAGCTAGGAGCCTCCTTCTATTTTTTCTTTCCTGAATGATAATTTCCCCCCCTTTTTTGTAGCTAAAAATCACCCAGGCTTGTCCAGACGAGAGGGCAGAAAATTATGCAGTGAAAGAGAAGGGAAGATAATTTCTCTGGGTCACAGGCATTCTCACTTGTCATCCGTCTGCAGGAGGAGAAGTGGAGGGTGGGGGAACCAGCCGGGATGCGAGGCCAGAGGATGAAAATGAAGGCTGGTCCAAATCAATCACTGTCCTCCTCAGCGCTCCCTCAGGGGATGAGCCGGGGGAGGGTGCAAGGGAGGGACGGGGGCTTTGGGCTCTGATCAAGGGGTCGGGAAGAGGGGGGAGGGTGCAAGGGAGGGAGGGAGGGTAACCTTGCTGTCCAAGCTGGACGGGCCCCCCCTTCCCCTCCTCAGGCCTCAGTTTCCCCATCGAGAAAAGAGGGATAAGAACTCCATTCCCCACTCACCACCTGCACCCCTCACCCGCACCGGAGATAACAGATGGGAACATTCTGGAGAATCTGGACCATAAAAACACAAGATATGGGAGGTAACAGCATTGATGTTCACCAAAGGCAGATGAAGCCTGCAGGCTGGGGGTGCAAGGGAGTGGGTTCAAATCCCAGCGCCGTCCCAAGGAGGCCTTGGGCAAATCGCACCCCTGTCAGCCTCAGTTGCCTCATCTGTAAACTGGGGATAAGAAGATGAGCCATCTCATACGGTTATTGAGAGGATGAGGTGAGACACATATATAATGTGTCTGGCATATTGTAATCTCTCAATCATAATAACAATAGAAACGATAGAAAATTACAAGGGAACCACAAACAGTCGCCCACATTCACAGTGGGTAATGGGCCTCGATTTCTCATGCATTAAAAAAAAAAAATGTCTCCGAAGCTTTTAAAGAGAAATACAGAATCTACAGTCAGACAAACTGATTTTAGTTTTAGCTCTACCACCCACCGTGTGGCCCTGGGCAAGTCACTTTACTTCCATGGGCCTCAGTTTCCCCATCTGCAAAGAGCAGGTTGTGATACCTCTCAGGGTCACTGGGAAGATTAGAAATACTCAGTGGGATGTGCCTAGTATAATCACGACCACGGGTCTACAAAAGTGCTGGCTCTCCGTCATTTCCCATCATTTCCTCTCCTCCCCCTCCTCCCCTCACTCCTCCTCTCCCCGCTCCTCCTCTCCCCCCTCCTCCTCTTCGATTTAAAAAAATCAAACCCCCCCTACTCTGACTTCTCTTCAAATCTTCAAAGCTATCATGTTCCTCCTGTCTCAGGGGTTTGACATCTGCTGTTCCCCCTCCCTAAAATGCTCTTCCATGCCCTCTTCACCTAATCAATGCCTCCTCATCCTTCAGACCTCAGCTCAGATGTCAGAAAACCTCTCTGGACAGCCTGCGTCTCCTGTCCTGATATTCTCCCTCGTAGCTTGTAGAGTTTGTGATTTAGCGTCATCACCTCCTTCACTGGGGTGGTAAGCCCCATGTTTACTTGTTGATTCATTCATACTATAGATATTGATTGAGGACCTACCATATGCCAGATTGAAACGGTTGGGAGGACCAGGAAGCAGGAGAAAGCTAGATTCTTACAAGGAAAGAAGTGCAAGAAGGCAAACATGGCTGGATCGAAGTGAGGGAGGGAAGGAAAGAGCAGGAAGAGATGAGGGGCAGGGGGAGGTTGGATTGAATACAAAAGGCAAGGAGGAGCTCTATCAGTCAGCTACTGCTATCATAATGCTGCCAAACAAATGACCCCAACATTCAGTGGCTTGAAACAATAAGCATTAAGTATTGCTTCAAAAGTCACGGTTCTGGCTTTTTCTGGGCTCTCTCATGCCTCTGTGGTCTGTGGCGGGTGCTGATGGAGGCTGGCCTCTCTTACATGTTTGAGGCTCAGCTGAGCTAGAATGGCTTCTGCTGGGAGGACTTGGATCTCCCCCATATAGTCACTCCAGGAGCAGGTTAGCCTAGGCTCAGTCTCCAGGTGGAGGCAGGGCTACGAGAGAGAGCTAAAGCTGCAAGGTCTCTTGAGGTCTAGGCTTGGAGCTGGTGTAGTATAACTTCTGCAGTCATCTCTTGGCCAACCAAGCGTGGAGGCCAGTTTGGTCCACCATTTCTCTATCCCTGCAATAGGACAGTGCCAGGTATAGGTGAGGATCTCAGTCAATATTTGTGGGATCGACGGACAGATGGAGGGATGACGGATGGATGCTCTTGGCCTTTGGCTGGGTCAGAATTAATGATGGGGGTGGGCTAGGGTGGTAAAATCCCTCAGCCTGGACAATTAGGCGCCCCAGCTCCCCTTCCCCAGGGCTGCAAAGAGGAGAGGCGACAGCGTTCTTCCTCCCCAAGTTTAATTAAGTGATCTGCCTCCATGGGGCTAATCCTGTTATCGCTGCCCAGAGCTGACCACAGGGGCGGTGTAAAATGTCAGCTGTCTGGAGGGCCTGGTGGGACACTGAAAGCCACTGGAATTTGGGGACAGGCAGGGGGTGGAGCGGAAGCCAGAGCCCCCACCGGGGCAGAACGTCCGCTTTCCAGACACACACAAAGGGGCTAAGCTCACTTTCAATCCCATCCCAGGAGGAGGCTCAGAGGAGGAGGAGGGAGTTGGCTAAGAAACTTCTGACTTGGGTGGACTTTGCTGTGGCCGCTGCCTATCCCAGGTGCCACATTCCAGAGGGGAAGCTTCCGGCCTCACATCCCCTCCTCTCCTAAAGAAGTGGACACTCCCCTGTCCTGGACACACAGTTCTGGACCAGATGAGCTTAAGTTTGGATTCTGTGTCAACCATTTCCTGTGTGGTCTTGGGCAAATTGCTTAACGTCTCTGAGCCTCCATTTTCTCATCTGTACAATGGGTGTGGTAATATCCATCTTCCAGGGTTAGTGAGAAGATTCAACGAAACACCTGGAACAGTGCCTTGCATGTAGTAGGTGCTCAGAAAATGCTGTGCAGAGGCTTCCTCCCACCGTTACGATCACACTTAACATGACGAATCGTTGTCTTTTGTCTCCCCTACCTATCCATGGGCTCCTTAGGAGCAAAGACTGTGTCTTAGACATACGGCCACCACCCTACTCCTTCAAGGCCACCTATCACCTCATGGCTTGTGACCAGCACCCCCTGGATGTGTGCAAAGCACAGGCTAAGTGACCTTACCAGGCAGCTCTGCTCATCACCCAACCCCAGCCCCCAGCCCAGGGCTTGACTCGTGTTGACCCAGCTTTTCACATGTGACTCATTCATTCATTCATTCATTCATTCATTCATCAACAGATATCGGTTGATGCCATTTCCCTGTCTATAAAATGGAGCATGGGAACGGAGGGAGGGTCGTTGGACAAGACAGTTCCTTCTTGCTCTAACATGCAATGGTTTGGGGGGACTTAGGACCCCTCCTTCTCCCTGAAAGTGATTCCCTAATCTAATGCCTAATATTGCCCCCAAAGGCAGAAGTCTTGCTGGTCCCCAGTCATGAGGACTCAGGACACCTGCCGAGGTGGGAGCGATTAAGAGCAGTTGCTATTTGGGAGAGAGGAGCAAAGCTCCAGGGATGCAAGTGGGGAGGAGAAAGCAGAGCCTGGGGCAGTGAGGACCTTCACTAGTGTCCCAAAGTGACCCTGGCGTCACTTTTATAATGATCACCAGCTTGTCCCCAGAGCATTCCGGTCGCCACATGCTGTCCTAAGCGCTTAAATTTCATCCTCCAACCAACCTATGAGGCAGGTACTGTTTTTACCCCCCTCTTACAGATGAGGAAACTGAGGCTCAGAGAGGTGGCCAGAGTCACACAGCGTGTGCGCGGGGAGCTAGGCTACCAACGCTCTCGGAATCTCTGTTTTCTCATCTGCAAAATGGGGATGAGTCACTCACTGTGCCTGCCTCCTGGGGTGCTTGGGGGATGGCAGAGCTGTGTGCGTGCCTGGCACAGAGAGAGCGGGCCAGGGAGGTGCCCCCAGCACGTGGCTGCGATCTGGCCGGAGTCCCCGGCCGGAGGTGGGGGAAAATGCACATCTGCCTCCTGCCACCGCGGTCTCCAGAAGTCACGCAGAAATGGCGGCCCCAAAGAACTCCATAAAATCCAAGAGGTAGTTAAGTTGGACTGCCGAATGAACAGGAGTAATTAGTTCACTTCACACAGAGAGTGAAACCCAAATGTCAGACAGTGCCAGAGCCATTAAAGCCGGCCCCTGCTGCAGCTCCTGCCTGCCGCTGGCTGGGTCTCCACCTGGCCGCTGACCTTGAAGGCTGCAGACAGCCCGGCAGGAGGGTAGCCAGGAGGGGGGTTCTGGAGTGTGGGACACGAGGTGGGCTCTGCAATCTGCTCGGCTCTGGGTTAACAACGGAGCCTCATCTTCTTCATCTGTGAAGTGGGCTGTTTCTGCCTCATAGGGTTGTAGGGAGAATTAGATTCAATCACGGGTCCCGAAAGTTCGTCACATGACAGCCGCTCTCCAAGAAGTGGGTAAATACCGCGAGAGCAAACAGTGCCCGATACATCGTAGGGGTGGCAAATGCCGCCGGTAACCCACGCACATCACCTTTCCCCAGCACCCATCCCCAACTCTTAAGGTGGCTGCTGAAGGCTTTCAGCTCCTTCCGTTTCCAGAGACACGCCCCCTACCGACGGGACGCTGTCGTTGGGGACCGGGTTTTGTCACCCCGTCCCCTAGCGCAGCCCACAGCCGATGCTTGGTTGATACAGGAAAACGAAAGGTCATCCACTTGCTTCAGGAGCTGGGGCAATGCTGTGGTACCACCATTCACCCTCCCGGGCTCCCCACGGGACTCTAGCTAAAACGACATCTTCACCCACCTCCTTCCCGGGCTCCGTCCTGCTCCACTGAGCTTTCACAGATTTCTCCTGCAAATGCTCCTTCAGTAAAACACTTCCTGTGAATCCCCGTTCCTGGCTCGGCCTAGCAAGGGAGTCACTTAAGATCACAGGTGTTCAGTAAAGACTTGTGGAATCAAGGTATTGTCGGTTATTCGAAAAACACAGGACCGGGATTAGGGTGGGGCAAGTGAGATGCCTAGGGTGTAAAATTTAAGGAAGCACTCACTCTTAGAGTCATGCAAATGCCTAGCGCTGCTAAAAAATTGGAAATCAATGATGCATTGATCGATCAAGGACCAGCTATGTAAATCATGGGACATCCTCAAAGAGGGCCGAAGATCATGGTTATGAAATGGATCCTTGAGTCAGATGTAGATAGACCTGAGTTCAAATCCTGGTTGTGCTACATTGTAACTGTGGCCTCGGGCAAGTCACCTGGTCTCTCTGCGTCTCCTTTTCCTCATCCCTAAAGCTTACATGATAATATCTCTTTCACGGGGCTGTTGGGTGGTTTGATGAGATTATGTTAATGGACTTTGCACATAATGGGTGCTCAAGAAAGAGTAGCCATTGATCACAATGAGAGTGTGATCAATGGCTGCCTTTGAGAGCATTTAGAGCAACTTTGTGAAGGTGTCAGAGGTGGGATGTCTCCTTCCCACATCTGCCCTGTGGTTCCCTCCCAGATTGCTCTTGGACTTCTCAATTCTGATGCTCATGTACTGCATCGTAGACCAAATTATTAATTTTTAATGTTGCATACATTCCGTCTGCTTACCGATGGGCAGCTGGATTGAGGTCTAAGGAATCTTTCTCTTTTTTTTTTCGCGATACGCGGGCCTCTCACTGCCGCGGCCTCTCCCGCTGCGGAGCACAGTCTCCGGACGCGCAGGCTCAGCGGCCACGGCTCACGGGCCCAGCCGCTCCACGGCAGGTGGGATCCTCCCGGACCGGGGCATGAACCCGCGTCCCCCGCATCGGCGGGCGGACTCCCAACCACTGCGCCACCAGGGAAGCCCCTAAGGAATCTTTCGATCATAATTATGATAAAATGAGGTATGCATAAGTGCACCTCATTCCATGAATTGACCCCAGCAGCTAAAAGGAAGACCACAGCAAATGACACAGAAGCACCCCTCCAAAGACGAGATGGCAAAGCACAGGCTTTGAAGAACCATATCTGGCCGTGTCTGGTTCCATTGCTCACTGTGTGGCCTAAAGCAAGCTGTGTTTCCTCTCTGTGCCTCAGTTTACGTGTCTGCAAAACAGGCATCATAAAGCTCATACTGTTAGCTAACAGTGACAGAGCGTTAACTATGGACCCAAGCACTGGGCTAAATTATTTACATGACCTCTAAAGTTTGTAACATTGGTAATATAATGATCTCCAGTTTCCAGATGAGATGGATAAACTATCCAGGGGGAGACTGGCAGCTTCTGAGGTGGTGGGCATCTTAAATTCCAACCGAAGCTGACATGAAGCAGGGTGCAGGGAAAATGGGAGACTAAACCACAAAAGCCAGGGAGATGATAGGATGCTGCGAAGGTCTGTGATCCTACCTGATGAGCCACCATGAAGGGGCCATATTAAATCATCTCTTTGAGTGTTCTCCATGTAAAGTAAAACCCAGCTTGATTTTAAGGGGTGATGAAAGTCTTTTCTGTTTTGCTTCCTTTGGGGATCCAGCCATGGATTTTTTGCCTTTCAGGCATTCCCTCTTCTTCCCTAAATGCATCACCACTTTCTGCAACTCTAGGTCCACAGAGCTTGGGTGAGGCTGACCCAGCTTCAGATCTAGGGCTGATCACATGACTCAGGACTGGTCAAAATATTTCATCCCCCCTGGCCTCATTCATTGGTCTGGGATGGACATGTGACCCAGATTTGACCAATCAGAACACTTCAGTCCCCTAGCTACACTGATTGGTTCAGGGATGGGCACATAAGCAAGTTGGTCCAATTGGAGCCAGTCCCAGAATGTTTTTCTGGAGTGGCTGAGAAAGAGGAGTCTCTCATTATTCCAGAACTGCAAACAGTGAGGAAGACTGAGCAGGGGACCACTAGGAGCCATCATGTGGAGCCTGAGAATGAAGCCAACACCCAGGAAGCAGAAACAGGGAAGAGGAGAGACACACACATCGAGCCCTGATGATGGTTTGAGCGTCTGGATACAGCCGAGCCTGAAGCCAGTCTATTCCTGGATTTTTGCTACATGAGACAAAAATTTTTGTCTTAAGTCAGTTTGAGTTGGGTTTAACCATAGAAACCCAAAAAGCTGTTTGCATTATTTTTTCCCAGGGAAAGCTCTCCTCCCTCCATCACATGATGTCCTTTCTGAGCAACAGTGTGGAACAGCTGAGAGAGCATCAAATTTGGCATCAGACACCCCTGGATTACGATCAGAGCCCTGCACTTAGGCAAGACTCCCCTTGTTCTAAGCCTCAGTTGTTCCTCCAGAAGATGGGGATATTAATATTCCCAGTATAGATTTGATGGGAAAATAGATTCACAGTATAGATTTGATGGGAAAATGTATGTTAAACTTTTACATGAGCTATTCCTTCTACCCAGAATGCCTTTCCTTCCCCTCCTTGTGGACCTACCCTCTACTCATCTTTCAGATGCTCAGCTCAAGGGTCCTTTGGTCAGGGTTACCTCCCCTAATCCTGCTGGCCAAGTCCAGTTGGTCCATGAAATTGTCCTACGCTTGGTAGCTCTCGTCACAGTTTCAGTGTGTCATTCCAGGCATGGTTAGTTGATTAATGTCCATTCCTCCACTAGAATGTAAGTTGTAGGTAGGCAGGGAAGTGTTGGATGCTGTTCACCGCTATGTGCCCAGTGCCCAGTGCCCAGCACGTAGCCGACCCTCGAGAAATGTTAGTTGTATTAACTGCTGTTGAACCCAGTTTCCAATCATTTGAGGCAAGGCGTGTTTCTGAGCACTCAGCCTACATAAAGTGAGTGTCTGACAGGTACCAGGATGCCATGATTTCGGCAAGTGTCTACATGGGTCCGTCTATCCCGAAACCAAGGGACATGGGTGTTGGGGTCTATACGTGGTCAGCCTGAGCCATGTAGATGGCAGATCTGCATCCATTAGTCAATTAACCTTCACTACGCCTTTAGCACCAGGAAGGCAGGAACAGCAGCCGCAAAAGTGGCCTTCAAAGAATCTATGGGGGCTTCCCCGGTGGCGCAGTGGTTGAGAGTCCGCCTGCCGATGCAGGGGACACGGGTTCGTGCCCCGGTCCGGGAGGATCCCACGTGCCGCGGAGCGGCTGGGCCCGTGAGCCATGGCCGCTGAGCCTGCGCGTCCAGAATCTGTGCTCCGCGACGGGAGAGGCCACAACAGTGAGAGGTCCGCGTACCGAAAAAATAAATAAATAAATAAATCTATGGAAGGGATGAGCTTAAAAATAAGGAGACACCATGCTATTGCAGACTCCGGAGGAGTCATACTTCTGGAGGGTTCGTAACTCAGCTCTGCCACTGACCGGCGAGCTGTGTGGATATGGACAACTGAGACCCCTCTCTGAGCCTCACTTTCCCCATCAATAAAAGGGAGATGGTCATCCGTGCCTGCCAGTATTGGGAGGAGGCAAACTGACTGGATCCAAGTCCCTGTCCTCCACTCAAGCTGTGCGACCCTGGACCCCTGATGTATCCATCTGGTGCCTCAGTTTCCTTGGTTGTAGCAAAAAAACCTCACTTACAAGGAGGTTGGAAAAATGAGAAAATTTAATTAAATGCCAGGAACCAAGCCTGAATTTAACAGGCATCCAATGTATGTGGCTACTGCTATTTTCTGCTACTTCTGTATTAGGATTATTAGTAGGAATATTAATATAATGTCAAGCACCCTACACGGTGCCTGGGGGACCACGGGTCCCTTTCTTTTCTCCAGATGTGCATCTGGCTGTGTCCACTGGCTGACCCACCCCAATTAGGTGACTCTCGTGTTAATATTGACACACAAAGGAGCCAGCTGGTGACCTCTGAACTCAGCTCATTTGGGATCACAGGCTGAGTTCGGCCCCAGCCCTCAGCTCTGAGAGCAGGACTCGTAATCTTCTTTGACGTCAAAAGGAACTGGCCTCGCCCTGACCTTCACTCCGCAGCTCCCCGATTCCTGGCGTTCCCAGGGCCTGACGGGGGTCGCGCTGCCCATGGCACAGACATGGCCTGGACCAAGTGAAGAGGGGGCTGCAAGAGCCAGCGTTTCCTCCTTGAAGAAGGGAGACCCTTCAACTCAAGAAAGCTTAGCTGGCTTCTGGGTAGAACGTGGATATGTGGGGGCAGATTGCCAGCCAAGGAGCCAGTTAGGAGAACTTTGCCATCATCCAGGAGGGAGATGCTGATGGCTGAATTTGGGGTGCTAGTGGGAAATAAAGCATGGATAGGACAGAAACTGGGAAGGTGGAATCTTAGGGCTCACTGAGGGGTATTGGGCGGGATGGTCCAGGAGGAAGGTCCCTTCCCAAGTGTACGCACACAGGTTTGGGGTTTTTTAATATTTATTCATTTATTTTGGCTGCACCAGGTCTTTGTTTCGGGACGCAGGATCTTCGTTGCGACATGTGGACTTCTTAGTTGTGACATGCATGTGGGATCTAGTTCCCTGACCAGGGATCGAACCTGGGCCCCCTGCGTTGGAAGCGCGACGTCTTACCCACTGGACCACAAGGGAGGAGTCCAGGCACCTCACGCACTGCCCTTGTCCCTGCCATGAGTGACTAGAACTTGGTAGTTAGAAATTACCGAGCATTAGAAATGGCCTTGTGTCTCTACCCTGCTGTCTCCACCCAAAACCAGCACTAGCCTCAGCCCTGCCTACCCCCAACACGGAGCCCATGAAACAGACCCAGAACCTGGTGATGCCCGGGAGGAGTTGCCATGGCAACAGGCATGTCAGCACGGCAAGATGGGGAATTTTACTGACCCATACCCAGCCCACTGGCTGCCCTATAGACAGAAGGCATGAACCATCAACTCTCCTTGGAGCTGGCACTGGGGAACTTGGCTCTGGACATCCCATCAAAGGAGAGGTTTGCCCATGGATGTGACTAGACGAAGAGTACCAGGCCAACCTGATGATGGAGCTCTCTGGGTCCTTCCAGGGCTTCCCTGGTGGTCCAGTGGTTAAGACTCCACGCTTCCACTGCAGGGGCTGTGGGTTCGATCCCTGGTTGAGTAACTAAGATCCCGCATGCTGCGCACTGCGGCAAAAAAACAAAACCAAAACCGCCCCCCCCCCCCAAAAAAAGGCTCTGGGTCCTTCCAGATCTTTCTATGATGCCTTTGATTATGGTCCCTTCTGGAAGACAGTCTGCTTCCATTTTCTCCTGGCAGCTCTCCCCTCCTGTGTTGATGGGAGCTGACGCCCCAAGCCCTGGATTGACTGACATTCAGCTGAAACTCCTCTCTGTGACAGGCCTGGTGCACACGGGGGTGGAAGAGGATGAAAGAAGGGTCAAAAGAGTTAAGATTAAGGGTGGGACCTCTGGAGCCAGACTGCGTGGGTTTGACTCTGGCTCTGTCACTCACTAGCTGTGTGGCCTTGGGCCGGTAACTCAACATGTCTGGGCCTCATTTTCTCATCAGCAAACTGGGAGTGGTCACTCTAGCACTCACTTTATTGGATTTCAGTGAAGATTTAAGTGAGATGATACTGGACAGTGCCTGGCACAGTAAGTGTGTTCAATTCTCATCATGCTTTCCTTCTCTGAAATCACTTATCCTCGGGAGGAAGGGAACACATTTCTGGCCACAGAGCCACGAAGATGCAGAGGGTTAAATAAAATTGTAAAAGCGTGAACAAGTCAGAACTGGATGTACTGAGAATTAAAAAGAAGGATGCTTTTAAAATATTATCTAAAAATAAAATAAAATAAAATATTACCTGAACTAGACTGTAAGCTTCCAGGCGGTAGCAAGCAGGTCTGTCTGATTTATTCCAATCCTCCCAACACCCAGCCCAGGGCACAAATTCTTATTTCCAGAGTCTGAAAATTCCATCCATTGTAAGAGGCACCATCCATTTAATTACAGTGTTTCCCAAAAATAGATGTGGGTATTATATATGTACTATAGCTCAATTTCAACATGTTAAAAAGAAAAAAAGAAATTGATCTTAAAATTGGAGAAATAAAGGAATAGGTCATCAATAAATGGTAACTGCCTATGTGAATGAATGAACGGTTGCAAAAACAATACAAAGGAGTATGGTTAAATACCGTGTGCCGCCAAAAAAGGGGATGCACCATCACAAGCAGAGCATATCTGGGAAGGCTTCCTGGAAGAGGTGGACCATGAGTGGGAATAAGCAAGAACTTATCTGACTTAGGAAGAGGAAGAAACAGTGGGGGAGGGACATCTTGATAAATCAGGAAACCAAGTGACCATCATCCCCCCCCTTGCCCCTCCCCCCTTAGGCAATGGAAGATGGCAGAATTATCCAGGGAAGTGCCTTCTATGTCAGCTCAGAGGAGTCAGGACCAAACCAGACATGAGTCCCAGGATATGGGCCTGCATCAGGCTAAAACTACATGGGACTTAAGATATGGGCACTGGAGGCAAAGAAGCCTGGGTTCGTATCCTGGCTCTGCTCGCTCCTTAGCTGGGCAGCCCCAGGATGATGACTTGGCCTCTCTGATCACCGAGTCCCTCACCCAGGAATTGGGGAAACCAATAGGATTCTGAGGTCAGACATGCACAGAATCAGGCATGTAGAAAGTGCCTCATAAACGTCAATTTGAGAATAAATAGGATATGTTTTCTATTGGGGGGAAAGTTTTGAAAGTGAAAGGTAACAAGCGAGGAGGCACTCCTAGTGCAAAATGGAAACGTGGGGTCCCTTGTTAAAAAATTATTAAGGATTTCAAAACGGGGACAACAGAGCATGAAACCAAGCTTGGGGCCCTTCTAAGCGCCGGGCTCTGTGCAATTACAGGATGCAAACCCATGACGTGGGCGCTGGGCAGAGAAATGTGCCCTCCAAGCTGCTTCTTTGGGCCTCTCAGCGGTCACCCAGCCTCCAGCCATAATCCTGGCAAACACTCGGAAAGGAACATTCTACAGGCCCCAGCATGAACTGGAACACACTTAATCTGAACGCAGCCTTGTGAGTAGGTAATATTGTTATCCCATGTTACAGATGAGGGAACTGAGGCACACAGGGAAGGACCACCAGAGAGGCCACCAAAGGGCACACAGCTGGGTGGTGGCGTAAACCCAGGTCTCTGGGAACCTGCACCCGCGGAATCTGGAGGCATCTCACTCCCACTAGCTCACTCTTTCTAGAAGCTGAAATGCACATTCCCTCCAATGCTGGCAGCCTCTGATGAGGTTTAACCCAAATGTGGGAGGCCACACGGCCAGAGGTTTAATCCCAGCCTCCGTGGGCACCTCCCGTCCATCGCAACCCCCGTCCTCCAGCAGGACAGAGTCCGGCGTCCGCCAACTTGCTTCCCGGGCCGAGGCCAAGAGTTAACGTCGGAAGGGAGCCGGGAGAGTGTGAGAGCGGAAGGACATGTCAAATCAATCATATTTAAACAAAAGCCTCTCCCGCCCAAGGGCCCTTTTAAAAGCTGCTTATTTAATTAAAAGTCCCATTTTCCATATTTATGGCCCTTATTCAGTTAAATATTAACCGCTGGGGCCAGGGCTGGTGTGTGCTTTGCGAGCGGCGTGTGGCGAGGTTCATTACCGAGGCCGCGATTCCTCCGATGGCCGCGCGGCCACGGGATCAATGCGCTTCCTTGGACAAACACCCGCTCCTGCCCGCTCCGCCCGCGGCCCCGCTCAGCCCGCGGTCTCTGCCCGGAGGCAGAGACCAGGGGCAGCGAGAGACAGTGAGGGACCCAGAGAGACAGGGAGAGACCCACCGAGACAGAGAAATCCGAGAGACAGTAAGAGACCCAGAGAGACAATGAGAGACTCAGAGAGAGACCCAGAGAGACAGTGACCCACAGAGACTCAGAGAGACAGAGAGAGACAGTGAGAGATCCAGAGAGACAGAGAGAGACCCAGAGACAGAGATACAATGAGAGACCCAGAGAAGCAGTGAGACATAGAGACCCACAGACACAGTGAGGACCCGGAGAGACAAGGCATTGTTTTTCTCTCGTGTCCACCCGTGTGGCAGTCAGGACCACGTGTCAATACATACTCTGTGGGGCCCAGTGAAAAATGAAAACGTCAAAAATCAAGACTTTCAGGACGGCCCTGCATGACGGCACAGGGGGCGCGCCCTGGTCTCTGCCAGGGTCGAAGTGTGTGCTGGGTCCAGGGTGGCAGAGGTGCCAGGCAGGGGGGGGTGGGTAGGAAAGGCCCCCGCCGACCCCACTCACAGCTATTCCCAGTCCCCACTTCACTGGGAGACGGGCCAGAAGAAGAGGAGAAGGGGAAAACTGGCCTCTCTGAAGGGTTTGATCCCCAAAAGCTCAGGGATAGGAGATCTCAGTTTCTGGAACTCCTGGGGGGGATGGTCCCTGGCCAAATGCAGCCATTAGAAAGAAACGAACCATCGGGTGAGGAAGGTGCCTGGATCCCGGGAGGGTGCTCATGGCTGCAGAATCATCATCACACTGCAAACCTTACCAGGCTTCCCACGGGCCTGGCACCACCCCGGTGCTGTCCAAGGATTGACTCATGGAATTCTCACTTCCACACTGTAAGTTATTCCCACTTTACAGATGGGGAAACGGAGGCTTGGGAAGGTTAGGTAACGAGCCCAGTGTCACGGAGCCAGTGAGGGGCAGAGCTAGGATGGGCCCTTGTCCTTTGACTCCTAACCACATGATAGGAATCACCAGAGTCACTGAGCCCAGGCTCAGGGCCACCGCTGCCCTTTATAAGCCCTGGGACCTCACACAAGTTCCTAACCACTCCTGCCTCAGTTTCCCCGTCCGGGAAATGGAGGAGGAAGATTCTTGGGGCCATTTTGCATCTGATTTTTGGTTGCTGTAGCCCGGCTCCTACTCTCCATGCTACAGCTCCTGGTCCCTGCAGTTGGCCGACACACTCAGCTGTGTCCAGAAATCACTGTCTCCCCCCACCCCACCTCTTCTAAGCCCTGCCTGTCCCTCCAGCTCGGTTCTGCCCCATGACATGCCCCTCTGGGTGTTCGGGACAAAGCCGGGGTGCTCCATCATCATGTATTCAGTGCTCAAAGGGGCAGAGTTTTCTCCACCCCCCCCCCACCACCACCACAGGAAACAGCAGGGTGAATGGAAAAGGTGAGCTTTGGGGCCACAGAGTCCTAGGTTCAAATCCCACCTCTGCCAACTCGGGCTGTCTCACATCACCTCTCTGAGCCTCAGTTTCCCCATCTGCAAAATGGGGAATGATAATAGTACCTCCTATTAGTTGTTACAAGGATTAAAGGACATGATTCTTGTAGAGGGCTTGGTAGAGCCTGGCACCCAGGGAGCATCGCTGCAGGACCTGGTGGGGCTGCTGCCCAAGCTGCTGGCCTGGCCCCCTCCTGAGAGCCATGGTTCCGAAGGACAGGGGGCCTCCAGTTCCCACCTACACTTTGCCCATCTCCCAGGGTCCCAACAGGGCCAGGCTCGGGCTGCAGTGCCACCTCTGGCCCTACTGGGACCTCAGTCCTTAATCACGCCACTGCTCCCTCTGGGGCCTCATTGTACACATCTGTGGAATGGGGATTGTTGGGTGTAGAAAATCTCTCTGGGCCGTCTGCAGGGCTACTGCATCTTGACAGCAGACAGGGTAATGATGAACTTGCCCTGAATATGAGAAACTGGGTAAAATGTGCCCATTTATGTTCTAGAAGGACCATGTGAAAACAAGCAGTGCCCAGACCCTCAGAAATGTTCGGCGCCAAAGCCAGGCTGTGAAGGGTGCCTTCTACATCACAGACACACGCAGGCGTACGCACGGACACACATGCACACAGCACGTGCACCCACACACCGCACCTTTTGCCCGATAGTCTAACCCCTCTGTTTGCATCCTGTTCGGAGCTTGGGTCCTTCCACGGCTACCCCCTCCCCCCAAAGAAAAAAGAAATCTGAAAAGCCAGATTAGAACTTCACACACACATCGCCGGGAAAAATCTATGTCTCATTTTCATATCTAGCAAAATAAAATGACACCAGAACACTCCAGCAAACCCCTAGAGGGGGGAGCGTGTCTGCCAAAGATGAGGGGTGGGGGAGACACCTTTCCCAAAGGGGGGAGGCCCGGGGGCCAGAAACACGGGAGGAGGCGTGGGGCCTGCTGAGAGGCTGGGGATGAAATCGATCAGGCCATTTTCTCCTGGGGCCGGAGGAAGGCTGGGGGTCCTGGCAAGAGCCTGGGGGTGGGGGGGTTGAATAGAGGGTAGGGAGAGGGAGAGAGAGAGAGGAGGAATAAAATCCCGGGGATGGTGGTGTGAGTGAGGGAGCGGGAGAGAGAGACACTAGGTTATCAGAGAAGTGTGAAGACAATAATACAATCTGACATTTCTGAAACAAGACCCCCCGGTTGTCATGGCAACGTCTCATGTGGGAGCAGCTCCCAGGAGACGGCTCCGAGATGTACTATAAATGATGTTTGATTAGAATTTAAATCATTTAGGCAGAGAGAAGATAGGCCTTTTGTCAGCAAGGGGACCTGGGGGTGGAGAGGGAGGGGGGCAGGAGTGGTGGCGGGGGAGGGGGCGCAGCCAAAGACCGCGGGGCTTCTGCTTCGTCAGCCTGGGTGTGGGGAGCGGGGTCGGAGGTCAGTCAGGGGGTTGATTACTTTTGCCCTCGGCTTCATTCCCGTTTACAGTAACCTTTCCATGGTGGCCAGATGGACTTGGAGGGCAGGAGAGGAGAGGCCTGGGGGGACGGGGTGCTGTGGGAGGGGAGTGCGTGAGAGTGGCAGAGATGCGGAGAGACAGAGATCATGAAAGAGCAGAGAGAGACGGATGGGGAGAGAAACAGGAAGAGACAGAGAGAGAGAGAGAGACAGACAGACACACAGCTATGTAAAGGGGCAGAGATTGTGAGAGACAGAAAGAATACAGACCAAGAAATAGGCTGAGAGACATGGAAAGAAGGGACAGAGGGAGATGAAAGAGACTGGGGGGAAACAAAGAGAGACAGAAAGACCAAGAAATAGAAAGAGAGGCAGAGAGAGACAGAAGGGGTCAAAGCCAGAGCATTTGTTGCTCAAAGAGACAGAGACAGAAAGGAGCACTAAGACACAGAGGCAGAGAGACAAGAGACCAAAGTGAAAAAGAGGATTGCTGGATCCATGCCCTGGGAATCACTCTCCAGCCTCTATAAAATGCATCGGGAATGGTGGAGCCCCAGATGAGCCCTGCACTTAGAAGAAGCTCTGCCTCCACCTCCCACTCTGGTTTCCCCCACCTGCAGGGAAATTTCCTGGGCTTGGAATTCCTGGGCTGGGGTCAGTGACCCAGAGAAGAGGCACTGCCTGCTTTCTGGTCTCAGGAAAATGGGTCAGGCTGACCCTTCCCATGAAATCTTAGGCAAATCACTTCTCCACTCTGACCCTCAGTTTCCTCATCTATGAAATGAGACGTGTGAGTCAGATCAGCATGTGGAAAATGAGTTTTGTCTGCCTCCTTCAGTTTTGATTTTTAGTTGCTTTTGTTGCCAACATTAAAAAATTGGGAGACCTCATATAAATATTTGGATTTCTGGGGTCTTAAAAAAAAACCAGGAAAGTCTATCCAAGCTGGGCCTGCACTTCTGCATGGCAGCCACTTGCAGGAGGTGAGAAGCAGCCACCACTTTTAGGCACGGCATCAGTCTCCAGTTGGACACAGTCCTTACCCCTCCCTTTTTTGTCTTATACCCAGCTGCGTTTTACGCATTTCCAGGTCCAGAGGAAAGAATAATCCACTTCTGTGTCTGTTTCCGTATCTTACTATTCCTGGATATTTTTAGACTGTGATTAGACGTGGGCACCTGAAGGGTGACTCCTGGAAAAGCCAAGAGGCAGGCAGAGCTGACAACGTGTGAGGCAGGGAGAGGTCATTTGATCATTTCTGAGAGTAGGTGGGTCATTCAGCATTGCCGTGCCAGGGAGCTGCACACCAAGAGGGGACCCTTGAACTGGAACCCCTATTAGAAGAGAGGTCCTCGGGGGCCCAGGGGATTTGCATATCCTTTTGACTTGAACAGAGCCATAATCAAGATATTGCCTGTGGCACACTTAGCACAGTGGCTGCCCCATGGGGACGGCTTGTGGCATCTGCTTCTTGTTCCTCCTGCCACATTCCCTCGGCCCACCTCTAATTAAGTGCAGGTCTGCGCAAGCAAGCTGAGATTCACATCTTCGTTGACGGCATCCTATCTTAAGCGTATCTTTGTGTGTCTTTCCTCCCGTCCCAGGTCTTGTCTGATGCCATGGGAACCCACTCAACTACGCACAGTGTAGCCTGGACATTTAAGTTATGGCTTGTATTCGTTTCCTGTGACTGCTGTATCAAATTCCCATGCTGCTTTCAGGGGAACCCAAACTCAGACAGTGCTCAGTAAATGTTAGCTGTTGCACTGGTTGAGCTGGAGGCGATAGATACAACCGTAGTGGCTGGAAACAGCACACACTTATATCTTCTGGTTCTGGAGGTCAGAAGTCCAACATGAGTCTCACCGGGCCAAAATCAAGTGCTGCATTCCTTCTGGGGGCTCTGGGGGAGGATCACTTCCTTGCCTTTTCCAGCTCCTGGAAGCTGCCCCACATTCCTTGGCTCGTGGCCCCTTCCTCCATCTTCAAGCTCAGCAACATTAGGCTGAGTCCTTCTACCGCTGTCATCTCTCCGGTTGTGCATCTTTTGCCTCCCTCTTACACTTACAAGAACTCTCGCGATTACACTGGGTCTACCAGGAGGATCCAGGATAATCTCCCTATTTTAAGCTCAGCTGATTAGCAACCTTAATTCCATCTGCAACCTTCATTCCCCTTTGCCATGTAGCTCAACATTTCACAGGATCTGGGGTTCGGGACGTGGACAGCTTTAGGGGCTATTATTCTGCCTATCACATCTCTCCTGGGGTCAGCCCTTCAGTGGAGGACAGAAGCCGGTGGATAATGCTTCAGCCTCCTGCTGTTCAATCGGTAATTCTGGAAGGCATTCTCTACACTCCTCAGGATGTTGGGGAGAAATTGAGTCCCAGTTATCTGCACTAGCAAGCTCAGTAATACACCTTTATATTGACTCTCCTTCTTCCCTGAATCACTCTCCATTGTCCCTCACTCATGTTCCAGAGATCACCTGCCAAATAAATCATCGGCACTCAAGTCCTCATCTCAAGCTCTACTTTTAGGGGAACCCAAACTAAGACAGGGCTCAATAAATGTTAGTTATTGCATTGATTGAGCTGGGGGGGGGGATAGACACCCAGTTTATTACTATTATTTCTTGTTTGTCTGGTTTTGGGCCGTGCCACGTGGCATACGGGATCTTAGTTCCCCGACCAAGGATCGTACCTGCCTGTGCCCCCTGCAGTGGAAGCGTGGAGTCTTAACCACTGGACCGCCAGGGAAGTCCCAGATAGACGCCCAGTTTAAAGTGGCTTAAGCAAAAACAATTTATTTTTCTCATTGACTGAAAAGTTTATAGTTATATCTACGACTTCAGATACAGCTGGATCTAGGTCCTGAAACAATGTCATCAAGAATTTGTCTCTTTTTCATTCTGAGAGTTGTGCTTTTCTCTGAGTTGGCTTCATCCTCAGGAAGCCTCTCCTCACAGCTTGGCAAAGATGGCCCCCAGCTGCTCCGGGCACCATGCACAGCAAAATTGAGAGCAACTTTTACCCAAGAGCGCCCACAAACATCAGGTATCCCTGTTCCTTAGCTCTGATTGGCTCATCTTGGGTCATGTGCCTCTGCCTGAACCAATCACTATGGGGAAAGGGGATGTGGTACTCTCACTGGCCTGCCTGGGGTCACCTGCCTATCCTAGGCCCTGGGGGTAGGGTCAGCCCTATAAAGGCCACGTGGCCTGAGAGCAAGCAAGCTGAGGCTCTCCTAAGAAAATTGGGGTGTCTTTAACATTAGAAGATGTAAAGGGAAAAGCACAGACATCCTCTACTAGTAAGATCATCACATACTGTTAATCTTAGGTAAACCTCTGCTGAGGATGGGAGACGAGATACTGCCCAGCAGGTGTGGGCCTGAAGCTGGGAGGAAGGGAAGCCAGGCCTGGTGCCAGTCCGTGGTGCCAACCCGTGCTGGCTGGAGGGACTTCTCAGGATCAGAAATCTGCAGTCTGAGAACTTGTCTATATTTTTGCATTTCTATTTTCTTCACTACAAAGCTGAGGGAAAGCCAAAAGGAAATAAAGTTCCTTTCAGAAATGCCAGCCTATTTGTGCCGCACGAAATGGCATATGAAGAGAGAAAGCACCTTTTGTGGGGGCTTGGGGAGAAAGAAAAGGGGGTCGGGGCCAGTGGTGGCAAGGGAAATGTATGGGAGGCCCCACCCCATGGCGAAGAGGCAAGCAGGGGTGGGGAGGAAGAAAAGCGTTCTTTCTGCACAAGCTGAGTCCAGGGGAAGTTTGAGTGCATTGATTGTTGGGAATTATACAGACCTGGATGTGAACCCCAACCCTTCCACTGCCTAGTGGTATGACTTTGGGCTTCAGTTTTCCCATCTGTGAAATGGGGATGATTATAGTACCTCCTATACCTTTTGTGAAGATCAAATGAAATGATACATATGAAGCCATTAGCCTGATATGCTTGGATCCATGATACACAAAATAACACAGTGTTAAATAAATACGGGATCTAACCGTACTTTCTTTTATTTTTTATTTTTTTAAATTTTTGGCTGCATTGGGTCTTCGTTGCTGCGCGCGGGCTTTCTCTAGTTGCGGCGAGCGGGGGCTACTCTTCGTTGCGGTGCGCGGGCTTCTCATTGCAGTGGCTTCTCTTGTTGCGGAGCACGGGCTCTACGTGCGCGGGCTTCAGTAGTTGTGGCACGTGGGCTCAGTAGTTGTGGCGCACGGGCCTACTCCCTCCGCGGCAAGTGGGATCCTCCCGGACCAGGGCTCGAACCCGTGTCCCCTGCATGGGCAGGCGGATTCTTAACCACTGAGCCACCAGGGAAGCCCTGACTGCACTTTTTTTGCCTCACCCTAATCCTGACCTGTTTGCAATCGATTAGGCTGTGGGCCAGGGGCTGGCTGTCTCTGGGCCACCTCATGTGGGCACAGTACTGTCCAGAGTCTAAGAATGCAAGACTCAAAGCTGGCCTTCCGGTTTGTTATGATGGTGTATTTGTCCAGGCAGGAGGATAGAACATATTTTATTTAAGAGTTTGTTTGCTCGATTTATAACTTTTAAATCTCAGGCATATGGCATGTGGGCTTCCCTTTGTCTACTCACCTCTGGGTTTGCTGGGGTTAGCAGCCAGCCGCCCTCTTCTGAATCAGACACATCCTGTGCTGTGAGCGGGACCCAGTTCCTTGCAGGCTAAAGGGGCAGAAACATCATGAGGGGCGATGCAGGGGCAAGAGCTGGGAGAGGAGAGGCAGAGAAAGGGAAGTAGAGAGTTTGCCTGGAAGAGACAGGGAGTGTGCAGGGTTGAATTGTAGCCCCTCAAATTCATGTCCATTCGGAACCTCAGAATGTAACCTTACTCGGAAAAGGGTCTTTGCAGATATACTTAGTTAAGGATCTCAAGACGAGGGTGGGCCCTCCGTCCAATGCCTGGTGTCTTCATGAAAAAAAAAAAAAAAAAAAAAAAAGGAAGGAGGGTTGAAACAGACACACAGAAGGGAATGCAACATGAAGACGGAGACAGAGATTGGAGTCAAGCATCTATAAGCCAAGGTACGCCAAGGATCGTCAGCTGCCATCAGAAGCTAGAGAGGGATATAGAACAGATGTTCCCTCAGACCTTCTAGAAGGAAACACCCTGGCCAACACCTTGATTTCAGACCTCTAGCCTCCAGATCTGTGCAAGGAAAAAATTCAGTTGTTCTACGCCACCCAGTTTGTTGTCATTTGTTGCGGCAACCCCAGGAAACTAACACAGGGAAAAGAGGCACGCGGGACAGGGGACAAGCCACGACAAAGTCTTGGAGGTGCCAGGATGCTTCCTCTGCCTTCATTGAGGCTGGACATTCCCATCAGAGCTACCCAGACGCACGTGCCTCTGTCTTATGTGGTTACAGCACTAAGACATGTGTTGGTTTCCTAATATGTCACGATATTAGACTGTGAACCTTGGGAGGACAGGGAAGTCATACTCTTTAATGATTCCAATGCAAGCTCTGGGTTAACGAAAACCTCTATTAATTACTAATAGCATATTGCATGCCCACTAAGCAACAAGGCCGGGTCAAGCATTTTATATACAGGATCTCTTTGAATCCTCACCTCTAAGGTAGATACTGTTATTATCCCCACTTCCCGGGTAAAAACTCAAGCTCCCAAAGAATCGCTGCACTGAGGAAAATAAAACCAACAGCTCCCATGCAATAAAGACAACGGCACTTCCACAACACTCAGATGTGCTCAGTAGCGGTCTGAGAGTTTTGCCAATGTGTCAACCCGTTTCACCCTGATGGTAACCTGAGAAGGGACTTACTATGATTCACCCCATTTTACAGGTGAGGAAACAGAGGTTAGGAGACATTCAGAGCTTGCTCAAGGTGGGGCTGGAATTTTCACCCAGACAGCACCCCTCCAGCGAAACTGCTTCTCATTTATTGAAGGCCGGCCATGCGCCAGGCAGTTTGCTGGGAATTCTACATGTTGAGCGCTCTCAACCACCCCTGGGTAAGTGCACAAATAGTGATGACCGTTTCATATGGAATATTTGAATAATAAGCAGATGATAGCAGAACGCAAAGAGACTGTGACATTATGCTGCCTTTGGCCCTGGTTTTTCTACCCATCCCCTATCCTTCCCACAATACTCCCAGAGGGCATGGAACATTGATCCTTGGAGCCCAGATACATGGCACAGTGCCTGGCACATAGTAGGCACGCATGTTTCCTGAGCTGCCCACCACCTACAGCCCCCACTGCATCTGGCATGGCCCAGAGAAGGGCAGGAGGCTAGTGAAGCTATTTGGCTGAATTTATGCCAGCCCTCCCTCCCTCCCTCGGGGCCAGTGAAGAGGAGGAGGAGGAGAAGGCAGGATCCACTCCAGTGCCGCCTTGATGGGCCTATATATTACCCAGTATAAATGGATCCACTCTGAAACGTATCAAGCAGAGTGAGGCAAATGTGAGGGTAGCAGGCCTGCTCGTCCGTGAGAGCTGCTATCGCTGCTGCCCCAGGGTGAGGCCACGACGGGGGCCCTCACAGGTGCTCCGTCAGGGCCCCCTGCCCCTAGCTGTCCGCTTGGCAGATGGGTGGGAGGCGATATCGCTTAGGGATAAGCGTCCTCTTGTGGCCCCAGCTGTCCGGACCCAAGCTGGAGAGGTGGTGGATAGATAGAAGGTGACAGCGGGACATTTACAGTTCCCATGGGCTGATAGGGAGCTGGGGCAGAGAAAGGTCAGTGCAGTTGATGATACTTACGGCCAATAAGATCTAGATGTGTGAATTTCAGATAGACAACAAATCAAAATTTTTAGTATAAGTATGTCCCGAATTTTGCACGGGATATACTTTTACCAAAAAATTTATTTGTTGTCTACCTGAAATTTTAATTTTACTGGCCATCTTGAGTTTTTATTTGCTAAATCTGGCAACCATATGCCCAGAGGATTCTGATGCCCAGAGAGACAGGAGAGCATTGGGTAGATGACGTCCTTGTCAACGTGAAAAATCCAAAGATCTAAGTCTCATGGTACCAAGGGCCGGGGCTTCAGCATCCACGCTGTTGTTTGGGTTGCTTTTCTCACCACTTTTATGGGTGTATCAAGGCATGATGGGGTCAGAGACACCCAGGACAAGGGGGATCTGGGACCTGAACCTGACTGCCAACGTCCTGGCTTTGGTACACTGATTAGAGGCTCTTTGAAATGCTTGTGCTGCATGCTACATTCTTCTCCTAAATATCATTTACTGCAATGCGCTATAAGCATAACCAGTCTTATTGCAATTTGTAGGAGTTTAACTTATTTGCTTTTGGCCTAAATTCCACCAGTCCAGTGAGCAGGCCTGTCGTGTCCTCTGTGGTACCAACGCAACGCCTGGGCAATGAGAAATACCCAATACCAATGGCCAAGATAAATAAATGACGAAGTTCTGGGAGTAGCAGCAGATCAGTTTCCCGGTTTGTGTCCCTTCAATATATCGGTCAGTATATCTTTGCCACTCCCAGTGTGATCCAAGGACCAGCCCCATTGGCATAACCTGGGAGCTTGCTAGGAATGCAGAGTCTCAGGCCCTACCCTGGACCTCCTGCATCCGCTGAATCTAGTTTACTACTCGCTTGTGGATCATTTCCTCCAAGTCGCCAAGTCACAGTTTCCTCAGCTGAAATATAAAAGATAATAAGGTCCTTTACTGCCTCCTTCTTACCCTGTCACCTATTATCAGATGAGAGAATGCACTGGAAGGTACAAAGGTGAATGTGCTTCTTGCAAGGTGGCATTCTTATTATGAGTGGCTGGAAGCTTATAAAAGAGCCCCGTATGTCTCCATTTCCTTCCTAGCTCATCGCTCTCTCTCTCACGTCCCCAGTCCCTAAATAAAACCCAGCTCCCCCTTTCCGCTTCTCCCCGCCCGCCCCTCCTCTCTGAGTTCCCAGCCGCAGGCAGAATCGTCCAGGTGCTTGTCAGTTTGGGTGGCTTGAAACAAGCATTTGCACGCGTCTATCTGAAGGAGGTCAGGGTTGGGGGTGGCTGGGCCGTGAGCAGGACCAAGTCAAACACGATCTAGTCCCCTCCCCTCTGTTTCGTCTTGTTGCAAACGTGCTGTTTGATGAGGGCCTGATCAAACACGTCCCGGAACTGGGGGGTGTGGGGAATGGCGGGAGGAATTAACATTTTTCTCTCTGAGGAGCCTGCCAGCATTCCGCCCCGTCCTACATTTGGGCCCCATGGGGATCGCATCCAATTGTAGATGGACCTCCAGCTCCAGCGACCGCCTTCACATCCCGCACCAGTGCTGGAGGTTTTCAAAGGAGTGAGCTAACATCTATTAATGGTTTCAACGTGCCGGGCTGTGTGCTGGGTGCTTTACAAATATTTTTATGGGGTTACTGGGGGGATAAAATGAAACACGGGGTGAATGCATTTCCTGGAATGGAGAATTCCATCAACTGTAGCTTTGCCCCCTTGGTTTAATAACAACCACATTAAATGTATAAGGCGACCACTTTCTGGCTACTCAGATGGTGGCCCGTGGGCTGGCAGCATCCGCTGTCACCTGAGAACTTGGTATAAAAATGCAGCATCTTGGTCCCACCCCAGACCTACCGAACCCAAATCTGCACTTTAACAAGATTCTCCAGGGAAACTGTGTGCATTCCAAAACCTATCTTGCTTTCAGAATCGTTAAAATATGGGGGGAAAGACACATTTTCGAAGCAAGGACATAGGGAGATGTCCATTTCAGATGAGGCAATTGAGGCTCAGAGAGGCAAAGTTACTTGTCCAAGGTCACACAGCTTATAGATGACAGAGTCAGAATTTATAGCTCGGATCTCAAGGTCCATGTTGTCAGCAGCTTGCAATCAGGGGGTCCATGTTGTCAGCAGCTTGCAATCAGCAGGGGAAGAGATGGGGGATCCAGTCCCGTGATGTTCCCGCCTCACTGCACTCTACTCCACCCCCCAAAATGGAGAATGTCACTGTCATCAGTGATATTCAATACATGGTTTCTGATGTCAGCTCAAGATAGTTACCAAAGGCCAGGCGTGTTTTTCCTGTCTCTTTGAGAGACCGACCTCGTCAGCCACTCTGGGCCTGGCTCTGAATATTTCCAGGTTAAAAAAAAAGCTCTGCAGGGTTTAATGTTGACGATATTGATGGCCATATTGTAATGTTCAAATAGTGAGTGATTAGCTGCATGGAAGAGCTCTCTGCTTGCATCTAGGTCTCGTGTATGTGTCACCCGCCCAGAGAGGCCATCCTTGACCACGTGGTCTAAGTTAGGCCTCCATCCCTTTCTAGCACATTGAAATGCCCTACTTCTAAGTGTGGCCCTTGTCATTGATGAGATGATCTTGCTTATTTATTGACTTGTTTATGATCTGTCTTTTCCCCAATGGAATATCAGCCCCATAAGGGCAGAGATCCCATTTGCAGAGTTTATCACTGGATCTTCATTGCCTAGAGGGGGCCTGGCACGTGGTAGGTGCTCAATGGATATCTAAGTTGATGAATGAATGAATGAATGAATGAATGAATACATTTTTAGGTGGATGGGTTATTGTTTGGATGGACGAATGGGTGGATGGGTGGGTGTATGGGGCTGTAGATGGGTGGATGGATGGATAGGAGGGTGGATGGATAAGTGAATGGATGGAGAGAGGAATTTTAGACAGCCAGAGGATTTGAGAAGAGTTCAACTTTCCATTTTAGACTTTGAACCGTCAAAGGAAAGTCGCCAGTGAAAACCACTTTCAAACATTATTCCCGGGCTTCCCTGGTGGCGCAGTGGTTGAGAGCCCGCCTGCCGATGCAGGGGATGCGGGTTCGTGCCCCGGTCCGGGAAGATCCCACATGCCGCGGAGTGGCTGGGCCCGTGAGCCATGGCCGCTGAGCCTGCGTGTCCGGAGCCTGCGCTCCGCGGCGGGAGAGGCCACAACAGTGAGAGGCCCGCGTACCAAAAAAAAAAAAAAAATTATTCCCATCAGAAGTGAAAGAAGGGAAGTTTCATTATGAAAGAAGAAAATTTAAAAAATAATAAATAAAGGGACTCCCCTGGCATTCCAGTGGTTAGGACTCCACGCTTGCACTTCAGTGGGCACGGGATCGTTCCCTGGTAGGAGAACTAGGGTCCCACATGCCGCGCCGTGCAGGGGGGGACAAAAAAAGAAGTATTTACCTGGCCCGATGGCTCTCATCTTCAAGCAGCTGAGGATATTTAGAAAGCCAAAACAAAATGATAATCTTCCCCTCGCCGTTTTCTTCCTTTTCGTTTCTCTCCCCTATAATTCAGTGGGACTGAAAGTAAGCCTCTCCTTCTAGACTCTTGACAGCTTGCGGGCAGCTCCTGCTGGTCACCAGGTTCTCACCGCCTCTGAAGCAGGACCTTCGCAAGCCCATATGGCACCTTTGTGAAAACTTGAAAAAGACTTCCCTTCTTCCACATGGGCACATGGAAAATGGCTGGGTGAGCGTCTTCTCGGCCTGGGACTTTTGTGCAGGGACTAGTGTGTCCAACTCTGCGCGGAGGCCTTGTCTGACCCCCAGGACTGGTTTGTTTCAGGCCCACGGGTTCTGAGCTGCCAGTGACCTTCCCGCATCTCCTGAGTCCCAGCCTGAGCTCCTTCGGTTATTCTTTGGTCATTTCCTAAGCATAAGCCCACGGGGTGGGGAAGTCTGTTTAGTCCCCACACAGCCGACAGAGGAATCTTTCAAAGGGCTCTCTCGGCCCAGAAAGTTTTCTCTCTCTCTCTCTCTCTCCGTCCCGTCTCCCCTGTTTTCCTCTGCAATTAATTGCTGCAGTCTTCAGTAATAACTGCATCCCGAAACTCCCAGCCATGTGGGCTCCACCAGGTGGCGGTCTGAATGATGAGATGCAGCCCCCTTCCCTCAGCTTTGAGGACGGCTGTGCGTGGAGGGGCCGGCCCACGTCCCTGCTCACATAAGGATGGTTCTGAGTCCCGTGGCAAGAATCCAGACCTTCCGGGACAGGGCGGAGACTGTGACTTAGCAGCGAGGACCACAACATAGGAATCAGAAAGAACTGGATTCAGGTCTGCCACATCTGCTTAGTAGATGTGAGTTCAGGCAAGCGACTTGACCTCCTGGAACCTCTGTTTCTTCTTCTGTGAAACGGGTGTAAAGATCCCATGTTGCAGGGCTGTGACGATGAGACGTAAATGGCTAGGGTTGCTATTCCGGTGGGAGCTTTTGGAAAAGTTGGGGGAGGGGTGCAGGGAGCTAGCCTCATGCAGGAACCCGGACATGTCATCCCAAGTGCCAGGAGCCCGAGGATGCTAGGAGAGAGGGAGGCATGGGGAGATGGGTCCACCCGGGGCTGGGGCATTTTTCCCCAGCCTGTGGGCTGCAGACTTGGTCCTCAGAGGTTGGAGGAACCTTTGGGCAATGTCTTGTCCTCTGTGGTTCCCTGGTCAGAAAGAGCTGGGAATTCGGATGAACGTTCGTGTGTTCTAGTCAAGGCCAGCTCACTGGGGCCTTTGGGCTGCTGACTGTAGACTCAGTCTCCTCAGCTGCTGAAGGCTGATGCAGAGGCTTCTTAAAGGACAGCTGATGAAAGGTGATGAGGGTGAGACCACTCTGCAAAGTCCTTTAAACTGGGAAGTGCTTCAAAATGTGGGCAGGTACTTGATAAACTGTAGATTGCTTTACAAATTGAAAAGTACATTGTAAAATTAAAACCTATTAGCTCCAGTCCCCGCCTGGTCCAAGTGACCTGGAAAATCTCCTATTGGGCTGATGTGGATATAGCTCTGAGGCTGGGACACACAACGGGTGGGGATCTTGGCAATGGGAGACCAGATGGCCGTGAGGGCAGGGAAAGAACCTTGACCAAGAAACCGCTGGCTGGGGAGCTCCAGCCCTCACACTGGGGTGCAGCTCAGCCTCGACCCTGGGTCCTGTTCATCCTTCTGTCCTGTCCTGAACCTTCCTCTCCTTCTGAATTGGTGTCACCTTCAGGGTTCGTTTGTTTTCTTTCTGATATGCAGATTCCTGGCCCTTCCCTGAATCACATCCACTGAATCATCATCTCTGTGGGCTGGGCCTAGGAATCTGCATATTAACTAGCTCGCTGAGGGACCCTGGCGCTCTGTGATGGCTAAGAAACACCACCTGAGCCCCCGAGCCCCTATCCATGGTGTTCCTGACACAGTGTCTGGTGCATAGCAGGCACCCAGCATATGCTCGTTGAACGGACGCCTGAATAAATCCAACCTTTACAGGCCTCAGTGTCTTCATCTGTGAAATGGGAGGGATAATCACCCGTGCCTTGCCCACTGTCCTTTGAGGCATTTCAACAAAACAGCAGTTCTCCCGAGGATGCAGTGAGGCAAGTGCATGTTAAAGGTTAAGAAATGCAGTCCTAGATAATCCTTGAAGACCAGAGTGTCCTCCTTTTATTTTTCTTATATTCCAGGAGAGCATTTTCACGGTCCGTGGCAAATGCTAAAAATATAAAGCAAATAATAAATGCCTCTGGGTCAGAGACTGATTCCATGTGGCTGAAGTAGAGGCTACGTGCTTAGCCGTGAACCAGATAAGTGTGCACGGCTGGACGTGGCAGGCAGGGACTCTACATGCGGACGTGGTGGCATGATTGGACATCTTTTGAGTGCCAGCACTATGCGATGCATCGCACTGGGCATAGATTTGTGAGTCTGCTGGGCAGTGACCCGAATTCAGTGCCGGGTGCATTGGGGGAGATCAATAAGCAATTATCATTATTATTACCATTAATAATAAATGCTACATGGTCCGGACAAAGAAGCTACGATGAAGTGGGTGCCTTGGAGGCCAGGCTTTGCATGTGTCGGTGAGCCGGCCCGATGTTGCCTCTGCTTTCAGCTCTGTGCAATTATAGAGCACCGCTCTGCAAGGGGGAGGCTGGGAAGGGACGGTTCTTATAGTCTCTGCCCCCACAGTGTGCTTATTCACCACTTCCCGGGGAGGGTAGGAAAGAGTAAGGGTTCCACAAGGAAAGCAGGGAGGTCAGGAGAGATCCCTAGGGGTTGGCTGTTTATGAAGGGAGTCCAGAAGATTCTGTTGGGTGGTCCGGCTCAATGGACCTCACTCCCACCCTGGCCCGGGCAGAGTCCTTTTCTCATTCTCCCGTCCACAGTCCTTTGCACACCCTCTCAGAGAGCACTGCTCACTTTGAATGCATGTGATAGCAAGGTGGAAGTGTTTCCCAATGGTTAGGCACACGAGCTCAACAGCTGGACCTCTTGGGTTCTAATTTAGGCTTCACCACCTATGAGCTGTGTGTCCTCAGGCAAGTCACTTACCCTCTCTGGGTCTCAGTTCACTCCTGTGTAAAATGGTGATAACAGTAGTGCCCATCTCATGGGGCTTTTGAGAGGATATAAATAATAAGTATAACGTGCCTTGCACACAGTGACCACGCCAATGGTCATGGTCGGTATCTACCATCCTGTGTCTTGTTCATCACTAAAAGCCTGGTATCCGGCACAGAGAAGGGGCTTAGTGCATGTGGGTAAGTCACTGGCTCTATGAATAATCACAGCCAGCATTTACTAACCGCTCACTCTTAATTTATTTATTTATTTTTGGCTGTGTTGGGTCTTCGTTTCTGTGCGAGGGCTTTCTCTAGTTGCGGCGAGCGGGGGCCACTCTTCATCGCGGTGCGCGGGCCTCTCACTATCGCGACCTCTCTTGTTGCGCGAGGAGCACAGGCTCCAGACGCGCAGGCTCGGCAGTTGTGGCTCACGGGCCCAGTTGCTCCGCGGCATGTGGGATCCTCCCAGACCGGGGCTCGAACCAGCGTCCCCTGCATCAGCAGGCAGATTCTCAACCACTGCGCCACCAGGGAAGCCCTACTAACCGCTCACTCTTGCCAAGCATTATTCTAAGCATCTGTTAGCATCTGTTAACTCGTTCATCTTTGCACCAATTCTTACAGGGAAGAACTTCTACTGTTTCCATTGAACAGATGCATTACTTACCTTGCCCCGCATCATTCAGTTAGTAAGGGATGAGCGAGAATTTGAACAGCCAGTCTGGACCCAGAGCCCATCCTCCTAATCACTGCCCTGGACGGCCTCTCGAAGGAAGGAAGGAAGAAGGATGGAAGGAAGGAAGGGTGGGGATAGGGAGAGACACATGAGATCGCTAGATAGATAGTCAATAAATAAACTCATGGAGAGATGAAAGAGTGAGAATTGACCTTAGAGAGTTACTATGAAGATTAAAGTGAGTAAAGGCACTGGCCCTGGAACATAGTAAGTGCTCGATAAACGTCAGCAACGATGATGATAAAGAGTGGATGATAGTGACTAGGAACCGTGGGTCGGCATTTGGAGCCTCTGACCAGCCAGAGCTCTCGAGGAGCTGGCAAGAGAGACGCACAGAAGCTTGGATTTCTCTTCTCATTCCCGGGATGGGTCATTTGAGCACCAAATGTGGGAGGACTCTCCCAGGGTCACACTACTGACACTGGAGTCAGGATGCCACTCCAGACTGACCCCTGGGCACAGCCTCCGTCCTTTAGGGGTCCTCGACTGCCATCCGACTGTGTGAGAATGACGAGAATTTTCTAGAGGACTGAGGCAGAAGGAGAGGGAAAAGCTCGTATTTTTCAGTTCACCAGGCATTTATTGAGGGCCTACCGTGGGCCTGGCCCCCTGTGAGGGGTTTTCTCATATGCCGATCCATGTTCTGGCCCCGGCTTCTGGGCCCTGGGGCCCTTCTGTAGCATTTGGAGCCTCTGACCAGCCAGAAATCTTGGTGACTTGCCGTGGGCAGGATCCAGAGTGGCTGCCTTCAGAGGAGAAGAGGTTGCTGGTTGTATCAGTCAGGTGACGCTATGATCCCCACCGGTGACCAGGCCCCTTGCCCTGCCTCCACTTCTGCAGGATGAGTGTCCCCGAGTGGAGCTCCCCTCCCCCCCTTGCCCCAGCCTCAGGCCAGCCCGGCGGCGGCGTGGCCTCATCCCTGCCCAGCCTCCGCGCCTCCCTGCTGCCTCCCTCCCTCCGCCGCCGGCTGCCGACTCTGTCTCCTTGCCCTCTCCCCATCTCCCCTTCTCTGCCTTAGAGACAGCTATAAGTCTCCCGTGAAATATATACAGTGTAAATATATAAAAAGCTTGTGCCTGCCTGCTGCTTATGTATTCATGAAATAGTAAATAAATTTTATGGGATAATTTGAAGGCTGCCAGGAAGCCGGGAGATGAAAACGAGGGCCTAATGAGATGGAGTATCAGGGCGGCGCACGCACAATCGATCTGCAGCCGCCTGGGCCCAAGCGGGGAGAGTCCATCTCCTGTGGCCCAGGGCCTCGCCGCCAAGACACTTTGCAGGGGCTTCTGGGGGTCATAAACCACGGCTGGCTGCAGCCGGGGAGGCCCGGGCTTGGAGAAGTGGTGATGGGTGGTTGACATCCACCTTCTGAGGAACCCAGGGAGGGGGAGAGGTGGGCTGGGTCCTCTTCCTAGCTCTGCCTGGGACGTGCTGTGTGACCTTCAGCCCGTCACATCCCCTCCAGGTACCTTCGTTTCTCCATGTGGGTGATGAATAACTTGAAGGAGAAGGTCCCCAGGCTGGGGCAGTGTGGCCGGGACAGTCTCTCTCAGAGTCTTCCTGCTGTGTGCAGCACTGTATTATTTTATGCTTATTGGATGAATATCTCTCTCTCCGCTACATTTCCACTCCATTTGGACAGGGGTCTGGGTCTGCTTTGCTTAATGTTTAGTATTCCGAGTGTCTGGCACAGAGTGGGATCTTCACAAATATTTATTATGAATAATGGAATAAATGAGTGAGTGAATGAGTGTGTGACTGAAACATCCAGAACAGACCCAGTCCCACCCACCACCCTTCACTGCAACCCGCGTGGTCCAAGCCACCATCATCTCATGCTAGGACTAGTGCAATAGCCTCCTGTCCAGTCTCCCTGCTTCCACCCTGCCTTCCTACGGTCTGTTCTCCCCACGGCCACCAGAGGTATCCTGCTAAACCTAATAAGTCAGATCGTGTCCCTCCTCTGCTCAAAACCCTCCGTGGCTCTCATCTCACTCAGAGAAACAGCCAAAGTCCTCCCCATGGCCCACAAGGGGATGTGTGACCTGCCGTTGGCCCCTCTGGCCACCCTCACCCCCTACTACCTACTTCTCCTTCCCTCCCTCACTCCACTCCAGCCACTGGCTGTCTCTGCTCCTGGATGCCACCTCAGGGCCTTTGCACTGTCTGTTTCCCTCTGCCTGGAACATTCTTTCCCTGGAGAGCCTCATAGTAAACTCTCACCTTTTTCAAGTCTTTGCTGAAATCCTATTCCCTCTCTGATGCCACCCTGACCACCTTTCATAAAAGTGCACCCAGACTTCTCCTGGCTCTCCCTGCCCCCGAACCTGCTCCACCCACCCCCCACTTCCCCTTGGTCTGGGCATCAAGAGTGTCCTGAGGGCTGGACAGCATCCTGAGAGAGGAAGGAGAGAGAGGGGAACAGGAAAGAAAGAGACCCAAGATGGCTTGGATGGGCATAGAGAGATGTGTGGCCTCAGGGGAAGGGACCAAGGAGGGGACGGGCCAGCCTGGAGCCTGGGCCTAGGAGGAAAGCAGGACCCTGATGGAGCTCTGTTATGGGCTGAACTGTGTCCCCCACCGCCCCCAATTCATATGTTGGAGTCCTAACACCCAGAACCTCCGAGTGTGACCTTACTTGGAAATAGGGTTGTTGTAGATGTAATTAGTCAAGATGAGGTCACTAGGATGGGTGCTAGTCCAATATGACTGGTGTCCATATAAAAAGGGAAAGTTGGGGTGTAGCCACACACACAGGGAGAATGCCATGTGGACACGAAGACAGAGACCAAGGTGATGTGCCTAGAAGCCAAGGACACCAAAGATTGCCAGCAAACCACCAGAAGCCAGGAGATAGACAAGGAACAGATTCTCCCGCATAGCCTCAGAAAGGGCGGCTCTGCCGACACCTTGAACTTGGATGTCGAGCCTCCAGAGCTGTAAGACAGTACATCTGTGTTGTTTTAAGTCAACCGATTTGTGGCACTTGGCTACAGCAGTCCTGGCAAACTAATCCAAGCTCTGAGAGGTGGAGGGAGACTCATGGTCCTCTAAGTTCAATCCAGACTGGAAGTGACTTCAAGAGGTCATGGGGCCACCCCTCTGCCTCCAATCAAGGACAGAGAAGAAAGTCTGACTCTTTCAGGGATACCTCTGAAGCTCCCCTCGGGCCCATGAGACTGTCAGGAAGTCCTTTCTAAAGCTGACTTAAATTCTGCACGCTGTAGTTTATATCTACCTCTTGTTCTCAAGAACCTACTCAGCCATCCTCCCACGTCTGGAATGTGACACTTGACTAATTGCACTAGAGTCAGACAGACCTGGGTTCCAGCACTGGCTCTGCTACTTACAGGCTGGGAGGCCTTGGGCAAGTCAGTTCATCCCTGAACCTCTGTTTTCTCATCTGCAAAATGGGAACAGCAAAGCTCACTGATACCTCGTGGAATTATTGTAAGGATTAAATGAAGTCAGTCACAGGAAGCAACTAGAACAGTGCCAGGTAGGCAGCAAGAATGAACTGGATGCCAGACGTTCTTATTACTATGGGTTTGTTGTCAGGATTAAGTGAGATATGACGCATTAGGGGCTGAGGCGCTGCTCCAGCCAACACACGTGCCAACTTGAGCTTCCACAGCACATAGAGGGACAGATACATATACCTCAGACATATGAGAAACACAAGAGCCCGCAAATCGTGGGCTTCCCTGGTGGCACAGTGGTTAAGAATCTGCCTGCCGATGCAGGGGACACAAGTTTGATCCCTGGCCCGGGAAGATCCCACATGCCGCGGAGCGACTGAGCCCGGGAGCCACAACTACTGAAGCCCGTGCTCCGCAACAAGAGAAGCCACCGCCATGAGAAGCCCGCGCACCGCAAGGAAGAGTGGCCCCCGCTCGCCGCAACTGGGGAAAGTCGGCGCACAGCAACGAAGACCCAAAGCAGCCCCCCCCCGCCAAAAAAAGAGCCCACAAACACCTAAATAAACATAAGGCGTAATGATTATATCTTTTTTTTTTTTTTTTTGCGGTACGCGGGCCTCTCACCGTTGTGGCCTCTTCCGTTGCAGAGCACAGGCTCCGGACGCGCAGGCTCAGCGGCCATGGCTCACGGGCCCAGCCGCTCCGCGGCATGTGGGATCTTCCCAGACCGGGGCACGAACCCGCGTCCCCTGCATCGGCAGGCGGACTCTCAACCACTGCGCCACCAGGGAAGCCCAGGAATGATTATATCTTATAAGAATACGGACATTACCTCTGCCCCGTCTCTGTCCTCAGTCTGTGCGTCTGTAAAAGGAAGTTGCAGGTCACACCTGCGGTCTCTAACTCGGTGTCCCTGGGCCACAAGGTGCGGTGGGGTCTTTGAGGAGTGTGTCGCTTGACATTTATACGATAGTCTCTGCATGTGTACATTGTCTGCCCTTCCCGGAATGGGTGCGCTTGGGAAATGCAACATTTGCCACTGACAGGCTTTCTCCACCAAGCGGAGAAGCGCCCTGCCTCCCCTTGTCCCCTCCCCCTCCTCCCCTCGTCCCCTCCCCCCCTCCTTCTCCTTGTCTTCCCCTTCCGGCCCCTCCTCCCCCTCCCTCTCTTTCCCCCATCTCTCCCTCAACCTCTTGCCCTTCTCCTCCCTCTCCTCCCCCAGCCTCCAGCTCCTTTCCCACCTCCTCCCTCCTTCCGCCAATTCCCCTTACAGCAGTGAGCATTTGAGGACCTCGGCCCTCCGAGGGGCTCTTGTTATCCTGGCAAAACTTTTCCCAGCAAGCCCTTAATCCGTTTCCTCCCACTAACCCGGAGAAAGCAGAACTAGCAGCCAGGGTCGGCAAGGTCGTGGGCCAGACCTCGGGCTCCTCTCCCCTCCCCCCTCTCCCCTCCCCCCTTCTGGGGATGCTGGAGGAGGGAGGGGGCTGGGAAGGCTGGAGGGGAGGAACCCCGGGTCTCTGCTGTCTTGGTCTAACCCCCTGCACACGGAACAAGTGATCCAATGGAGAGGGCGAGCCACTTCTCCATGTCCTCCCGCGTATGCTAGTGGTAGGGTCAGGATTTGAACCCATGGCCCAAGGGTCTACTGCTCAGACAATTATGCAAACTCCACACTAATAGTCATTGTTGTTATTATGGTTCTTTTCTCATCCTCAACATTTCGCGCTACGTGTCGAGAACTGTGTGCCCAGCCCCGACGTCCGGCATCGCCTCATGTAATCCTCTGAGTGGCCGGTTGAGGCTGTCAGAGGAGATTTACCGAGGCACTTCTGAAGCCTAATCTTCAGGGCTTCTTCCTTGCACGGGCTCCTTTTAAAAAAAATTCACTTCTGTAGCTAATTTTTTATTCATAATTAAATTTTTTCTTAATTAGATCCTCCAAAATTGTATAAGCTTCAGGCCCCTCCAAACTTGGATCCACTCTGGAAGGGGGTATTCTTATTATGCCCATTCTGCAGAAGAGAGCTACGGGGCTCAGAGAAGGTTCTTCATTTGCCCAAGGGCACACAGCCTGGAAGAGACAGGGTGGGGACTGGACTCCAGAGTCGCTGCCCTTGGCCACCACATCATGCAGCCTTCCTGTGGAAAAGAAAAGTTCCCATCCCATCCGGCCTCCAAATCTTCTGCCCCTTCAAAGACAGGGCTGGTGGCACCAGGGCACTCGGCGGAATCACCCGGGCATTATAGGGTAGATGTAAGTTCGAGAAGCAAGGAACAAGCAGGAGAAAATGGTGGCTCGGGTGGAAAGACATAGTGGCCTGGACAGGAAGCTTGTGTGGACAGCTGTCAAGTTCTAAGAAAGATGAGATCAAAGCTGCAGAAGAAGGTGCAATAGGAGGTCCCACCCTCTTGGAATTTTCCAGCCACAAGTTATGTTTCTTTTCGTAAGATGTTTTAAGCAAAGAGAATGAGTTCTAAATGCAAGAGTTTGGGCGTGAATTCATGAATGAGAGGCCACACCGTCCGCTGCTACATCCCTAGTCAAGCCGCCAACATAATCATCTCCTAAATAACTTGCCTCCCTGCTTCTGCCTTTGCCACTCTCTTCGTCCAACAGCATGGAAGCCACCATGCAATTCCCTGCTCAAGGTCTTCCAATGGCTTCCCATCTCAATCAGAAAATATTAACAATTAGAGCGGTTTCACACACACACCCCCACATTGTCTCTCTGACCTCCCCTCCCACTCACTTTCCCCTTGTTCACTCACTCCAACCATGCAGCCCCCTCTATGTTCTTCAAACTCTCTAAGTATGCTCCTACCTCAGGGACTTTGCACTGGCTGTTACATCTTCCTGGCCCATTCCTTCTCCAGATAAGCACATGGTTTGCTCCTTCATCAAATGTCAATATACAGGGGACTTCCCGGGTGGTCCAGTGGTAAAGAATCCACCTTCCAATGCAGGGGACGTGGGTTCGATCCCTGGTCAGGGAACTAAGATCCTACATGCCACGGGGCAACTGAGCCCACGCACCACAACTACTGAGCTTACGCGCCTCAACGAGAGAGCCCTCGTGCCGCAAACTACAGAGCCCACAAGACCTGGAGCCCATGCGCCACAACTAGAGGGAAGCCCACACGCCTCAACGAAGAGCCCAGGCACCGCAACAAAAAAGACCCTGCATGCCTCAACAAAGACCCTGAGTGCCGTGACTAAGACCCAATGCAGCCAAAAAAATAAAGAAAAAGTAATGTCAATATATAATATTGCAACCCTGCACCCACCATCTCTTATCCTGTCCCCGATTTGTTTTTCTCCTTGACATTTACAACCATAACACATTACACATTTTATTTATTTATCTTGTTCATTATCTGTCTCCTTCCCTAGAGCGTCAGTTCCACAAAAGCAGAGATTTTTGTCCGTCTTGACCGCTATCTCCCCAGCATCCAGACACTGGTGTCAGACACTGGCAGACCTGTTGAGTGACGTGGCAACTTCCTGCCTGCGATAAATACTCTGACCAGAGAAAACGTGGTCTGGGGGGAACTTTCAGGGTGTCCGGAGCTGAGCATCTCCATGAATGAAGCGTGGGAAAGGGAATCTATACAAACAGCTCAAGAAGCAGAGCACGACGCAGGAATGCAGAGATCAGTGTGTGCTGCTTGTGACAGTCAGCCCCTCCACCTGTCCTTTCTGGGGCTGCCTCCTCGATGAAGTGGAGAAGGGCTTTTCTTCTTTTCCTTTCCTCCAAAGCCAATCTTTATATTGATTTCTCCACCTCTGGCCACAGTCAACAGGCACTGAGAGGGGCTGAGCTTGTTGGTTTTTACTTAAGAGCCAGCATAGCCTCCAGCTTCCACATCAGGCTGCAGGGACCCTGGCTGCCTGGCACAGACACCCCTGGGGCTCTGGAGAGACACGAGCCAGCACCCAGTCGTGGGCAGGCTGGGTCAGTCATTTATGTCCTACGGATTGTCTGGGCACCACGTGTGTGCCAGGCTCGATGCCTAAGTTTGAATCACTGGGTGATTCATTCAGCTAACATTTAGTGAGCACCTACTATGCCAGCACTGTTCTAGGTCCTGGGATACAGCTGTGAGCCACAGAGATGAAGATCCCCTTTCCTTGAGAGTGTGGAGGAAAGGGAACCCTCCTACACTGTTGGTGGGAATGCAAATTGGTGCAGCCACTATGGAGAACAGTATAGAGGTTCCTCAAAAAAATTAAAAAGACAGCTACCATATGACCCAGCAATCCTACTCCTCTGTGTATATCTGGAAAAGATGAAAACTCTAGTTTGAAAAGATACACACACCCCAATGTTCATAGCAGCACTATTTACAATAGCCAAGACATGGAAACAACCAGTGCGCATCAACAGACTATTGGTTTTAGAAGATGTGAAATACACACACACACACACACACACACACACACACACACACACACACACACACACACTGGACTATTACTCAGCCATGAAAAAGAATGAAATATTGTCTTTTGCAGCAACATGAATAGACCTAGAGAATATCATACTAAGTGAAGTAAGTCAGATAAAGACAAATATTATTTGATACCTCTTACATATGGAATCTAAAAATAATACAAATAAATCTATATACAAAACAGAAACAGACTCATAGACTTAGAAATCAAACATATGGTTACCAAGGAGGAAGACGGAGGGGATAAATTAGGAGTATGGGATTAAATTAGGAGTATGGGTTGCAATATTATACAGACTTTTTTTTCTTTATTAACAGATACAGGGAACTATAGTCAATGTCTTATAATAACCTATAATGGAAAATAATCTGAATATATATATATATATCTGAAAAAAAATTCCTCTCCTTGTAGAGCAGGAAACAAGGGAAAAATAAAAAAACTATCTAATATGTCAGATGGTGATAAATGCTCTGGAAAAAGTAATGTGGGTGTTCACTGAAAAATTCTTTCACCTTCAGGTTTGAAACTTCACAATGAAATGTTGGAGACAGGGACTTCCCTGGTGGCACAGTGGGTAAGACTGCACTTGCAATGCAGGGGACCTGGGTTCAATCCCTGATCGGGGAACTAGATTCCACATGCATGCCACAACTAAGAGTTCGCGTGCCACAACTAAGGGTTCACATGCCACAACTAAGGAGCTTGCGTGCCGCAACTAAGGAGACTGCCTGCTGCAACTAAGACCCAGCGCAAACAAATAAATAATTAATTAATTTTAAAAAAATGTCTCAGCTTATTAAAAAAAATGTTGGAGACAAAGGGGTTAATAAGACCTGTCTCACCAGGCTGATATAAGCACCAAGCAGGATGAAGTCTGCATAGTGACCAGCCCGGAGAGGACACGATGCATGATAACAATTATTACCATAAATAGAGGTGCTGCATGGAGCACAGCGAAGTGTTTGGAAAGGAGAGTGAGAGTGTGTGAGGTCTGCAAGACCCAAGTTGGTAAATCTTTCCTACTATTACAATTTTAATTTTTTATCTGTTTGCATTGGTAGTACTTGCACATGGTACAAAATTCCAAAGCCACAAAAGTGTATAAAGAATGAAAGCTTTTCCTCTTTCCCTTGTTCCCCAGCTATCCAATCTTGTCCCCAGAGGCAATCAATGATACCAGTTTCTTACAATTTTTTCCAGGGATACTCTCTCTATATACATAATTGCATATATATAGTTTCTTTTTGTCATAATAGCATGCTATACACTGTTCTAACTTTTTTTTTAACTTAATATGTGCTGGCAATACTTCCATATCAGTACATATAATCCATCCTTATTCTTTTATATGACTGCATAGTACTCCATAGGATGGATAGACCACGGTTTATTTCTTGATCCCATATTGATGGGCATGTGGGTTGTTGCCATTGTTCATTAAACCTTTTGAACGGCACCACTGCTTTAAAGACTTTGAATCTCGCATCTCTCAATAAATCGAAGAATTAGGGGGCTTCTCTGATCAAAACCCATAGCGCGTGATTAAGTCTTGGGTTTCTTCACTCCAGCTTTTATTAAATTATCCCAATTTATCCTTTCAAATAGATGTCTTTTCTTAAGTAGTGATTTACCACAATTAAGCCCCCCAAAATTAAATTAAATGAATTACGTCTCTTACGTTGGGTGTCTGCAAGAACCAAGGTTGGGTGCAGTAATGGTCCAGATGCTATTAAAAGCAAAGGCAGTAGGATGTGCGCTGGGTTAGAAGGGAAAATTCATAGCTCCACTGATACGCCATGATAAATAATTATGAGTTATTAATTTTAAATTACATCTTTAATGCATTGCATGATTTTAATTCCCCCTACAGTATTAATATCAGACTGGCTTTGATTAATTTAAAGCAGAACAGAAAGGTGCCAATTAAGGGAACTAGCTGGGAACTTTGAGGTGTTTATATCTGTCTCTTGATAGCCCCCATGGTGGGGGGCAAGGTCACTGCTCAAGGGAAGCTAGTGATTATCCAGGAGAACACAGGGTGGGATGTGTCAAGAAGAGTGGGAGTTGGATGTTAACCCTTTTCGTGTCTTTGAGTGCCAGGGAGGAGAAAGATAAGGATGGGAAAGCGGGGGGACTGTACAGTGCTTTGAATGAGCCCAAAGCAGGTCGGAATAAGGCTGAGGATCCCGTGGCCACAGGGAGGACTCCAAGGACCAGGACTCCTGAGTTCCAGGGACCTCCCTATGCCTTTATAGATCTCAAGACTTGCAAAAAGGGGGTCACAGTCAGTAAATAGGAAGCCATAATTCAAAGAGTTTCCTAATTAGCTAAATGGAAACAGTAATAATGCATGGGACAGCAGCTCGCTGTTAGTAAATTGCATACTTAGAGACACTTTGGGGTGGCCGAGGGGCAAACATTTGCTTTCCTTTTACATTTAAGTGTTCACTTTCATGTATGCGAGAAAGAAATACATAACCCACCCACTGAATTCATGATTTCATAAATAATGTTACTTAGGTTGAGGCTAAATTTAAGGGGGGGGGGGGAGAAAAAAGAACGATCCAAAACAAAATGAGTAATAGTTGTATTTGGCGTGTGGCTATGGCCAAAAAAAAGAATAATCATGATGATTATGATGGTGATACACAAGTAACTGAGGTTGGTGAATCTCTATGTCACTACAGCCCCATATGAGAGAAATCCTAGTCAGGGCTCTAAATTAATGACCCTAGACGTGAGTGAGCTGAAAAAGAAGTCACCACAAGCCACCGCGTGAATTTATGACCCCTTCTTTTCCATGACAGATCAGCCTTGATATTGCAAAGCTCTTTCCCATTTGGTACATTTGATTCTTAAAATAATTCTAGTGATGCACCGTGCCAGAGAAAGTGCCTGCGTCATGGTGGATGCCCAATGTATGATTGTGGAGGGAGGGAAGGAGACAGGAGGAAGAGAAACCAGGACAGAATGTAGGAAAAGATAATAGCAGGAGTTCATGAACACTAACAGGATTACCCCATGCCAAGTGTCATCGCATTTAATGCTCGCAACAACCCCATAAAGCAGGCATTAGGTGTTCTCTTTGATCCTGATTCACAAAGGAGGTCAGGAGGCTCAGAGAGGTGAGGCGACTCGCCTGAGGTCATCCAGCTGGGAGGCCACAGAGCCAGGTCTTACGCCTATCAATATTTTATGGTCTCAGAACCTGCACAGAGAGGTTAAGCAACCGGCCCAAGGGCACACAGACATTAAATGACGGAAAGCCAGGCAGTCCAGATCCGGGGCGTCAGCTCTCCAGCACAGAACTCCACGCCTTATAAAAGAGATACACAATTTATAGATGGGGAAAACTGAGACCTGGCGTGTGCTAGTCCTAAGGGTACCAATTCAGTGTAGGATTGAACCTGGGCATCGGGACTCCCTGACCCAAGTTCTGGTCGTCAAAGGCAACTACGTCTACATGAGCCCGTTAACACTGAGGAAGGGTCTCTCCATGGGTGGGTCCTGCCAAGCACATAGGAGGTGCTCCCTCGTGGTCTCCTCCATCCTGGCTCTGCTCCCTCCAGGCTCAGTTCCTCAGCCTGCTGGTCTCCCGTAAGCATCCCCTGGGGCCTCCCCCCTCCCGCCCCCCACCCTCCGCTCTAGGGGCATCTGGAAGCCCAGCCCAAAGTCCCAGGCTGAGGCTTCTCAGCAGAGCCGCAGAAGCGAGACAATCGCATTAGGGTCCCTGGAGCGAATTTGGAAGACTTGTCACGCCCTTGAAAGACCAGGATTGGCCGCTGGACGGCGGGAGCAGCCCGAACTGGTTCCTGTTCAAAGCTCTTTCCTCGGGGGGGCATTAAAGACGGGTTACAATTCAGAGGGTTAGAGAAGGACCACTGAAGCCAGCCCTCATCCCAGATAAGATGGCCAGGCGGGTGGGAGCTTCCCGTCAAGGGACAGCCGGGGTCCAGAGATAACAGCAGCAGCCGCAATAACAATAATCGTGAGCGCCTACCAGGGGCCAGTTCTGTGCTAAATGCTTTTGGTCATCTCGTTTTAACTCTCACCGGTCCCCACATGAGGAAACCGAGACACAGAGAGATCAGCTAACCAACCCAAGGCAACCCAGCCAGTCTCAGGGCTAAACTCAGACTCTGCCTTACGTCTGACACATTTCGTGTTTTCACTAGCCTGTCCCCCAACTGTAACGAGTTGATTGTCTGAACAATCAGTTAAGTCCCTGTCTTCCCTGCTGTTCCATAAGATCAAGGCCAAGGTCCCTGTCTGTTTCTCTCCCACCATATCTCCGGAGCCAAGCAGAGCGCCTGGCGTTGAATGGGTACACAATGCATTTTTGTCGAATAAATTTTGGCAAGAGGGAGGGAGGGAGGGAACATATCCCAGGTCCCGCCCAGAATGCTTGACCTCAAATCACTGCTTGTGCCCTCTGGAGGAAAGAGGACCCCAGGAGGAGGGGAGATGCTGAGCCAAGACACAGGAGGGGGAAATGTGGGTACGTAGAAGGAGCTTCACACTGTGCTGTGTTTGACCACTGAGCCCTGGACCCAGAGTGCAGAGACGCCAAGCTCCAGTCCCCACTCTGTGCTTGACTAGCCATATGACCCCCGGTCAGGTCAGTTTATTCATTAAAAGTGGTCCTCAGTTTTCCCCACGCCCCCGCCTCCCGGGACTGTTCTGAGGATGAGACTGGAAAATGTGCTATTCACGCCCAGGCTGACCAATGAGAGAGTGAGGCTCCCCTTCCAGCTGGCAAAGCAGATATAATAAAAGAAGGCCCGTTTCCTGCAGCCTGGAGATGGGCTGCGCAATAGGGTGGGTGTGAGGGGCACAGCTGGGCAGCTGTGGGGTTGAATCTTAGCTCTGGGGTTTGTGTGCTGTGTGACCCTGAGCAACTGACTCCCCCTCTCTGGGTCTCAGTCTCCAAGCTATAACTTGTGGATAATGACAGGAGCACCTACCTTAAAGGGTATAATGATGATTCAATGAGATGGCGTTCGTAGCGTGCTTAGCGCAGTGCCTGGCCGCGGTCAGCACTAATCGTACCCTCACTGCTCTCTATAATTATACTATGTTTTTAGAAGGATCAGCCTGGCAGCCATGCCGAGGGCTGTGGAGGGAAGGAGGGATTCCCGGAGAAGGTGGCGTTTAGAGGAACGGTCAAGTGAGTTTGATTCTGAGGCTTAAATACAAGCCTCAAAGTCAGAATGGAGAAGGTACATTTGAGGGGAGCAGGACACCCCTTATAGTTCAGGGTCTCATATAGGGCAGGAGCTATGTATAAATTTAAACTTTAAATTGTATTTTTTTTTCATCTCACAAGAGGCAATGCACCTCCATGTGTATCAGCTATCGATGAGCATAATATGCTCATATGAGCATAATATGCTGGGTAACAAGCCATCACCAAACCTCCGTGTGGTGGTCAGTGTCCAGGCAGCTCTGCTAATCTTGACTGGGCTCATCTACACGTCTGGACCTCGGCTGGCTGTCAGCTGATCTGGGAATAAACAGTGACTCAGCTGTGTTCCACATGGCTCTCATCCTCCAGCAGGTTAGCCAGGGCCTGTCCTCATGGCTCTGGGCAAAATCAGAGTGAGCCCAATCGGGCAAGTGACTCTTAGGGCTCTGCTTGTGTCATATTTACTAACATCCCATTAGCCACACAAGATACGTGAATGAACCCAGAATCACAGTGGGCAAGGACTACAAAATCGCACAGCAGAAGGTGTGAACTGGGGGATGGATAACACAGAGGGGCCCGTTTGGTCATCTACTGCACCATGGTTCAACAGTCAACAAGTGCAAAGTATGGGTAGTGAAAATCTCCCTTCTACTTCCGTCTCATGGCAACCACTATTATTGGTGTCTTCTGTAGCCATCCGGAGATATTTTCTGATCTTACGACACCTTTACTCATTTTGATGCCTCAGTTTTCCCAACCCATTCCTCACCAGCCTTCTAAATTCAGCACCTGCCGACAGTGTAGAGGCTGTGACGTCACTGCCACTTCGGGTGGCTTCTGTGATGTCTCTACCACCTGCCGCCAGTGTGACCTTGGACACATCATTTCCACTCTCTGAGCCTGATTTTCCTCCTCTGTGAAATGGGGAGGATAGCGTGTCCCTTGCAGGGGTTATTATGAAGCACAAACAACATACCATGCGAGGGTCGGACACGGTAATCGCTAAATGCTTTGTCATTATTATTATTGTTATTGCTGTTGTTGTTAGCTCAGGAAGGCATAATTTGCTCCAGCGGTCTCAAGGCCTCTGGGATTCCTAATGGGAAAGGATTTTCCTTCCCACGTCTGGGCCCTGGGAGCCAGCTGACCATCTGCCAGGAGGGCTTTCTGTTTAACAAGCTCTTGTAATCTTTGCTGTGATCACGACTCCCTTCCCGGTCTGGGCTCTCCTCTGGGACCTTGCCGCCTCTTAGGCTAAGCCTCTGCTGAACCTCTGAAGATCTGAGCACCTGACCCTCATTTCAATACTCCCAGCCTGTCCCTGAGCTTGTGTACTTCCTGGATATCTGCTCCAGGAAAGCTGTTGCACACTCTGTCCTTCCAGAAGCCCCTGCCTCCCAGCACTAGAAACGTTGATTCATCCTGGTCTTTCACGCCATAAATATTTATTGAATCCTCCACTATCTGTCAGGCCCTGTCCTAGAGCCCACAGCAATTGTCAGTAACATCTGACTGTTGTTTCTGAATCTCCAGTGTTGTCAGGGCTTCTTGAGAAGGAAGTTGAAATGCTTGGCCCAAAACAGGGGAATTAGACCCAATCTGTGGTTCAATAATCCATGAGTTTCCAAGAGTTTGTCTGAAGTCTCTGTCTTAGGGAACACTAGGCAAGTTCTCTAGACGCACACCTGTGATGGGGCTTCATAAGGAGCCAGTGACTGACTGAGAAAGCTCTCAGGTGAAACCTCCAGGGCACCGGGGGAGGAAGGACAGGGCAGGGGGAGAAGCCAAGCAAAGGTGCAACAGCTAGTCCTAACCTGGTCCCCAGGGGACCTCTGGATCGTACATTGCACCGCGGAGTCTGTCCCACCTTGAGGCAAGGGGATGGGCCTTTTGTACCGCATGAGTCGGTCGTTCACTGCAGGCTACCCCGGCTCTCTTGGGGGGACTGATGTGATTCCAAGGCACTTCGGGGAAGGCAGCTCCAATCAGCCAGGGCAAGGCTTCCGGGAAAGCTGCAGGGGTGAATGCAGAGCAGCAACAGCACCTGCAGCGGCTGAGGAGTGGGCGCGCTGGGCCGTGGAAGAAGTCCCGTGGAAATGGACAGGGCCCCTCTCTGCCCCTTGGGGTGAGATCAAGGCCGGGGAATGGCGGCGGGGGGGGGGGGGACGCCCTGCCTGGGCTCCTTCCCCTGTCCTTTCCTCTTCAGGTTTTTGCATCACGTCCCTGCCCCAGCCTCCACTTCTAGGGGCCCCGACCCAGGAAGATCCTCAAAACAACCCTACATCGTTGGTACCGTGACACTCCCCTTGACAGATGAGACGCGAGGTCGCGTGCCCAGGGACTTGCACGGCGCAGGTGCCCGAGCAGGATTTGGCCCTGGTGTGTCTAAGGAACACGCTCAGGCTTGGCTGGTCTCTGTGGAAGCCCACTGCAGCTTGAACACCTGCCCGGGAGGCGGCAGACACGTGGGCGCTCCATCGGGGGTTGGGTGGACCTGGGTCACAGAGCCCCTCTCCAGCGAGGACACAGGACCTGCCCTTTGGGATGAGGCCTCTGGGCGAGCAGGGAAACGAGAGATGGGGTGGGGGACAGGGAAAGGAGGAGGACAGCTGCTGTGTCCAGCAGGAAGGAGGGCAGTGGACCACCCATGCTCCAGATGGGCCAGGGTCCCACGTGGCCGAGTTACCCAGCCCTGAGTCAGACAGGGCCAGCTTCCCTCTCCACTTCAGGGGCACGCGGCGTTCCAGCAGTAACTGAGGACACTGAGACCTGTCCTCGTCCGGGCTCGGGGCAGCTGCCGCTGAGATGGCGTAGCTGAGCCAAGGACGTCTGAAAATGGCCAAGAACGCCCCACATACTATCAGAGGCTGCTGGCTTTAAAGGTCACATCCAGAAAGAAAGGCTTTCCTGCATGGCCTCATCTCCCAAACATGGATGTTCTGGACTTGAAGAAGGAACGCCAAAGGCCATTCTGTCTATATCTGCCTCTCAGTAGGGTCTGTGCCCCCAAACCCTGCATTAGGGAGCAGGCTTTGCCGACGACGTTTACTCACCACCCCTCCCAGACAAAGAATCCAGTCCTGGCTTGCTCTGTAGACTGGCAGATCCGGCCACCTCATCACACCGTCTCCCAGTGTCTGAACACAGCGGGTAATGGTTCTTCTTCTCCTTGCCTGGGTATATGTAATAAGGGAGATGTCAACTCATTCATTCCACGCAAATGAATTGAGCACCTACTGTGTGCCAGGCTCTGTGGGATACAGCGATGCATAAGGCGGACAGTTTAAGTGGGGGTGGAGGGATACAGACCACAAATAGTAAACACACAGCTAATGTGTGTCAGGCAGCTGATAACAGGATTAACCCTGCAGAGGCAGGGCACTTAATTAACTTTGGGGAGGGGGAGGGTAAGGGAAGACAAGGTTCTTAAAGGGACAGGCCAACGGATCTCACCCCGGTCGGTGATCAGTCAGGACTCAACCAAGGGCATATAATCTCTCGTTCAACAGGTATTCATTGAGCATCTACTGTGTGCCCAGCACGGTGCTAGGCACTGGGTAGACAGGGATGAGTGAAACAGACAAAGATCCCTGCCCACGTGGAGCTGGCACTCTTGTGGGGGAGATAGAAAACTGCTACAAATAAGGGCATATTATTAATAACAGTGGCTGACATGTATTAAGGCTTCACCTGTGCCAGGAAGTGTTAGGTGCAGAAACGCAGGAGGATGCAAAACGGGAAGGAGCCCTGCCCTAAGCCAGCAACTAAATGTACAAGTTCAATGTGTCAGGGGAGATATCGGGCTGAGAGGGCATAGTAAGCCTCAGGCATCTCCTCTGAAAAATGGGGACAGCAGTGGAACCTCTCCCCTGTGATAAGAATGAACCTGATATAATATGTGGGAAATGCTCAGAACAGTACCAGGGCCTGGTAAGAACTGGGTCACTCTAAGCTAGCGTTATTATTTAAAATCAAGGGACTCAGTTCTACCCTGGCAAGCCTCACAAGCTCCATTTCCTCATGAGGAATGCCCCCTCCTCGTGTCTTCACATCTTCCTTCACACGCCAGAGCATCCCAGAGGCCATTTCCATAGCAACTGGGGAGCACCCCACCCCCACGCCAACCTCACAGTCGACCAGTAGCCCACACCCACAACACCTGGCAAGGCTGGGTTAACCACAAGCATTCTCATCAGTGTGTCCTCACCATCCTCACAATAGCTCAGGGCAGTTGGGTAGACTGTGCCCATTTTCTGGATGAGGAAACTGAGGCTCTCCTGGAGGGAATTACTCATGGAACTAGACCTTGAACCTCCAAGGAAAGTCAAGAATTCTCAACCTCGTGACCTTTGTTCTTGCTCCCTCTTCTCTGTCTAGAAGGCTTTTTCTTCCAGTTTTCACAGCTAGCTCCATCTCACCCTCCGGGTTCAAATGCCACCCCCTCCAAGAGAATCCTTCCCTGACAACCCCTAAACCAGCAACTTTCATGGACTTCTGCTTAATCATACTCGTAGCATCAAAGACTCTGAAACAGTCCACCTCTCCCTGCAACTAGAATATCATTTCAATGAGGGCAGCAAACTTCCCTGTCCTAGCCCTGTCCAGGCATCTACTATTGAATAGAGTTCAATAAATAGTTGTTGAATGAATGAATGAGATCAGGGTATATGAACTTGACACTTCCTCCCTTTCTCCTTAAAATAGCAAATAGCTGGCTGCAATCAGCATGGCAAGTGCCAGTTTTGGTCATCTATTGCCGCATACCAAACATCTATTGGTTAAATGCAGTAGCTTGAAACAATGACAGCATTTAGTTGGCTCACGAATCTGCAATTTGAGGACAGCTCATCTCCGTTGCTCTCTGCATCATCAGCTAGAAGACTTGAAGGCTGGGGCTGGAATCCTCTGAAGGGTGCTGCCTCAGTCTATTGGGGCTGCTGTAACAGAATACCATAGATTGGGTAGTTCATAAACAATAGAAATTTATTTCTCACAGTTCTGGAGGCTAAGAAATCCAAAATCTGCTGGGAACCAGATTTCCTAATTCCTGATTCAGAAATGGCTGTCTTCTCAATGTAACCTCACATGGCAGAAGGGACAAGGGACCTCTCTTGGGGTCTCTTATAAGGGCACGAATCCCATTCATGAGGGATCCACTCTCATGACCTAATCACATCCCAGAGGCCCCACCTCCAAATACCATCACCTTGGGGGTGGGTTTCAACATATGAATTTGGGGAGGACACAAATATTCAATCCACGGCAGGTGGCTCACTCACCTGTCTGGAGGTTGATGCTGGCTGTTGGCTTGGGTTATCAGCCAGAACACCTATACATGGCCTCTCCGTGTAGCCTGGGCTTCCTTACAGCATGGCTTCTGGGTTCCCAGGGTGAGTGTCCTGAGAGAGAGAGTCAAGTGGAAACCATATATGATGTAGCCTTGGAAATCATACAGTGTCATTTTGGTCTCATTCTATTTGTTGAAGCTAGCACAAAGTCACACGGGTTGAAGGGCAGGAAAATAGACTCCACTTCTTGCTTGGGAGGAGGTGAGGTTCTCTGTGATAAGTGGGAACATGTGGGGTCAGAAATATGGCCATGGCCATTTTTGGAAAATACACAGCACCCATCAGAGAAGGTTCCAGGAGGAGGTTAAGGCAGAAGGGTTTACAGTCTAGGGGACAGTGTTGGTTGGTAGTAGAGGGTCCTGCTCACTAATGTCCCCTCTTGAATGTCCTCTTCCTAACACCCCCACCATCTCTTTCTGGGACACTCTGTGACACAGCAGCCTCAGACCCTTCTTGCCTTTCTTAGGGAGGACAGCATTCTCTGACTCAAAATAACTCTCCAAGTTCAAGTCAACTCAGTTCTCTTCTGGCCTGTTTTTGTTCACAGGGAGAAAGAATAGTGGTCATTATTTCTAAGCAGGATGGGAAAAGATGCTCGTTGACTAACGACTCTATCCCTTGCCAGTTCCAGTGTTACCCATGCCCAGAGACACTTCCCAGCCATTGCCTGATCCAACTAAGATTTAGACTCGATCTGTCTTCCACCCCCTTCTTGCCAAGACATAAATACCTGAGTCCCTCTTGGACATCTCTTAGGTATCTGGTTCTGAGACTCTTTAGGTTGCAAATGGCAAAAACACAACTGAAACTCTCATAAATGATAAAAAGGGGGAGCATGTAGTGACTCATCTAACCGAAAAGCCAGATGAAGCCAGGCAATTGAGAGGGCTGCCTCCAGGGCTCATAGTGTCAAGGACTCATCTCTTTCCCCATTCTCAGGCTCAACCAGCCCAGCCCCGCACTTCCAGGTTTATATCCTCTCATGAGCTTCAAATCCAGTCAAAATCTCCTAGCAAGTCCAACAAAGTTCAGGGACTGCATCTCATTGGCCTAGCCCAGGTCACGTGGTTGTCTTTGAGCCAATCAATGATCTGGGGCTGGAATGCTTTAATTGGTCAAACCTGGGGCACATGACCAATCACAGAGACCAGGAGGGTGAGCCCCATTCAAGACATGTGACCTGAGCATGGGGGAGAGGAGAGTTCCAAAAAGGAAGGTCAAGCAAGGTACTATTTCTTTAGGGCAAGGCAGATTCACACACAAGTGGAGGTGACATTTTGTGCTGTGACGGATGAAAGGGGGCAGATTGACACAACCTCTCTTATCAAGGATTCTACCCTTTGATTGGAGTCAAAAATGCTCAGGAAACAATTCAGGGACAGGGGAAAAAAAGAGAATGGGCAGAGTTAAAGAGATATGCGTTAAAACTATACATCTGAAATGAGATAGTTCATAAGTAACACTCAGGGCTGAGATCACTGCCGTCCAATAGAAAGATGTGAACCACATACGTTATTCTGAATTTTCTACTGGCCTTATTAAAAAGAAAAAGTATAAAGAAACAGCCGAAATTAATTTTGAAAATATATTTTATTCAACCCAGTATGTCTAGGGTATTATTTCAACATACAATCAATTAAAAAGTATTAACAAGATATTTTACATTTTTTTGCACTGAGTCTGAAGCCCACTGTGTGTTTTACACTTAGGGCACATCTCAATTTGGATACATCACGTGTCAGGGGCTCCATAGCCACGTGTGGTTGGTGGCCACCGTGCTGGGCACCCAGCTCTAGACCCCTGCGACTCAAAGTGTGGTCTGCAGACCTGGGGAGCTAGAAATGCAGAGTCTCGGGCTCCACCACAGACCTCCCGAAACTGAGTCTGCGTTTAACCCTGTGATTCCTATGCAACGTTAAATCTGAGACGTGCTGATCTAAACCAGCGCTTCCAAAAGAGCTTTCTGCAATGATGAAAGTGTTTTATACCTGTGCTGCCTCACGTGGTAGCCACAAGCCTCATGTGGGTATCGAGTACTCAAAATGTGACCGTACGACAGGGAACCAAATTTTTCATTTTATTTCATTTTAATTTAAACGGTCACAATGGTTATCTATTGGATAGCGCCGGCTTAAATCAATATAAGTGCTCCAAAATCGTAGCCATTATTATTATTGTTGTTCTTGTTATTGTTACCCTGATACTTGGCCAAGGGGAAGGAAGGAATAAAATAAAAATATATTCAGCAACATGGGCTCATTGTTTTGGGGGTAGGTATGTAATTATCCTCATCAGGCAGATTTGGAAAGTGAGGTTCGGGACATAGTAAATAGTAATGATCATATGCTAACATACATCACTGATCAAGCCCACCTGTATGTCTGGAACTCTATATACTTGGTTTTTAACCCCTGAACCAATGTGGAGATACTATTACACCTACCATTTTACAAATAGAGAGGTTTGGGAGGGTCAGAGAGGTGAGGTGACTTGTCCAGGGTCACACAGCATTGGTGTGGCAGAGTTGGGGTGTGGCCCCAGGCCTGTCTGTCTCCCCAGCTGGGGTTTCTCCCAAGGCAGTACCCGTGATGTACGCCGAGTAGTTGGGAGGTCTTAGCCACGTTTGAGGGGATCTGCAGTCTGAGGCACACAGTGGATACTCTCTCTCCGGAAATGCTGCTCAGAAGTTGAGGCGGGGGCACCCCAATGACCTCTGGAGGTCCCTCGCTGCCCTCCAGTGGGACAGTGGCAGATGCCAGGCAAACACTGCCGCCCGCATGAACCTCCAATCGCTGTCTGGAGCGGTGCTGAGTCAGCCCAGGCTGCGGGCAGCAGGCACCAGGGAACGTGAGCTGCTTCCTGAGTAGCCATGCTGGCGGCTGCGGCCACCGAGGTCCAAGGAAGCCGGCCGTCCACCTCAGCCTCTGCTGTTTGCTTGTATTTAACGCCTCGCTCCATTTCCAAGCGAGCATGGGTGCTGTGTGTTTGTTTGTCTAGCGACAGAAGGCAGCCTCGCAGGGAAAGCCACCCCCTCCCTCCCTGGCCCCTCCATGCTCACTCCCCCCCGCCTAATGCTGCGTGGCGGGAACAGGCAGATGATTAGAAAGTGGGCTGAGAGCATCGAGAAATGGCAGCCCCTCCTGCCGTCGCCTTCCCCAAAGGGGCTCATCTAGACACGTGAGCCCCTCCAAAATGTTAAAGACCAGGCCACCCCCGCGTGGTGATGGGAGCCTGAGCTGGGAACTTGGAGATTATGGGTTCCAATTCCCAACAGGTGGAGAAATAATAATCATAACAACAATGAAAATAGCAGGTGCCATTCGTGGACATTTACTAAACACCACACACTTCTACGTTAATCCATACAGTAGCCCTATAAAGCAGGCTATGCTATTATCCCCACTCTACAGAGAAGCGACACAGCCTCAGAAAGGGATTTGGCCAAGGTCACACAGCAAGGATGTGATAAAGGCAGGATCTGAATGCAGGTCTGTCCGGAAACCAGGAAGCCGATTAGAACTGTGATGTATAGGGGAAAGCGTGGGTTTGGGAGTTTGAGCTCCAGTTCCGCAATGTCTGTATTGTGTGTCCTTGGGAGTCTAAGTGGCTTGACCTTCTGAGCCTCGGTTTCCTCATCTGTACAGTGGGCACGATAAAGCCAAATGTACATGAAGAGTGGGATAATTAAACGAGAAGAGACACACAATGTTCGGGAAGGAATCGGCGGGGGAAGGAATGTCTGTCACAAATGGAGCACAGTGCTGGTATACAATAGGCACTTAATAAATGGTGTGAGTCCACACCATAGAAGGAGAAGTCCCTTCCCTTTTAAACCTCTGGGACCCACTGTCTGGAGCAACAAGGTCCTATCCACAGGGAGAACTAAGCGTTTTGCTCACATTATCTCATTTAATCCTAACCACAACCCTCTGTGATTAACCCCATTTGATAGACTTGAAAACTGAGGCTTCAGAAAGTTTGATCATCTGATGGGGGGCTCAGAGCTGCTAAGCATTTGAACTAGGAAAGCAGTCAGGCTCCAGCAGAGTCACAGTGCTAACCAAATGCCCTGTGGCAGACCAGAGCCAGGCCTCCAGCCGGGGCCGCCTCCAGGGCGAGCTCCGAGGGTGGTAACTGTGATGTCTGCCCCTCACAGATGGAAAGCCAGAGGGGAGCTGGTACAGACTCACACACAGCTGCTGCTGCTGCTGCTGCTGCTGCTGCTGCTGCTGCTGCTGCTGCTGCTGCAACGTCCTTGCCCCACTGCTGGGGCCGGCCATCACCATGGCAACCGTCAAAGGCCAGCTGGCCTCAGGTGTGAGGAGGTGCTATGGCACCTTGAGTCCTGGCCCTGGGGCCCTCTGACCACTCTTGATGATGTGTCCAGTCTGGCAGCCTCCAGAAGTCACCAACTCTGACGGCTGGGTGGCGGGAGGGTCCCCGGAAATAGACCCCACTGACCCCCCCCCCAACCCCTGCATCCAGGGTCCTCGTCCAGCCCCAAGGATGCTGCTGCCCTGAGAATCTGGGGTTCTTGTCCTGAGAAGGGCCGAAGGTCCCGGCTCTGTGGGCGGGAGCAGCTTAGCAGTCATAGCTCTGTGCTGCAAATATTAATTATATCCTAACGACTCTCCAGGCAGTCATTATATCTCAGCTGCTGGCAGCTGTTCCTAAAAACCTACGCAAGGCGTCTCTGGACAGAAGGAACCTGCCCCCGTGGCTGGAGGGGTTAAACAGGCCCTGTAAGCATGTGGAGGCAGGGCGAGGCTGAGGGACTCTGGGAGGGAAGGGAACCTGCTGTCCTTCAAGGAGGAGGGGAATTAGGGAGCAGTGAGAAGGGAAGGGGCCTGGGCGAGAAGAGAAGACTCTGGAAAGACAAAAATGTAAGGCTGTAGAAATGCTCAGTCTTTGCTGAAAATCACTTGCATTTATTGAGCATTTTGTAACGTACCAAATGCTTTAACGGCTTGCTGCTCTGAGTGTGTCCGCAGACCTGCAGTCTCAGCAGCGCTTGGGAGCTGGTTAGAAATGCACGGTCTCAAGTCCACCCCAGGTCTAGCGAATCAGAAGCTGCCTATTTAGAAGTCCCCGGTGATTCACGCAGAGGTTGGAGTATAAGTCCAGCTTTAAGGCATTATCACTTTTAAACCTCCCACAAGGTGATGGGGGAGGTACCATTATCATCGCCGTTGTACAGAAGAGGGCCTCGGGCTCAGCCAGGTGAGCAACTGGCCCAAAAGGTCACACAGCTTAGCAAGGGACAGAGCCCTGACTCATGGCTTTCACCAGCAAATTCTCTCTGAGCCCCGACTACACACCAGATACTGTACTGGGTACAGGTCTGTCTTACTCCAACTCTCAGGGTCTTAACATGGCACCTGCTTTCTGCTGGCACAACTGAAACAGCGTCGCCAACAGAACTCACAGCTGAACAGCACTTCACAGTTTCTGATGCTTCCCCACCCACAGCTCTCATTTGACCCTCACAATCAGCTGAGAAAGCTGCCCCTATAATCCTCATTTTCCAGATAAGAAAACTGAGGCTTGGGAAGGGGCGGTGATGTCTATGAACCAAAGGGCACATAAAAGGTTTCCATGTGGAGGACGGGGCTCCTCTTCCTCTGGGTGTCCCCAGCATTGGAGACCTTAGGCGGAGGCCACAGGGATATTAGTTTCAACACAGCATAAGATTCTGCTCAAGCTCAGGACCCCAGACCTCCGGGATAGGAACTCCCGGGGCAGAAGTAGACTCTGGATGCAGTGGCTGGGGTGTGGTCATTGGGGCCTGTTTCAGGAGGAGGGGACTCTCCCTCCATCCAGCTGGAATTATTGGTGACCTCAACCTCCAGATGCCACCAGGCTGGACCTATCTTTACGAGAGACCACAGAGGGCACCAGGGCCAGGGCTCACTCAGTATCCAACCATGGAACAAGGCACCTGGAGTGGTAGTCTGCTTCCACCCCCCGAGGTATGCACAGAGCCTGGATGACACCTTGGCTGGGCTCTTGTGGGGTGTCCAGGCTTCAGAGGAGAAGGGGTGACAAAAGCATTGACGGTTCTGGACAGTTCAGATCTCAGCTCTGCCACTCAGTAACTGGGAGACTTGGGGCAAATTCTTTCATCTTATTGAGCCTCAGTTTCCTCATCTGTAAAATGGGGGCAATAATAATAATTGCCTTGAAAGTGTGTGTTCCCAATTAGATGAGATGAGGTGGGGAGAACATTCAGCCCAGGGCACAGGGTTATTCCTGTAAGATTATTTCTAAAGTGTGGGGCAGGAACCATGCACTTATGCATAGTGATTTTAAGTGGTCCAGAGAAGGAACATTAACTAATACAAGCAGCAGAATGAGAAAGGCATTCCTTCTTCTTCTTTTTTTTTTTTTTTTTTTTTTTAGTTCAGAGGAGATCGCAGGCATAGAAAATCTTTTGCGAGTTTTTATAGATTTTTATTCATTCCTTTAAAATTCTCTCGACCCTTCTCACGCCACTGAAGAGAAAGGCTCCGTTCGATGCTGCCTCATCTTTGACACCTTCTAGCTAGTTTTCCTCTTTTTTATATCTTTAAAAACAAATTTTTATTGAAGTATAGTTGATTGACAACGTTGTGTTAATTTTTTTCCCCTTTTTGAAAAATTGAGGTATAACCACTTCTCGCACGTGGCCCTCTTAGATTTCTTTCATCACCTTATTAGCTCCTAGAGGCATCCGATTTTAAGAGCCCTGGCCTATGGGATTTATAAAGTCCCACACAGGTTGGAGAATCTGAGAGAGGTGGGGAGACAAATTCTGATGGCTGCACCGCCATTAGATGGGAAACAGCCATGCATCCCAGGACCCAAAGCAGAGAACTGATATTCAGTGTTAGGTCACTGGCAAAGCTCCAGCTTTGGTACCCAGAGACCTGGGTTTTATCCCATTCACTAGCTACATGACCTTGAACTTGTCATTTCTCCTCCCTGTGCCTCATGTGCACAAGGAGATACATCATACAGACGTGTACAGCCTCGTTTCTAATTCTTGCAATAGACCCTCTGAATGCAAGGTGCACAGTAGGCCTTCAGCACAAGCGAGTGATCACGGTAGTCATTATTTCCCCCGGCTAGCCTAGCACGGAGTTGCCCCCGGCGGCCACCTAGACCTCTGTCTCTTTCATCAGAGAGCGGCTGGGAGGACGGGCCAATAAGTGGCTAGTTAACTAAGTAAATGAATGAGGCAGGTCTATGCTGATATAAATCTCTGGAAGGGAACATTTAGACACTCCGTATTCGAGCTGGATGTCATTTAAATTACCAGGCTGCCTCCTCGGCCCGTAGCCCCTTATTACCGTGTTTTTAAAGCTCAGAGCTTAATTGCACATCGCCACAGCCTTTACCCACGGCGCTTGCAGAAATTAGAGGCGCTTGCCTGCCCACTCATTTGTAGCCCATCACTCCCCGGCCAGCGCGTGGCCTGGGGATTGGGAATTGGAGGGACGTGTGTGTGGGAAGCAGGATCCAATGTAACCGGGTGGGAAGTGGATCAAGGAGGGGGCTTATCAATCACCTCCCCGTCTCTGTCTTTGCCCCCTGATGGGTCATTCTCCATACAGCAGCCAGGATGATCCTTAAATATAAATCCCATGATGTCACCCACCCCAGCTTCGACTCCCAGATCTTTGACTCCCTCAGATTAAAAGCCAAACTCCCCACTTACGCCCACATGCCCTGAGGGCTCTGAACTCCCACAACCTCTCTGATCTCCACTCCTATCACCCCTCCCACACCGCCTTGCTTTCTGTGTCCCAGGTATACCAGCCTGCTCACTACACCTCCAACAAGTCACTCTGCCCCAGGCCCTTTGCACCTGCTGTCTATGCTACCTGATTTGCTCTTCCTCTGATATTTGCATGGTGGGCCCCTCCACCTGCTTCAAGTCTCTGCTCCCAGAGGCCTTATTATCTAAAGTAGGTCCCCTCTCCCACACTGCCTCCACCTTCTGCTTCATTTTTCTTCATAAAATTCACCACTGCATATATAAATATTTTGCAGCTCTTTGTGTATCTGGTTTGTTTGGACACTCTCCTCCACTGGAATGTTACGCCATGAGGGCAAAGGCTTTGGAGAAAATGCGGGGAACAAAGATGGGCCCTTCCTGGTGCCTCAGTGGTAAAAACTCAACCAGTGGCCATTAAGAGAATACATGAATTATTATTCTTGGGCCACTTGTACCATTTCCAACCTCTAAGTTCCTACACCACGTTCTGGGGAAGTGATGGGAAGGAGCAGGTAGCTTTGGACCATTTGATTAATGGGGAAATTGAAGTTCAGGGATGTGACATGAGTTCCCAGAGATCACACAGTAAGTTGTGAGGCACATGTCCCCCTCACTCTCTGAGAAAAAATGTACCATGTGCCTCCCACCACAGGACCTTTGCCCAAGCTGCTCCTCCTGCCTGGGCAGCCTTTACCCCGCCCCCTTGTAAACTCCTTCTCTTCCTTTAAGATCTCTGTTTGACGTCACGTCCGTCCATCCTGAGACTAGGGCCGACCTACTCTTTAGAAGTTCTCAGCATCCCTTGTATCTCTTCACAGTGCTGATCAGAGTTGTAAATGTAAAAACATTTTTGTTAACTTAGGCGTCTCTGTGGAATGCAGACGTAAAACACTCTCCTAGGCTGGGTTCCTGCAAAGCAAATCCTGAGACAAAGATTGCGAGCAAGTAGTTTCTTTGAGAGATGATGCCAAAAAGCATAAAGGAGAGAGCGAGACGGTAAGACGGGGAAAAAAAGAAAACCAGTACAGGATGAATTCATGAGCTGCTGTGGGCAACGGGGGCTCAGTCCCCCTGGAGATGTCTGGGAAGCCTCGGAGAACATGCCTCTGAGAGGCAAGGAAGCCAGGACTTTGTCCACTCACTCTCTTCGGTCATTGATGGAGGTTGCTTCTGGGAGCGTTAACTTCCTGGCACTTCTGACCTACCGTTTGTGGGGATGGAGCTCATCCTTATAGCCCTAGGAAGCCCTCAGGCAGACAGAGGCAGGTGTTGGAGGTAGGACCCCGTCCTCTGAAGCCCCGGGGTGGGGCTGAGGGACATGCGTGGCTGCCAACGGTATCTGCTACAGCTTCTTGCTGTGGTTAATATTCGCATATTTATCAAACAGTCACCCAACAAATACTCTATTTCCTAACCCTGACTGTACATTCAGCCCTGAGCCTTGAGGATCACAGAGAAGCCCAAGACCTTTGCCCTGCCCACCTGGAGCAGAAAAGCTAGGTAAGGAGCCCAGACTCAAACACCCAGAACAGCTCAAAGAGGCAGGGATATTTCCCAAATGAGGTGCAGTGGTGCAGAGAGGTGAAGTGACTTATCCAAGGTCACGTAGCTAGAAGTGGCAGTGCTGGGGCTTGAACCCAGGTCCACACACTTACCCTCCATCTGTAAATCCCTGGCAGTGCACCATTAGTGATAGCTGTTAATGTTATTCCTACCAATGACCCTCCCATCATGTGAGTACAGTCCCTACATCTCCCCTAATCATCCCACTTTACAGGTGGGGAAATTGAGGACCACCAAGCACATGATCACAGGGCAAGTGGGAGCCAATAGCTGGACTCAGAGACCCAAGCCAGCTACCTTCCCGTGAGTCCGCCTCCATCACTGTCTGCTCTGTTAGCCCTGTGGAGACCAGCAAGCAGAAGACCTGGAAATAATGATCACTGCCATTTAGTGAGCAACTACTACTTGCCAGGGTCTTTTACATAAACTAGCTCTAGCCCTCGAATCAGCCTCCCTCTGAGGTGTTAGTGCACCCATTTCACAGCCAGGAAGACTGACAGGAGTAGATTTACTTTTCTTCTCCAAGCAAGGGGCAGAGCCAGGATTCAAATCCTGGTCGGTCTGAGCCCAGAATCAAATCTACCTTCCTGCTCAGCATAGGAATTTCTGTTAGGATGTCTGGGCTTGATTGCTTCCAGTCGATGGGGGGCTCCCTACCTTGCAAAGCATGCTGGTTCACTGCTGGGCAGCTCTAGCTGTGTTCTCCCTGGTTGCATATGAGGATTCTGAGCTTCAGGCCTGGGTTTCATTCAACTAAGAATCCTCAGAGCCCAGCATCGGGCCTGACCTTCATGGATGAGATCATTTTGAGCTGCAGTCTCTTCCCTTGTAAACTCCACATCTTAGTCCGTGTCTGTCCTGTGAGGCACGAAAATCTCCACCTAATCTCTCGAGGGAGAGGTGGAGAGACGAAGAAATAAGCTAAAATCACATAAAATGGCATATGTAAAGCCCAGATCAGTGTCCCCAGCACATGGCAAACACATAAAAAGAGGGAAACAGATATTATTATCATTATTATTTGTATTATTATTATTATTAGATTATTATTAGTAGCAGCAGCATTGGAGCTATTTAAGAAACTCGTGGTGGTGGGGGGGAGGCCCTAAGCACGATCACAATTGGAAGCCCACCCGATAGCACATCCAATGCATGAAAATGCATCCACATCCCACATTAAAGACAATGTTCTGTGAAAAAATCATTTGGAAGGAATTTTGTAATTTTGCTTTGGATATTACCATCCATTTTGATTCTGAAAGTTCCTCTTCGTATAAAAGAGGTAAAGTTTCTTTTCCTTCAGGTGTCAAGCACTCTTGTTTGAGGAACAGGATGGGAAAACCGAGGCCCAGGGAGACGAAGTTTCTTGCCCAACGAGACACACTTAGCGGTACTGGCTGTGTTCAAACCCCACCAGCTCTGACTCTAGCCCTGGCCTTTCACTGCTCCGGGATGAAATAGAAGCGGCTGGTGGGAAGGGGTGAGTCGGGAGGGGGTGGAGGGGACGGCCTTGGCTGGGGGATGAAGGGGGTGGGGTGGAGAGCAGCGGCAAAAAGCCCCTGCCCCCTCACCCCTGCCTGCTTAATTGCTCCCACTAACGGTTCAGGGCCAAAGCTTCGAAGCGGTCTTATCTTGGTCTTCACCATTTTTCTTTCTGGGCAGTGAAGTTAAAAATCCCTTTCCAGCGCTCCGATGGGGTTTTGTAAATGTAGCTTCTATATCACTATTTAACATGCACTGCTAAAAACTCGATAAATCGCGACCGTCATTTGCAGATTAGCTCTTTTCATGACGAAATGATTTATTTAGAAGATTTCTCACTCCCTCCTTCACTCTCTCTCTCTCTCTCTCTCTCTCTCTCTCTCTCTCATTCCTTGGCTAAGAACATATTAATCAGAAATTAAGGCCAAGGGAGGAACGGAGGTGAGACCGGTGGGGGATGGTGAGAGAAGGGGGTGTGGAGGGAGATAAAGCAAATGTGAGGAGATGCTGGGGCAGGTGGCAGAGGGAGGCTGGAGGGACCAGGATGCAGGGCCTGAAAGGAGGGGAGGGGCGGGGGGGACAGAGGACTCCCGGAACGGTCTGGAGAGAGGGCAGTGCGGGGAAGGGCTGGTAGGGAGGGTGGGGAGGGAAAGAGAGAGGAATGGGCTAGGACAGAGGTGTGAGAGCTGGTAGAGACATAGGGAAAGAGACACAGGAGAGAGAAGGAGGCAGAGACAGGAGAGACCAGAGAGAGAGGAACAGAGACCCAGAGAGAGAGGGGGAGAGACCCAGAGAGAGAGGGGGAGAGTCCCAGAGAGAGAGGGGGAGAGACCCAGAGAGAGAGGGGGAGAGACCCAGAGAGAGAGGGGGAGAGACCCAGAGAGAGAGGGGGAGAGACCCAGAGAGAGAGGGGGAGAGACCCAGAGAGAGAGGGGGCAGAGATCTAGAGAGAAGGGGGCCAGAGAAAAAACCAGAGAGCGAGAGAATGAGAGAGAAGGTGGAGGGAAGGGAGCTCTAGAGAGCTTTAGAAAACATAGAGAAGAAAAAGGACGACAAGAAGAGATACAGACGGCAATGAGGACAGGACAATAGGGGAGAGAAAGCTGTGAACGTGGGAACCTCCTTGCCAGAGGGAGGCGGGCCTCCAGGGGAGCCGACCACTGGGTGCTGGTCCCCTACCCCACTGACCAGTGCAGCCCCCTCCCCAGCCCTGCCAGCAGCCTCACCAGCATAGGCACAGGGAGAACAGCACGCGGCATTCTCTAGAACCTTCTCCACGCCTCCCGGGCCAGGCAGAGGGGCCAGCTGGCTGCAGCCGGGCTGCCTCACTGGGCAGAGAGAGAAAAGAGCTTAGCCTCTCGCTTGGTGCCTCCTTTTTATTATTTCATGCATATACATATATTTATAGAAATTTCTATCAAACATAAATATATATGTATAAATCTCTCACTTTTTCTCTCTTGCCTGCCTGCGAGATAACCAGTCCTGGAGCAGAGGCTACAACGATAAGAAGATTAGAGGGGATTGGTTCATTTGTTGTAAGATACTCCAGGAGGGATATTTCGCTCTCAGAAGACCAACCGGAAGGTTATCTAAATAGGCTAGGTCTGAACTCACCAGAGCTGCTCCCCACTGGGACATTAATGGCACAAAGAGCGAAAGACAGGAGGGGCGAAGATGAGTTATAATGATTATTTGATTATCTTGGGCTTTAACAAACCGAGCCAGTTCGTCTGGGTGTGAAAAATTAGCTGTTCTCCCAGCGGCAAATTTCACAGCATTCGGCGTTATATATCTTTTTTCTCCAGAGAGGAGAGTCAGGCACTGCACTCCAGCTCTAGGGTGAGGAGGACACCACAATTCCTCCTGAAGGGGGCCCGGTGGCCCCGTCCTCTGGACCAAGAAATCGCCTGATAATCCAGAGACAGTTCAAAGAATGTTCTGGTTCAACAGCTTAAAAATATATATATATATATATATATATATATATATATACAATCTTTCTATAGAGACAGATATAGATATATTTTATTTTCAAAGAAAGCAAGCACAGCTATATACAGAGAGAGAGAAAGACAGAACTATAAATATATATATATATATATATATATATATATAGAGAGAGAGAGAGAGAGAGAGAGAGAGAGATTATCTACCTGTCTATCTATCTATCTATCATCTACCTCTCTATCTATCTTATCTACAGAGAGAAAGGGAGATAGAGAGAAAGAGATCTACATATAGGGAGAGATACTGGCTACAGAATGGAGTGCAGTATCCTTTCTTAAAAAAATATCCTTTCTTAAAAAAATAAAATTTTAAAAATCCCCAAACCACTTGGTTTACAGTCCAGTGCGAACACCATTTCCATCTAGAACTGCACTGCCCAGTACGGTAGCCACTGGCCAGATGTGGTGACCCAGTATGTGACATGAGGGGAGCCTGAATTGACATGTGCTGTTCATGCAGACTACACAGTGAATTTTGAAGACTTAGTTGGGAAAAGAAAAAAAGTGTAAAATATCACAGTCAAGATATTTCTCTATTGATTGCAGATCAAAATGGAAATACAATATCTGGGAAATACAGTGCATTGAGTTAAATCAAGCATAGTAGTAAAATTCATGGCACCCGTTTTCTTTTACTTTTAAAAATGGGGATACGAGACATTGGGAAGGATAACACGTGACTCCAATTCTATCATCGGTGCTGCTTTAGACTCTGGGTCCTGTACACAGTAGGCGCTTAGATCACCATGGCACGTACTTGTTTGGTTAAAAGTACAGCAAATGAGTGGAATTTGTTCCAGCGTTTAAGAGCTGGCCTGGTGCAAAGTTATTTCAAAAGGCCAATGCAGGGAGGCCTGGATCTCAGGTCATGCTCCACCCTCATGCTGGCTCTTCAGTGCAGACCTTACCCTTGAGCGGGCCAGCCTTCAGAGCTCCGAAGGGATGGGGTGAGGCTCCTGGGCCTTTCAGAAAAACTGAAAGGTCTGGGAATTTAGCTGGATTTTGCTGGTTAAACACTCAGGAGAATGTATTCCTTCACCACACATCCCCACCCCTGCCCTGCCACCATCTTTCTTTGGCTCAGACCTCACCAGGGATGTAATGCTTGGTCCGGGATAGGAAGGTTTTAGGCAACAGCACCAAAGAGGAGGGATTGTGGGTAAGGTCAGAGGGCACTGGGGATTAGAGATCTGACATATTAAGAGGGAAAGGCTGCCAGGAATACTTTCTGCTTCTGGGCTCCACTCTGAGCACATTATTCGTGGCCTTGTTCCTTTAGCCACACAACTGCCCTGAGAGGCAGGGTCAGTTTCATCCCCACATTGCTGCAGAGCTGATATTTATTGAGCACTTACTATGTGCCAGCTCTGTACTGACTCAGTGCTCACTCCCGCATCTCATCCCCACGGTCAAGGTCCACAGGATCAGTACCCCCAATGGACAGATGAGGAAACTGAGGCTTAGAGAGGTGAAGGGATTCACGTCCCTGAGTCACCATAGGGCAGGTGCTCTACTCCACCTCCTGAAAACCCAGAGACCTGCAGGCTGGACAGGCCATGGGGGACACATGGGGAAAGGAGACATCATCCCTGACATCCAGAAGCTCACCATCCTTCTCCAGGGTCAGAGGTCTCTCGGGTATGGACAAGCCCAAGAGGAAGCAGAGGGATCTGGGAAGGCTTCCTGGAGGAAGGGACATCCTGCCAGGCCTTGAAGAAGGAGGAGGGGCACGCCACACGGCAGGACCTTCTAGGCACAGAAAACAGCATGGGCATATGCAAGTCCGGGCTTGACTCATTCCTTCAGTTTGGGGGTGCCGGTGTCCAGTTCCCCACCTGTTCCACAGAGCTGCTGATAGCTGCCCTCACTCAGTCACGGGCAGCTGTCAACTTCCACTGAGATACTAGCCAGGAAGTGGTTTGAAAAGTGAAAGTGATCAGCAGATATACGACTGTCACCGTTGTCCCCGTCATCACCCCATCCTTGCCCTCACTCCACGCCTCCTCCGTGCTCGCTTCTCCGTAGAGCACCAAATCCATTTTCTTGCCCCACCCCAGCCCGGCCCTGAAGTTTAAGATGATGGCCTCATTCGAAGCCTCTCTGAGTGAAGAAAGAGAAAACCAGCAGGGATGTGGACCGCGCTGTATTTATGAGAATGGACTTCAGCCTGGGACAGTCCTGGGTGTGAGTGCTGCCTCTGCTGTGTGGCCTTGGGCAGTACACTTCAACTCTCTGAGCCTCGGTTGCCCCATCCGCCAAACGGATGATCATGGTGCCTCTTTTCTAGCTGAGGCTCTCCATCAGCTACTCTGGGTCAGGGTACACAATACGTGCTCCATAAATCCATAAATGCTCACTAGGAAGCCCCTGCGGTGGAGACAGCTAATTGCCTACCCACCATCATTTCCCTACCTCCCTTGCTAAAGAGTCTGGATTTTATTCCCTGCAGTTTGGGGCCAGCGGAAAGACTGTATCTTCTGGCTTTCCTTGCGGTTAGGCCGGCCAATGAGATATCAGCCGAAGTCACTGAGTAGAGATCTGCAGGGCTCTTTAAGAGGAGCTACCCCCAAAGGAAAAATAATAATAATAATAATGAAACAAAACAAAAAGGAGCTACTCTAGCTGGATCAGCGTCTCTTTAGGTCCTCACCCTGCTCCAGCCTTCCGCCTTCTTTGAGCCTAGAATAAGGATGCAGGGCTGGAAACCAGACCTCCTAACTGGGGAGGAACCTCGTGGCCCGGACCCCACCCCTTCCTGAGGCCCCAGGCTAGCTGCAGAGCACTGCTATTGCTGAGTGAGGACAAGGAAGGAATTGATCGCCTCAGTCTACGCTTCAGGGGCCCTTTTCCACAGACAGCACCAAGAGCTTGCGACACAGGACCCTCATGATTATCACCCCCGTTACCGCCATTCTTATTGGATGGGCTCTGGTTTTCTGTCCTCAGCCTGAGCCCGAGCACCCTTCTCTTCCCGAGACACCTTGGCTTCCGTCCCTCCGTTCTCTCGCCTCACTCCCTCCTTCTTCCTTTTATGTTTTCTGCTTCCCACCGCAGTCTCCACTCCCTTTTCTCCTTCCTCTTTATTTTATCTCAACTGGCCACAAATCTGTTCCCCTACAAAGCAGCTGCCATCTTTGTTCTGAGCCATTATCTGTGGCAGCGCGGCCCGAGCGGGGCCGCCCGGCGGACAATCACCGGGTAATAAGAGTGTCTGCGAGCTATTGTGGAGTGTGTCCGGGCCGATCCATCACCCGCCGCCTGACACCGCGCGGGCAGCAGACGGAAAGCCCTCCGGGGCCACTCTCGGAATCTCCACCCTGCCCCTCCAGACGTAGGACCAGGACCCTGCATGAGGTGGCTTTGGAGTCCCTCTCCAGCCGGAGGGCCGTGGGCCGCTTCTGGTTCTTGTGATGTGCTAGGGAGCCTCGTGGCTCTAGCACATTAAATCTATGCTCCAGCTATCTCAGGGAAAGGTGGCTTATTCCTCCCCAGGTCACAAAGGTGAAACCGAGGCTCAGAGAGGGTAGGTCATCTGCCCCAGTTCACACAGCAGAGTCACAGCTGAGACTTGAACCCAGCTCTGTCTGCCCCAAAGCCTGTAGTCTTAAATAACCTGAGAGGCTTTTTTCCCAGAAAGTGCTTTTGAAGGACGGCAAAGCGTTGTACGTGTTCAGCACACAGGATGGTCCCAGCATCCTCAGGACCATGTTCTAGACACTGAGAATGCAGTTACTAGAAGAGACATACACCAGCCATACCCCTCTACTCCATCCTGGAGCTGGTGGTCTAATGGGAAAACATGGGGGGCACAAAAAGGAATATTTATCATGGTAGGAAAGAGAGTGTCCTCGTGGACTCCTGGCTTGCCTTCCGGCCCTGCCACTCAAGCTGTGTGACTTTAGCCAAATAGCTTCACCTCTCTGTGCCTCAGTTTTCTCATCTGTGATAATGATAGTCCCTCTGTCGTGGGATAGCTGGGAGGATTCGATGCCTAATGGAAGGTCCTGGCACTTAGGAAATATTGTGTTAGGTATTTCTATTCATTCTGGTCTTACTTGGGGCCCGATGTTTTATTTACTTTATGCCATATGCCCAATAAAAAAACCCATGTAAGGTAGGTCCATCCCATTTTACAGATGCAGAAATTGAGACTCAGAACCTTGCCCGAGATCATCCAGCTAGCAAAATGACATTCGTCCTTGTGCATTCTTTAGGCATTACTTGAGCATCTACTGCATGCTAGGCTTTGTCCTAAGTGCTATAAGAGCCACAAGAGGATGCCTTTGTGCAGCCACTGGGTTTATCAGACCTTTCTCTGCTAAGCAGCTGAGCTTAGTTAATCCCCCAGCAATCCTCAGAGTAGGAGCCATTATCCCCACTTTACAGATTAGAACACCAAGGCACCAAGAGGTTAAGTAACTGGTGGAAGATCTCCGAGTCCATAACTAAGGCATCCAGGACCATGCCCTGGAAATCTTGCTCCAGAAATGGAGGGACACAGATCTCCTCACCTGAGAGCACTCTTTCCTGCCCTGAATTCGCAGGGGAAGGTCAGCTGTGGAGGCCCCTAATTAGGGTGTGAAGAATTAGAGCCACCCAGATGGAAAAGCCACCCCAACAGGCTTTGGCAGATAGAGGAGAACTCCAGTATGTGCCACTGAGGGGGTCAGGGAAGGTTTCCTAGAGGAGGAGGAAGAGGAGGGGCTGAATGCAGACCCCTGGAGATGATGCCTAAGTCCAGCAAGGGCTCTGGAGGAGCTTGTGTAGCTAAAGACTCACGGAAAGAGAAAATCAAGACATTATGGCCATTAATCTGAGTTCATCATGGGGGCTCTGCAGGAGGTGGCCCAGAAATCTTGAAATGGTTCCCCAGGGATTAGTTACCCTGCTAGACATTTTTAAATTAAGCGCCTACTGTGTGCCAGACCCCTGCCGTGTGCTCCCTGACCTAATATTTGCCCACAGTCAAGCAGGGATGGTTATGACGCAGAGTGACATGTGCTTCATGGAAAACATGGAGACCCACAGGGGCTCCCAAGAGGGCCTGGGACCCTCTTCACTTGGGGAGCCCAGAAGGCTTCCAAGGGGAGCCAGCCTCTAAGCCGGGACCCAGAGGATGGGATGGAGCAAACCAGAGAGAGGAGGGGGGATGGTGTTCCAGGCAGAGGCATCAGTATGTGCAAAGGCTGGGAAGGGGGTTAAGGATGAAGCTGAGGGTGTCAGGTGGGGAGCGGAAGGAGGTGGGGTCTCAGCAATGGTTGGGGTTTTCAAATCAGCTTGACAAACAGGCTTGTGTCCACGAAAGGGAAGTTCCAGCTCTTCATGAATAAGTCAGCACGGAAATGCTCAAATGGGATATTGGCGGGCAGGGGGGGGTGCGGAGATCAATATCAAACTTACAATACCCACCATTCTTTGCACACTTAGTGGCTGCAGACACTGTGCTTCATGCTTTACACATACCATCTCAATCAATCTCTTTCCATCATTCTTATTAGAGAGGTCCCATTATCACCCCCATTTTATAGATGAGGAAACTGAGGCTCAGAGAGGTAAAGTCACTTGCCAGGCATCTGACTTCAGAGCCCAAACTTTCAGCTGCTGCAAAAAGCAGAGGCCCTCCTTGCCTAGGGGCTTCCCCGGGGAACCTGGGGCAGTCTTCCCTCTCAAGCAATCGTTGGAAGCTCCTCCCACCCTCCCAGTGGCCTCACTCTGTCCTGTCCTAGTCACACGTATCAGTGAAGGTCCCTGCCTCCCTCTGTCAGTAAGCTCCTATTCATCCTGCAGGACCCAACTGAGATGTGCCCATCCCAGGAAGCCTTCTGGGCCAAACTGATCCGCTCGGAGTCATTTCTCCCTGTGAAGGGCACCTTGTGCTTGGGGTCATTTTCCTGGGTTTCTTGATTAATAGTCTGATATTAGTTACCATTTATTAAGCACCTAGAACATTCCAGGCATTGTAACATAGCAGAAATAGTAATAGTCATAGAGGTTTTTTGTTTGTTTTTTTTTTTTTTGTGATACGCGGGCCTCTCACTGTTGTGGCCTCTCCCGTTGCGGAGCACAGGCTCCGGACGCGCAGGCTCAGGGGCCATGGCTCACGGGCCCAGCCGCTCCGCGGCACGTGGGATCTTCACGGACCGGGGCACGAACCCACGTCCCCTGCATCGGCAGGCGGACTCTCAACCACTGCGCCACCAGGGAAGTCCAGTCATAGAGGTTTTAGACTAGTAATTATAACGCTAACAGCCATGATAGTAATCGCTCTCACTTTTTAAGCACCTGCTTGATGCCAGGCGCTGTGCTAAGAAAGACTTCAGCTGTTATCATTAATTGAGCTCTTCCTCTGTTCCAGACTCTGCCCCTCTGCTTCCCCCATTCACTCAGCAATCCCCCCAGCTAGGTCCTGTCCTTGGCCCACTTCTCAGATGAGGCACGTGGTGCTCGGACGGATGCAGGGGCCTGTGGAACCAGTGGCCAGCTGCACTCCAGCCTCTGGATCCAGCCCAAGCACTGCCTGGCCTGAACGGACGACATCGAGTTTCATCCACTGTGAAAGGCCAACCCCAAATGCCCAGGAGGCCACCCCCCACCCCCCGTCCTCTCTTTGTTCCCTCTCTGTCTGCACCTCTCTGAACCTCCTGGAAGCTTTTTCCAGCGGTATTTTTATTTCTTTAGCCATCTTCCCTTTTCTCTCCCGTTGTCCCCCCAAAGACCCCCATTGCTCTTTCTTCTTTCCCCTTCCCAGGCACAAGAACCTTCTTGGTCCTGAGTTTGGTGGTGGGGTGGGGCCGACGCGACCCTGTGCAGAGACCCCAGGAAGGCAGAGAGAGGGGAGGGGGATGGGAGTTACCACCTCTGAGGTCCTGGACTCCCTGGGGGCAGGAGCTTTGCTGGGGGTCAGGAGGGGTAGCTGGGGAGGCCTCCAGGTCCAAGGGAGGCAAGAGGGGTCCACGGAGGTGCAGGGAACTTAGGAGACAGCAGGGGGGGCTGGCTGACCGGAGAAGCCCTCCAGGAGACTCACCCATTGGGAGAATGCCAGGGTGGAGAAGGCCAGGGGGCAGCAGGGAAGGTGGGAGACCCTGTGGGGGTCATGAGAGAGGGGGGCCAGAGGCACTGTCAACTTGCATATGACCCAAACCAGAGGTTTAACTGACCCGGGAGGGATTGAGAGGAGGGGTAGACTGTGTGATTGTGTGCATTTGTAGCTAGGATGGAGACGGGGCGTATGTATGTGTACCTAGGATGGAGATGTGGTGTGTGTGTGTATGTGTAAGAGGGTAGAGGCCGGGCTGGATTCCCCGTGTGTGTAAGTAAGGGAAGGAGATATAAAAAGACTACAAACAAGACTCCTCTTGCCTGCCCAATTATAAGAAACACACATGCGTAAACCTGATTGCCCCAATGCTGCTTAAAAGCAAATGCAAAAGTATATAAACACACATGTATTATTTTCCTTTAAAATCAAGAGTTGCAGCAAATGTCAGGGAAGTCCCCGCACCAGGACCCGACCTGGTAATTAACAAAGGAGCCTCGATTTCCCCGTGCCTTGTATTTACTGATCTATGCATGCGCACACAAGGTGAGATAGGATGAATGGCTAATTTCCCAGCGGCTTTTGCTCCTGCTTGCTGCAAAGTTGTGAACAAAATGACTGGCCATGCATTGAACTGGCTTACACAGCTCTCCATATGGAAATTAAGATAATCCAGGGCCCAGCTTTGTGTCTCGGCGACGGCAGGGGACCGAGGAGGGAAGGGGAGGGGCTGGGGAGGCTCCGAAGAGACGGGGTGAGGCTCCTGGGCCTTTCAGAAGAACAGTTTACTGCTCCGGGCTGGGAATTTAGCTGGATTTTGTTGGTCAAACACTTGGGAGAATGTATTCTTTCACCGACCGCCCCACCCCCGCTCCCTGCAACCGTCTTTCTTCGGCTCAGACCTCACCAGGGATGTAACGCCGGGTCCCGGGTAGGAAGGTTTTAGGCAACAGCACAAAAGAGGAGGGATTATGGGTAAGGTCAGAGGGCGCCGGGGATTAGAGATATGATGTATTAAGAGGGCAAGGCTGCCAGGAATACTTTCCGTTTCTATGAAGCCTGTGTTAATTGATGGGAAAAATCTCTCCCCCTATGTATCCTGTCCCACAACCTCTCCACGCTCCAAATTCGGCCTCTCTTTCTTGTGTCCTTGCCTCTCTCTCATTCCTTTCTATCTTTCCAATTCTACCCCCCACCCCCAAGCCAATCTCTTCCTAGCCACGCTTTTCTGGTGTGTTAGGGTTATAGGTAAAGGCAGAATGGTCTAGGTGACGTGGTCCCGCGTAAGGGGTGAAGTTTGGGAACCCACACCCTGTCTCCTGCAATGCGCACACACACACACACACACACACACACACACACTATATATGGGTGATTTGGAGAGTTCCTCAAGCTTGCTGAACCTCAATTTTCTACTGTGTAAAATGGGAATCAAAATAGCAATGGTTACTTCATTCTTTTTTTTTTTTTTCTTCTAATTACCTGCTATGGGCCAAGCATTGTGCTGGTTGCTAGGGGTTGGACATAGGGATGAGTAAGCCCCCTCCCCTCTTGGAGCTCACAGACTGGTAGGGGAGCTAGGCCAAAGGCAGGGAAATTAACCAGTAAAAGGAAACGGTGGCAGATTGTGAGGTTGAGATAAGGGGCATCAACAGGGCCAGGTGACCGAGGCTAACAAGGCGTCAACACTGCAGAGGGAGGTCTGCAGTGTTGGAGCAATCAGGGCAGGCATCCCTGAGGAGGTGTCCCGGAAGGCTGAGAAGGAAGCAGGCTTGTGAAGAGCCAGGCACAGGCAGGGTTCTCCAAAGCCCAGCAAGTGCAAAGACCCCAAGGAAGCAAGGAGCTGGTGTGAAGGGGCAGAGGTTCAGAGAGAAGCTACAGGAGATCAGGTTGGAGAGCTGGTGAGAATTGGGAGAGGAGCTTTATTAAACCGGAAGCCCGGGGGCTTCCCTGGTGGCGCAGTGGTTGAGAGTCCACCTGCCGATGCAGGGGACGCGGGTTCGTGCCCCAGTCCGGGAAGATCCCACATGCCGTGGAGCGGCTGGGCCCGTGAGCCATGGCCGCTGGGCCTGTGCGTCCGGAGCCTGTGCTCTGCAACGGGAGAGGCCACAACAGTGACAGGCCCAGGTACCACTTAAAAAAAATAAATAAATAAAAATAAAAAAAAATAAAATAAAATAAACCGGAAGCCCGGAAGTAGCCACTGGAGAGTTTCATGCAGGGAAGTGACATAAACGGGATCCATCAGCATTTTTACAAGATCGCTTTGGCGCTGGGTGGAGAAGAGTTCAGGAAAATGCCACAGAGGAGTCCAGAAGAAACCATGAGTTTGGCGTGGCCTCGAGAACACAGACTCTGGAGCCAGATGACCTGGGTTTGAAGACCCGACTTCTCTACTTGTCACTTGGAAGACAGTCAATGAGCACATAACACAGAGAGACAGGGAGAACCCTGCGAATCCAATTCAGAGCTGTCCAAAGATGAGAGGAGTTGCCTTGGGAGGGAGTGATCTCCCCATCACTGGTGGCATGCAAGCAGAGATTTCATGATGAACATCTGGTAGATATGAAGTGTTATGGTGAGAACATTTAAGGTCTATGCTCATAGCAACTTTCAAGTATACAATACAGAATTATTAACTCCAGTCATCCTGCTATTGAACTCTTTTTTTTAACTTTTAACATTTTAATTTAAGATGAAACTGTGTCACGATCATAAATGGAAAACCAGTTTCTCTTGTCACAAATTGATAGTAACCATATAACTAAGTACAAATAACAACAACAACAAAATTACGCCATTAATTTAAGCCAAATGTTTTTCCCTGCTGAAGGTTCCAGACTGTTTCTGTTCTTCCTTCGTTAAAAAGACAGGTGAGCAGTTGTTAGAAAGATGCTAACGACCCATCAGCACTAGCGGAGACTTTCTCCTCGCTGGAATCCCAAGGTTGGAGGAAGACAAGGGAAAAAGGGAACAATTTCTCACCCTGTAATTCAAGATTATTTAAGGTTCTGTGAACTACTTAAGGGCGTGTTCTGTTTTTAGGAATCGCTGTCCTAAAGCTGCATTAACCAATATGATAGCCACAGCTACATGTGGCTATTTACAATTAAATTAATTTAAATTTAATAACATGAAACATTCAGCTCTTGAGTCTCACTAGCCATATTCCAAGTACTCCATAGCCACAAGTGACTAATGGCTACCATATTGGATAGTGCAGAACATTTCCATCACTGCAGAAAGTTCTATAGAACAATGCTCTTCTAAGGCATTTCCTTCTGATGCAGGGTTTTGGGGGGCTTACTGACACAAGCATGTTTGTAAACTCCTTTCTCTAAGTGCTGATGAAAGGGGTCAGGTCATGAGCCTCTGGAGACTGCCGGAAAACAGATGGGGCTGAGGCTGCAATAAGGCAGATGGAGCATCACCTCTGCCCTTCTGGAGCTCACCAAGAAGCCCCCTCCCACCTCTGGATCCTTAGAGAGAAGACCCTCTTGCTGCTGTCTCCCTGAGAGCAGGGCCACTCTACATCTCTTCAAGGCCTCTTCCCCCTCCTCACCACAGAGCATCCAGAAAAACAACTCAAATGCCTATTAATGCCTGTCTTAGAGAAAGACCAAGATACAACTAGGGAGAAGGGAAAAGGTGGATGGCTTAGAAATTAAGATTTTTCTGTAATCAGTCATACCAGTTACTTTTCACACTTCTTTTTTTTCCTCCTTTAGAGAAAGGCAGGGCCAGTGTTGGGAGCATGACTAGCCACTTATGACCTCGGTTCAAACCCTAACTCTGCCAATTTGTAGCTGTACAACCTTGGGCAAGTCACTTAACCTCTCTGAGCCTCAGCTGTTCTGCCAGTAAAACGGGGATTCATGGTAACATAGTGATCACAGGATTAGGTGAAACAGCATATGTAAAGAACCTGGTATGTGGTTAATGGTAAAAGAAAATGTCAGTTCTTATTGTGAGCGCTGGAGAGATTAAGCAAGATATTTGTGGATACCCTGTAGAGAATATAAAGAAGTACAAAAACAATAAGGATGGTGGTGGGAATGTTGCTACTGATAACTGAGAAATTTAATATTCTGGAGGAAGTTACTCGTGGGCACCCCATTTCCCAGATCCCCCCAAATCTCTGGTCCCCAACATTCTAAGGACCATCTAGTAGACATCTTTAATATCCATCAATACCCAGGTCTCTAGTTCCAGGTTCAAGTTCTCCTTCCCTTGAAATTAGGTGTGATCATGTGACTGGCTTTGGCAAATTAAACATGAGCAAAAGTAACTGCATTGCTTCCTGGCCAAAGCATTTATTTCCTGATGCTCAGTCCCCACTGTCCCCTTCCTCTGGTGCGTAGATCTGGGAAATGTATGTTGAGATGTCAATGTCATAAAATGGTGAGATGTCAGTGTCCTCCTGCTGGATCCCTGAGTGAATCCAATGAGCAGAGGTGCACCAGCTGACCTGCACTGGGTAAGTGGAATGAACGAGAAATGAACCTTCATTGTTTTAAACCACGAGATCAACGGACTGTTTGTCGCGACAGCAAGACCTAGCCCATCCTTACTAATACGATGCAGTAGCCCTCTCCCAAAGGCTGCGTATTCGAAGCAGAATTTAGGTTCGCTCCTAAATGGATGTTGCTCCTCACACCATTGCTGAAGGAATGATCAGCTCCCGACCCACCAAGGTCATTAACCTTCCTGTGCCCCCAGAACCTGAACTCATACCCAGATGGTGATCTCACACGTTGTCCAGACATGGGACCCAGTTGGGAAACCAAGACTCAGGCCTCATCACCCAAGATTTACAGAAGGGATTCCAGCCTTTCACCAAACTTCCTCCTCCCTGCCTGTGCCAAACGCCTGCTAAACATTATGTGATCTGGCTCAAGGCCAGAGACATATTAGTTGTGACACTTGTAAAAACCCACATCAACAAACAAGACACCACAGAGAATTCATTCCCCCTCCTTCCAAACAAGAAGAGCTATACTGCTCTTCCAAAGAGCCACATTGCTAATTATGCAAACACTCTCCTAGTTAGCAACAGCAGTGAGATCTCTGCGATACTGTTGGCATTTTTGGCTTGAAGAAAACTAAGAAAAGAATTACAAGATTCTAAATTATCTGCTAAATGAAATTGTGCTTCAGTAGACTGTTGAGTTTCTTTCTTTTTTTTTTTTTCTTGGTGGCTTCTAGTGTTGTTTGGGGGCAAAAACTACATTCTGAACTAATTGTGTAATTTGTATGACATTTGTCATTCCCTTAGTTGAAACAATAGAGCAACAATAACAGCAAAACTAATAAGAAAATCCCTTGGTCTTTGGATTTCTCGGGATGCTATTGAACCTATGAGGAAATTCCTTGTTGGTTTCTGTCTCCCTAGAATAGAGGATTTGAGAGGCTGAGGTGAGAATCTGGTCTTTGAGTGAGATGACAGCACTGGGAAGACTCCAGAAAGGTAGGCCTTGACCCCCACCCTTGACCCGATTGCCAAAGGGATTATCAGCTCTGGACCTCCTCAAGGCCAGCCTACTCATCTGATCTCTGTGTGTTGTTTTAGAAATAAGACTTTTGTCAGCTTTCCTTTTAAAACAAACACATAATGAGATACATAAAAAATCATTCCCCAAACCATAATTCAAAAAGATGCATGCACCACAGTGTTCATTGCAGCACTGTTTACGATAGCCAGGACATGGAACCAACCTAAATGTCCATCGACAGATGAATGGATAGAGACGATGTGGCACATATATACGATGGAATATTACTCAGCCATAAAAAGGAACAAAACTGGGCTTCCCTGGTGGCGCAGTGGTTGAGAATCTGCCTGCTAATGCAGGGGACACGGGTTCGAGACCTGGTCTGGGAGGATCCCACATGCCGCGGAGCCACTAAGCCCGTGAGCCACAAGTACTGAGTCTGTGCGTCTGGAGCCTGTGCTCCTCAATAAGAGAGGCCGCGATAGTGAGAGGCCCGCGCACCGCGATGAAGAGTGGCCCCCTCTTGTCACAATTAGAGAAAGCCCTCGCACAGAAATGAAGACCCAACACAGCAAAAGTAAATAAATTAATTAATAAACTCCTACCCCCAACATCTTAAAAAAAAAAAAAAGAACGAAACTGAGGAATATTTGTAATATTACTCAGCCATAACAAAGAACAAAACTGAGGTGGATGGAGCTAGAATCTGTCATACAGAGTGAAGTAAGTCAGAAAGAGAAAAACAAATACCGTATGCTAATGCATGTGTATGGAATTTTAAAAAGCGGTACTGAAGAACCTAGGGGCAGGGCAGGAATAAAGACACAGACGTAGAGAATGGACTTGAGGACGTGGGGAGGGGGAAGGGTAAGCTGGGACAAAGTGAGAGAGTGGCATGGACATATATACACTACCAAACGTAAAACAGATAGCTAGTGGGAAGCAGCCGCATAGCACAGGGAGATCGGCTCGGTGCTTCGTGACCACCTAGAGGGGTGGGATAGGGAGGGTGGGAGGGAGACGCAAGAGGGAGGGGATATGGGGATATAGGTATACGTATAGCTGATTCAATTTGTTGTACAGCAGAAACTAACACACCATTGTAAAGCACTTATACTACAATAAAGATGTGAAAAAAATAAAATCATTCCCCATCCCTCCACCTGGTCCTTGCTATTGTTAACAGTTTGGTAAAGATCTGTTTAAAAATTAGAATGGGGCTTCCCTGGTGGCGCAGTGGATGAGAGTCCGCCTGCCGATGCAGGGGACACGGGTTCGTGCCCCGGTCCGGGAGGATCCCACATGCCGCGGAGCAGCTGGGCCCGTGAGCCATGGCCGCTGGGCCTGCGCGTCCGGAGCCTGTGCTCCGCAATGGGAGAGGCCCGCGTACCACAAAAAAAAAAAACCCAAAAAAATAAAAAAATTTAAAAAAATAAAAAAATAAAAATTAGAATGAATAGTAAAACATTCAAGCATGTTAACTGAGCACAGATACCACAGTTGCAATACTGTCCCCTTGGGCCATTGTTGATTGATCCATGCTGGCATTGCTATACCTGCAACTCACTGCCTTTCCTTGTCCGTAAAATGGGGATGGTAATGAGACGGTCCCACGGGGCTGTGGTGAGGGTTTAATGAGGTAATGCTCATAGGATGCTGTGGCCGACAGCCTCCAAGCTGACCCCCAATGACGCCAGCCTCCTGGGTTTCACACCCAGTGCAGTCCCCTCCCCTAGAGGGTGGGCGTGGCCTTGACTTGCTTCTCAGCAAAAGACTACAGCAAAGGTGGTAGATGTCACTTCCTTGATGGTATAACATAAGACGGTCACTTCCATCTTGCCAGCCGACCCTCTCTCTTGCTAATTTTTTTTTTTTTTTTTTGTGGTACGCGGGCCTCTCACTGCTGTGGCCTCTCCCTCCGTGGAGCACAGGCTCCGGACGCGCAGGCTCAGCGGCCATGGCTCACGGGCCCAGCCTCTCCGCGGCATGTGGGATCTTCCCGGACCGGGGCACGAACCCGCGTCCCCCGCATCGGCAGGCGGACTCTCAACCACTGCGCCACCAGGGAAACCCTCTCTTGCTAATTTTGATGAAGCCAGTTACCATGTTGTGAGCAGCCCTACGGAGAGGCCCATGTGGCGAGGGCCTGTGGGCAGCAGCATTCCATAAGGAATGGGATCCTGCCAGCGGCCACGTATACGAGCTTGGAAGCAGATCTTTCCCCAGATGAGTCTCAAGATAAGACCCCAGCACCTTGATTTCAGGCTTGTGAGAGACTCTGACCCAGCTAAGCTGTGCTTGGAGCCCTCACCCCCAAGAACGGTGAGATAATACATGTGTATTGATTAAAGCTACTAGGTTAATTTGTTATGGGGCAACGGATAACTGATACTCATGTTAAGCCTGGTACATAGTGAGTGCTGACAAAGCATGGCTGAGGGTATTAACACGGTGACACCCCCATGTTGCCCTGACACTGGCATGGAAATCTAACTGCCGGCAGGATCTGAGCTCCCTCAGGGTGTACGACGCATCTGAAAGTTTTATTCAATGTTTAGCAATCATTCAGCAAACACAGAATAGCAGCTACGGGCCTGACTCTGTGCTGGGAGTAGAGATTCGACAATAAGTCCAACATGGCTCTAGTGGGGAGACAGACATGAAATTCAAATGATATAAGTGATTATATAGTTACAAATGTCTACAGGATACAGAGGTTTGCATCTGTGTAGATAAAGCTATAATAACAGCTTCTTCGTACTGAACGCTTTAGAACATCCAGGCACTGCCATATAAGCTACCTGTGCAGTATCTCCATCTCCGGAGAAGTCTTTAGCACTAGGATCCTCACTTTATGGTTAGGGGAACTGGACCTGGGAAGTTAAATAACAAGGTTTCTAGAGCCAGGGTGCAAGCCCACTCTGTCTCCCAAATCCTTCCTTTCTCCACCATACTCACTATCTCTCTTCATTGATCTTTATTAATTGCTCAGATCCCCTGCGTTTTCTTTGCTATCTGATTGATCCATCAAATCTGAGAGTGCTGTGATAAGAGCCTCCTACTCCAATGGCATGGGTGAAAACCTAGCCTATGGATTTGCCCCTCTTTTGCATAGCACTCAGGAAACCTGCCTTGGCCCACCAAGAAGGGTACTCATTGGTCGCCATAAAGGTGGCAGCTGGGGACCCTGAGGACCTTGGAAATCTTTGGATCAGTGGTTCTCAACTGGGGGGAGGGTTGGGTTTTGTCTCCCCAGGGGGCATTTGACAGTGTCTGGAGACATTTTTGGTTGTCACAACTAAGAAAGATGGCGCTACTGGCACCTAGTGGGTAGAGACCAGGGATGATGCTAAACGTTCTACAACGCACAGGACATCCCGCCACAGCAAGGAATTATCTGGTCCAAGGTTGAGCAACCCTGTTTTAGATGAAGGACTATCCCCTATGGGATTGTGCACCAGGGGAGAGGGGGCAGAGAGAGTTTGGGAGTGAAAAGGGACCAGTCTTGGGGTCCTTCCTCTGAATCACCAAAGGCAGTCATGTCCACTTTAATGAGAATGTCAGAGCTCTTGCTTCTGAGTTTAAGTCTAGCCCTTAGGTTACAAAAAAAGTAGAGGCTTCACGAACGGGGACCATAATGTCCACAAGGGTTTTTTTCTCTTTTTTAAAAATTTTTAAAATTGAAGTATAGTTGATCTACAGTAAACATCAGTTTCAGGTGGACAGCATAGCGAATCTGTATTTTTACAGATTATAATCCATTAAAAGTTATTATAGGATAATAGCTATAATTCCCTGTGCTATACAATATATGCTTGTTGCTTATCTGTTTTATACATAGTAGTTTGTCCACACGTTTTTGTTCTGTTTTTATTTTTGTTTTTGGGGGCGGGTTTGGCTTCATTGGGTCTTAGTTGCGGCACACAGGATGTTCATCGCGGCATGTGGGATCTTTCGTTGCAGCGCGAGGGCTCTCTAGTTGAGGCACACAGGCTAAGTAGTTGTGGTGTATGGGCTTAGTTGCCCCGCAGCATGTGGGATCTTAGTTCCCCAACCAGGGATCGAACCCACATCCCCTGCATTGGAAGGCGGATTCTTAACCACTGGACCACGAGGAAAGTCCCTGTCCACAACTTTAAGTGTTTCGTTTACACCGAAGTTGCCGAAGTCTCCACTCAATCTACCGTTTGCAATAACGCCACCTCCCCCAGGCATAAATCCACCTCTGCTCCAGCAATGAGAGCAATGCACTGGGCCCAGCTTTGGTGTTGCAGCAAGATTTCTGGGAGCATGTATCAGCTACGTCAGAGGAGGAATTGTCTTTAAGGAGCGTAGCATTTTAATTGCTGGTTAAATAGGCTCATTGGTGATAATACAGAAATTGGGCATTTGCTGAGTGCTTTGTACACGCCAGGCGCTGCCCAAAGCACTTTGCCTCTCTTAAATTTTCATAACCACATTGTGAGATGGAAAGTGCCATCGTGCCCATTATACAGATGTGTAAATGGAGGCACAGAGGGGTTCTGTAACCTGCTTTAGGTCACCCAGCCAGGAAGTGGCTGAACCTGGATTTGAACTTAGGCCACCTGCCTTCAGAGCCCACATCCCAAGGCACTGTACCTTATTACCTTGGCAATGGTTATTTGCCAGTGAATTTTATCTCTGTGTTTAGAAATGCAAGGCCTTCATTTAGAATTTCATATGAAAGAAATGGATTTTTATTGATTGGGGGATATTTAGTTTTCAGACCTGCTACTCATTCAAACCCCTCTTTGCTCTCTCCATCCCTCCAAATTGCAGGGGAGTGATTGTTTATCTTCAGAGCATTTGCATTGGTATTCACCTAATGGTTGCTCTGATGAAATGAACTCTAAAGGGTTCCTGCTCTGACTCTCACATATTCCCTTTTGATTCCATTTTTGTTCCTTATAATTTAGTTTCAAGATCATGAGTATATCCAGCTTTTTCTTTATATATCTTGGACCAGCCATTGGCCCACAGCAATTTCATCCTCAATATTACTCCTGCTACAAACATTTCCGAAAAGCAGCTTTTGTAGACCCAAAGCCCTGGGCAGGTGGCAGGATGTTCAGAATTTGTGGCCCATGGGCCTAAAATCCCCAGAAATCCCAAATCCACACGTAGCTTAGTGCCCAGGATTGAAGAGTTTTGATCCTTTGTCCCACTCAGTGAAAGAGACTTTGATTGGCAGAGCCAGAAGTAGGTTAAGTCGAAGGGAGTTCTTAAATCAGACTCTTCACACCAGAGCGAGTGAATACATAATCTCCCACATATGCCAGGATACACAATACATCATCAGCCATAACCATAATACGGCATCATATATCACCTGCTCATCATAAATAGCATATCATCTGCTCATAATATTTTATCATATAATATCATGACATCTGCTCACAACATCATATATTATGTGATCGACACTCAGCATTTCCTCCTAGAAGGAGTGGCCTCAGATATATTTGTTTAAAAAAAAAGTGCTGCTGACTTTTGCTAGAAGGTAGGGCGTTTTCTACAAGTCCGGGAGGCTGACTTGAATGGACTTGGAAGGACCCTAACACAACATTGCAGGTAGCTCCTCAGCCAAGACATATAGTTTACGCTGGACAAATGGAAAAGGCATTTGCCTTCGTGTGCTCGAATCCTGAGAAAATAAAACTGTTTACACAGTATGGATATATCAGATACCTCAAGTGGACATTTTAACACATGGTCCCCAAATTCTTTGACAGCTCTCCACTGAGCGGAGGTCACCTATGTCCTGCCTCTTTGATCTGGGTGGGCATGTGACTGTTTCGACCAATCAGATAGGGCAGAAGTGATGTGTGGCTTCCCAGACTGGTTCATAAAAGACCAACCAGCTGAGCACCACGTAAGGAGTCTGATTACCCGGAGGCTGCCATGCTATGAGGAAGCCCAAGTCACACGAGGAGGTCATGTATAGGTGATCCATGAGCACATGACAGTTTAAGAAGTACTGTTGGACAGGATGCTCAGATTTGGCCGCCTCTAAGTATAAGGAAGAGGGTCCTCCAGGTCTGTATGCATGTCCGGCTCAAAATGGCAAACAAGCAAGAGTGACGCGTGACTCCACCCTCACGTGACGGGGCACCTCCAGGAAAGATTCTCAGAACCTCCAGAATTAGTTTCCCGCAAGTGCCGTGCATTTCCGCTCGGTTGACAATTGCCTGGCCGGGGCTTATAGGCTGTGAGAATTTCTATCAGGCCAGTATTTTAAAAACAGATTCGTCTTTATTTTTGTAAATTTCCTAGGGGATCACCAAGGAGGTGGCATTACCTAAGTAAATACAGATCTTTTTTCTTGTGTTTAGCATATGATCTCTGGTTTCTTAATCCTGTCTTTTAAAAACTGTATGTACAAACTCACATGTACTTCCTTGTCATTACTGCTAGAAATTAGAGACATATATTTATGGAGAGACACTTTTTTAAAATAAAAGAAAAAAATAACTCTATCCAGGATTTCTCAACCTCAGCACTATGGAATTGTGGGCTGGATAATTCTCTGTGATGGGGTCCATCCTAGGCATTGGAGGATGTTTAGCAGCAACCCTGGCTTCTACCCATGAGGTGCTAGTAGCATCTTCCCTCCCCCAGCAAAAATGTCTGCAGACCTTGCCAGATGTCTCCTAAGGGTCAAAATTGCCCGAGATTGAGAATCACTGTACTAGCCTAAAAATCAGAGACTGCTAACAGCCTGGTACAGAGACCCCACTCCCGTTCCCTCCTCTCAAGATGTTTTGAATCGTCAGCGGCTTGGACGGATGGGACAGCTGTCAGTTAACTCCTTCCCCTTGTCGGGTCTGCTGGTGCCCCAGTGTGAACTCCTGGGCGAGTGTGTGTGTGTGTGTGTGTGTGTGTGCACTTGTCTGTGTGTGGAGTATGTGTGCATTATTCCAGTAATTCTTTTATCTACTTCTCACACCCTGGTCATTATGAACATTCATCAAAATAATTGACGTGGATGAAATTAGCACTTTCTGCTATGTCGGGCAGATAAACTTTGCTGAATATTGATTTCGCACAAAGAAAATGACATGTGCTTAGGCCTAACCCTTTATCTGGCCGGGCCAGGGAAATACAGCAGGAGGGGGACGTGGCTGGCCGCTGCCGGTGGAGAAGCGGCCATAAGAATTACTTTTATCTCTTCTTCCACAAAAAGACAAGGGAAGATAAGGAGCCAGAGGGGGAGAAAGCACAGCCCTGGGCATTGGGGAAATCCGCAGAAGGCATGGGACAGGGCAGTACTCCGGGGGACCGGGGGCACTGGAGCTGATGTATTCAGAAGAGGAGGAGGAGCAGGATGGAAAATGCAGGATGGCGCTGGGGAGACGGGGGGCTGAGGGGGTCCGCTGGTCTTGGGTTCGAATGCCAGTCCAGGGGCTAAAAATCAGGGTGACCAACCATCCCAGTTTGCCCAGACTCAGGGGTTTCCTGGGATGCTGGAGTTTCAGTGCTAAAAACGGACAGTCTCAGTCAAGAGAGGATGGCTGGGTACCCTACATTTTAGCTGCATGACATCAAACCAACTTGTCCTCAGTTTTCTCATCTGTAGGACTGCCCTACCTCTCTGGCCTGGGATGGGGAGGGGTGTGAAAGCCCCCTGGGGTTGTGCCATGTTAGCCCCCAATCCAAAGGGACGATTCTAGATCCAGGCCGCCTCCTCCCAGAAGCCCTCCCTGACCACCCCAGCTCACGGAGACCTCTGAGTGCCATGAAGGCCCCCAGCTCCAACTGCCTGGCTTTTTCTTCTACAACCGAGTAACACAGAAGAGGCAGTTTAAGAAACGCTCGTTCCCTTCCTTCCCTTTTGCTTGGAAATCATGCACTTCCCATCTCTGCTACCAGCTGGGATTGGGCAAGTCTCTGAGATGCCTGGCTAAGTGGGAAATGTTCTCCCTGGGATTGCTAAGTTCACTCTGCTGAAGGCCTACTATGTGCCAGGTGCTGTGCCAGGAATGGTGGGAGGAATGACAGCTGACAGCTAACAGCTGTTCCTTCCTTTTCACATGAGAATCCCTAAACAGCCTCAGCGTCTTGGGCCCCCGCCTTAGAAAAATGCTTGGCCACACCCCACCCCAGAAAGGAAGCGGGCTGGGCTGGCTTTGAGGTCAGACTCTAGGATGGAGTCCCTGGCACTCCTGAGAACCCAGGGTTCTCATGACATGTGGGGAGCCCGACTGACACCCTTGCCCTGCCCACTTTATTCACAGGAGGACAGTGCATGGCAAGTGAGCAGCAGAAGAGAGAAAGAAAGGCACTGGGAAAGCACGCAGGGGAGTGTAGTGTTTAGGGTAGTTCTAGAACCATCTAGGCCTGGGTTGATTCCCAACAACACCTTTTGCCGTGTGACCAGGGAAAAAAGCTTTCCTTGCTTTACTTTCCTCCTCATTGAAAAGTGGGCTTATAATAGGAGCCACCTTGTAAGATGATTATAAGGAACAAAGGAGCTAATTATATTTGTAAGGCGCATAGGACAGTGCCTGGCACGGGGCATGTATTTGCTACCTTTATCAAGATTGGAGTTACTGTGTTGTATGACATGGAACACAATGTGAAGGGTGTCTCCTGGGGTTGTGCAATATGGATTCTCCCAATCTTAAAGGGACAATTCTGGATCAAGGCCACCTCCTCCTGGAAGGCCTCCCTGAGCACCTCAGCTCACTTCTGCATGCCGTGATGGTTCATGGGCCCCTCCTACCTGGCTCACTCCAGAAGCATTAGGGAGTGTTCATGTGAGGCCAGGGCTGTCTTGATTGCCTCCACACCCACTCAAAGCCTGGTCTTGGGCACAGGGGACTGACTGCTGGGGAGGGTGCATTTGCAGGCAGGCAGTCCACCCACTGGACCCCACAGGATGCTTCCCCCTCTTCTCTCTTCTCCAGTTAAGCTTGATTGGGATGCAATCATCATCATCATCATCATAAAATATCTGTCATTCATTGAGCCCTTTCTGCTGCCGTAATGCCTTATATTCTCATTTAATCCTAGAAACAAACCTAGGACATGGGTAGTAGTACCCTCATTTTCAGATGAGGAAACTGAGTCTCAGAGAGCAGAGTCACCTGGTGGAGATCACACAGCCAGCAAGTGGCAGAGCTGGGACTTGTAGCAGGTGGGCCTTAATTACCACCCTCTCTGCCTCCACTTAGGGGTCACCATAAGCGGCAGATGTAATGACCTGGAGAGTCCAACAGGCCAGAGTTCAAGTCCTCCTCCTGCCACTTCCTGGGTGACTCTGCAAGAATCCCATAACCTCTCTGAACATCCACTTACCTGCAAACAGGAGTCATCTCCCTGCCTCCGTTAGGGACGATTTATGATCAGAGGGGAAGCACCCAGCACAGTGCCGAGGACATAGAGGGGCACAGTGATTGCAAAGAGATGCTCCAGGCGCCATCCCTACAGAGGGAAGAGTGTGCAATGGTTAGAGCGCTGGGATAGGCGCCCCATCCAGCACTCACTCTGCGAAGGGGGAGATCAGATCTGGTCATTCCTAACGCCCCTCTGTCACGGCTAGGTCTCGGCCTCGACAGTTTGGGAGCAAACTGCCCCTGCTTCAGCTCCAGCCAGGCCCCACCAGGCTCAGAGAGAAGTCAGGTCTGAGATGTTCAAGTTCAGCCACCGCTGCATCGTCTCCCGGGGCACTGGGCGGTGGCCCCACCCCCTGGCCATTCCCCACGCGGTGCCCAAGTCTCACGTCCCAACGGGGGGCCGTGGGGCTGCCGGCTAATTGCAAATCATTTCTCAGGGCTCCCCGCTGTTCAGCTAAATTCACTGGAACTAATGTGTCCCAAAACAAATTTCACAGAAGAGCCAGGGCAATTACATGATGCTTAGTTCCCCTCCCCCCACCTCCCCCCCCACCCCCCAGCAGAGGCTCTGGGCTGGGGACAGAGAGGACAGGGCCAAGTGGGGCAGGGAACACCGATGCAGGATATCTCCTAGGAACCAAACCCCTTCTCCCTCCAGCCCTCCCAAATCTTACCTCCACTATCACACTGCTCAGCGTCACCCCTCCTCTGCCCCTCCTCCCTCCCATCGCCATTATCTCCATTCCTGAGCTTAGGACACATCTTGATGTAATGAAAAAAGCAAGCACTGGCTCTGAAACAGACGGACTTGGATTCAATTCCCAGCTTCAGCACTCATTGGCTGTGTGTCCTTAGAAAAGTCACTTAGCCTCTCTGAGTCTCTGTTTCCTAGTCCCTGAAATGAGGACACCAGTACTTGGCTGGCATTGGCTATTGTGAAGATTAGAGAAAATGACATAATAAGATATTTTATGTGGGTCCAGAGCATAGTAGGCCCTCAATAAATATTGATCCCTTCCAGCACCTACTTTATATGATCATTTCAAGGTGATCAGGCAAACGCGTTCTGAGAGTCTCGGAATCAACTCAAAGCAAGAGAATCGGGCTTCCCTGGTGGCGCAGTGGTTGAGAATCCGCCTGCCGATGCAGGGGACACGGGTTCGTGCCCCGGTCTGGGAAGATCCCACGTGCCACGGAGCAGCTGGGCCCATGAGCCATGGCCACTGAGCCTGCGCGTCCGGAGCCTGTGCTCCGCAACGGGAGAGGCCACAACAGTGAGAGGCCCGCGTACCGCAAAAAAAAAAAAAAAAAAAAAAAAAAAAAAAAAAAGCAAGAGAATCAGAAAGCAAAGATCCAGTCTTAGCTCCCCAAACAAGGGACCATATATACACTCTGTCTGCCTACCGTTTCCCCACCTCATGCCAGCCTCATCCTTCCAGACCCTCCGCACTGGAATAACCCTCCCCTTTTCCCACAGACCTTCAGCATTTCCCATGAGCCTCTCTGAGAGCCTTTATTTCATTCTGCATCTCCAGTTGACTAAAGTCACTATAGAACTGTGTGGCCAAGCTGACTTGTGGGGACTGTCCAGGAAGGTTGCTGGTGACCATTTTTCCATCATGGGACTCATGGCAGGCAGGCCCAGATCCTGCAAAGGAAAACAATAATTTGCCATCAAGATTGCTGGCGATGGGACCTCAGCAAATGTTTCCTGAGCTGTGGCAGAGTGGGCTGGGCTGAGGGTCACCTGTCACCTTGGGACTGTTTGGGAGCGCACTCCTTCGTCCTCTGCTCAAGACAGCACGGCAGCCTGCAAGCAGGTGCTCAAGGAGACTGTCCTGTGTGGCTGGACTTTGTGCCACATTTTGTTTTTCAAAAGTTAGGAAAACCACTCACTTTCTTATGAGTAACTAAAAATGCATCTAGAAAGAGTGTGTTGAAGCATTAAGGTTCAATGACTAATTTGACAAGTGCCCATTGAGCCCTACTATGCACCAGGCCCTGTATAAGGTGCTGGGATGCCTGCTGAACAAGACAGATCCAGTCCCTGCCCTTGGCTGACAATTTGGTTGGAGGAACAGACACGAAACAAGCAAAAACGCGAGATAATATCAGATAGTGCCAAGTACAACTAAGATAATAAAGATAAGACAAAGAGGAGAGAATGAGTCTTAAAGGTCTGCTAGATTGGGTGGTCATGAGATGATGACATTTCAACTGGGAACTTAAGGACAAGAAAGAGCCAGGGTGGCCGGGGGTAAAGTGTCCCAGTAAGGACCAGCAAGTGCAAAGGTCCTGAGGTAGAAATGAGCTGGAGGGGACGGACTTAGGTGGGCAAGGCAGGGAGTGGGAGGAGATGAGATGAGTTGGGTCAGCTCATGCAGAGCCTCAAAGGCCAAAATAAGGACTCGGTTCTGAAGACAAAGGGGAGCTTTTGAAGATTTTAAGCAGAGGAGACTACTTCAGGTTTGGGGAAGATCTTTATGGCTGTCATATGGAGAAGGGAGGGGACAGGGAGGAGGGGAGGGGAGGAAGCAGAGACGTCAGTGGGGAGACGATTGTCCAGGGAAGTGGTGAAAGCGCCCTGGCCAAGCGTGAAGGTGAGACACTTGCAGACATGTGATCCAGTCCAATCATGCACGAGGGCAAACTAGACTCAGAGGGGAGCTGCCTGCCCCTGGCTGCCCAGCCGGTCAGTGGGGACCTGCAAACGCAGAGCTCCTATCTCAGGCCAGGCGCTGTTTCATTTCAGTGCCATCAACTGGTCCAGGGGGAGCCAGGCTGAGCAAAAGCTCCAGCTAACATTTCCACACTTCCGGTCGTCCTCACCATTTCAAAAATCCCTGTAGCGTATCCTTTTGTGATGAGCATAATCGCCCCTAATTGATCTGCTTCGGAAGTTCGGTATCACTTCCAGAAGTCCAGAAATAAAATACTATTCAAAAAACCTACCTTGGGGGAATTCCCTGGCGGTCCAGTGGTTAGGACTCGGCGCTTTCACTGCAGACGGCGCAGGTTCAGACCCGGTTGGGGAACTAAGATCCAGCCAGCTGTGCGGCATAGCAAAACAAAACAAAACAAAACAAAACACCTAACGGGTTGCTAGGAGGGCCACTCTTTCGTGTCAGTGAGCACCTTTGGGGGCAGAGGCTGTATAAGTCTTCTCTGGGTGCCACTGGTTACAGCAAGCGAACAGCAAGGGAGAAAAGTGATAATTTTTACAGGCAGTAATGATTCTACCTTCACTATGTATTCAGTGACGTACCAAGCACTTCCGTCAATTTTTCATTTAATCCTCACAATACGAAAGAAAATGGGCTTTACTGTTGTCCTCATTTTACAGATGGGGACACTCAGAGGCTCAGAGATGTGAAGCCACTTGCCCTAGGTCACACAGCCTGCAAAAGCCAGGACTCAAACCAGGTGACAATCAAACCCATGTTCTGAAATTTGAAGTCTATTTGGGGGAAGGAAAGAAGGAAAGAGAGGAAGAAGGAAGAGAGGGAGGGAGGGAGGGAGAGGGGAAGGGAGGGAAGGAAGAGAGAAGGAAGGAATGAGTATTTACAGATAAAACTCACTTCCTTTGTCATGTAGTGCCTCTTTAAACCTTAGAGGATTCTCCTCATCGTAGGGGGTGACCTGGGGGACGGGTGGAGGTTCAACCATGGCTGCCTGAGAACTGGCCTCTGCCCCCACTCAAAATCTCTCTTCTGCCCTGAACTGGTTGTGTGCAACCTCCCCTCCAGCCAGTTTCCTTATTCCTTCTTTCCCACTGTCCCCCCCAGGGAGTGGGAGCTGGGGGACACAGAGAATATGTACACATACGAGTAAGTTGTCTCCTGTGACCCCACCTGCCCTTGGCTCAATGAATGCAGTGTCAGCCGAGATCATTCCAAAGCCATAAAGATGATATTAAAAAAGATGGGGGAGGTGGTGCTGGGGAGGGGTAGTGGGTGGAGGAGGAGATTACAAAAAAGGAGGATGAGCCGTGTGGCTTTGCTCCTCATCTAACCCGCAGCAGGCCTGGCTGGGGGCTGTCTCTCCCCAGGGGGAAGAAGCAGTGCAGCAGCCACCCCAGGCAGCGTGCCCCCCTCCTCAGTCCCACCCCCTTAGCCCGCCGCCCCTCGGCAGTGCAGCAGGAGGCCCCAGAGAAGGACCCACCCCAGCAGGAGGGCAGGACCATTCTGGGAAGCCTTAACAGCTGAGTAAGGATGCTGAGTTGGAGTCTTCAAGAGCTGTCTCCAAGGCTGGGGGCTGGGGACCTGGAAGCATTCTTGCAGGAGAGGCCCAAGGCGCGGGCCCAGCTACGGAAGGAAAATGTCCCAGGATGCTAGAAGTCACTCTTGGACAACTTGGCTATTTTTCTGAATATTGGCTCTGGAGAATAGGGCAGGGTGGGGCATGTAATCACTGTACGGACCCCTCGGAGCCTCAGCTTCCCCATCTGTACAATGGGCTCCAAGAAGCCCCACCCATGCCCTTCTTTCTTGAGGTATCAACAGAACTATTTATGGGAGAAGGGGGGGAAGGGGGGTGGTGCCCAGCCCAAATGCAGCGGCTGAGAGTTCCCACCAGGGGCGTCGTTCTTTGTCCTGGAGAGAGACGGACAGACAGATACACATGCACAGAGGCAGAGAATTAAAGAGGCAAAGAGAGAGACAGAGTAAGATTATCAGAAACAGAGAGAAAGAGACAGAGGGAGACAGAGAGAGATAACCAGGGAGGCAGGGAGATAGAGACAACAAGAAATACGGAGGTAGACCCAGAGATGGAGACAGAGATAGAGACACAGTCAAATAATCAGAGAGGCAGAGAGAAATAAAAAGGGATAAGGGAGAGGCAAAGAAATAGAGACACAGAGATCAAGATAGAAAGAGGGAGACAGAGAGATAGACAATCAAAAAGAGAGACAGGGAGGCAGAGTCACAGGGAGAGGGAGAAAGAACATAGAAAGAGAGGGAGGGAGGGAGGGAGGGAGGAAAAGAAAGAGAGAAGGAAGGAAGGAAGCAAGCAAGCAAGGAAGGAAGGAAGGGAGGGAGGGAGGGAGGGAGGGAGCTAATCCGAGACCCGAGACCCAAAGACGGGGTGGATAGGAAAGCAGTCAGGTCTGAGCCGCGTCCCGCATGCGGCCAGCCAGCTCCCTCCGCTCCAAGCACCCTCCATCCCGCCTGCCCACCCCGCTCTGCCCCCCTTTTTTCCCTTCCGTTCTCCTGCTCCAAGTACCCCTTCTTTCTTGCCTGTGCCCCACCCCTGCTCCAGGCTCCCCCATCCTGCTGCGCCCCCCGCCTCCCCCCGGTCCAGGCTGCCCTCCGCCCCGCCTCCTCGGGTTGCTTCCCTCCCTCCCTCCCCGCCCTGCCCCAGGTCCCTCCCCATCCTCGCTGCACCCCCTCCCTACCTCGCATCCCGGTCGTTCCCTCCCACCCCCACCCCCACCCCCGTCCTTCCGAACATGGCAGGGTTTTCTGGCGCCTTTGTGGCCGGCCCCGAAGTGCGCGGCGACAATGGCGGGGGTGACGGGGGTTAATTCGCGCGCGGAGGTAGGACGCGCGGGCGCCGGGCGGAACAATGCCTGCGGCGCGCCTTTGAGGCGGGCCATTGTGCGCTGTGTGAAACGGGAAATCTGTTCCCTGCGCCCAGATGCGGGCCGGCCGCGGTGGAGGCGGCGGTCTGCGGGTGAGCCCGTGCTGGGGGCGGCCGGGACTGCTTTCCGCGTTTGAGTGGGTTTTAACCCCCATTTGGTCCTCTCCGCATCCTTGAACTCTGAGCTGGGAGGGCCAAGGGTGGCTCGAGGTCAAGGTTCTCCTCCCGCCGTGCCCCTGAAGTGCTGTGTGACCTGGGGCAAGTCCCTGTCCCTCTCTGAGCCTCACCTCCCCACCTGCAGACTCAGAGGGTGGAGGTCGTCGCCTGACTCCGGGAGTCTGGGAGGCTGAAACTAGGGACCCGGAAGGGGTCGCACAGACGAGGCAGGGTGAGCAGTACTGGAGCTCACACAGGCTTCCCAGCAGCATGGGGGCCCTGGGTCTGGTAGTGATGAGGTCAGGCTCTGACCGCCAGCCTACCCCTTTCACCCACTTTGAAGAGTCCAGCTCCACCAACACTAGCTGTGTGCCCTTGGGGCAGTCTCCTACCCTCTCTGTGCCTCCATTTCCTCTCCTGTGCAATGGGAAGCATTATACTACCTTCCTTAGGGAGCCATTGTGAGGACTAAAGGAAGTGATGAATGTCAGGCTCTGAGTGTCATCTGCTTTACATATACATAAAGCAGAATAATAATTACACGTACTTAGTCCTCACAATGTGCCAGGAACTGTTCTAATTTGGGGATATATGTTTCATGGTATTTTACATACACACGCATAATACATATATAACATATGCACGTTTATATATGTGTAAAACATTTACTGAACTCCATGACTCACTAACGTCGTTACTTAATCTAATGCCTCTGTTTGCTCATCTATACAATGGGTACTATGGTTCCTACCCCATTGGGTAGCATGAACTCCCCAGGTCCTCTTTCAGAAGGCTCTGTGCGGGGCTCTGACAGGCACGGACCCCTTTCCTCTCTTTTCATGCCCCTGGCGGGATGGTTCCCATCCAGACCCCCACGATATAGTCCAATTCCTTGGAGAAAGGACCTCCCTGGGGGAAATGACCCAGGCCGGGCTCCTCCTCTCTCAGCACCTGGTGAACAAACCCCTAGAGACTGAGATTCAGTGGGGCCGCCGATTCAGTGTCGGGGTGCTGGTGCAGGGTGGGGAGAGGATGGGGGACCGATGGAAAGAACCTTCAGTGGAGTCTCACTCCCTGCCCTGGGGAGCATCTGTCTCTCTGCTGGTGTCCTTGCTCACATCGGCCCATGGTGTGAAGCACTGAGATGATTCTTCCAGAATCACGGACAACGAAACTGAAATTCAGAGAAGCTAATCTGAAGATGCTTCACGTCCTCTGAGGTCACACACAGTTTAAGAGCGTCTATGGATGCTCCAGATCGTCCTCCCAGAAAAAGCCTGTCTGTCTGTGCACAGAACATTTGCCTTGCGCCTTCAGGGCCGCCACAGTCCCCACGCAGCCGGCTGAGAACTTCCATGGTAGCAAAGAGAATGCGAAGCTGGAACACGGGGCTGGGCTTTACCTGGCTCGCGGTGTGGACCAAATCGGTGGTCTCCTTTAGCAGATGTGTAAGTCAGGCACTTTCGCGTTCAGAATCGGGGTTTTAAAAGCCTGACCCCACACCCGAGTTTGGTAGCGCGTTGGTACATGCTCTATCGGGGTCAAGCGTATGGTTGACCCACGGCCCCCCAGGTGAGGCTGACGCAGGTTGCCTGTGGGACACGTTTGGAGAAACCCTGATCCGGGTGCCCTGGCAGGCACACACCATCCTCACTTCCGGCTTCTCGCCTTCTCACCCTGCTTTGGCGCCCCGCTCTTCGTCATCTCGCCTACTTGAAGTCCTCTGAAAACCCCCTTCCCAAGAGAAAGTCGAAGCCTGGTCTCGAAGCTCCCTGAACAGTGCTCCCTCTTCCACGAATAGAGTGGGTGGGGCTCTGAAAAGCCCCGGACTGTTGGGAGGCAGGGAGCAGGCGTGACCAGCAGGTGCCCCCAGGGCCCTGGGTGCCAGGACGGGCACAGATGGAGTGGCTCTGGGCTGGGGGCAAGGGGCAGATGCAGCCACCCCTGGAGCCTCAGCTGCCTTGTTATCTCTTCATTGTCTCCCTGTCACCCCAGCCCAACCCCCTCCCCAGCTGCCCTTCTGTCATCTCCACGTGCCCCCCCCGCCCCGCCCAAGCCAGCCAGCAGCCCAGCCCCAGAACTCCAGGGGGAGCTCCCAAGAGGGTCCCCGCAGGCTTCCCTGCTCTGGGGGTGAGCAGAAAGGTGGGGGCCGTGGGGCCGTGGGAGGGAGGAGGCTTGGCTGGAGAGGCCAGGGATGGGGGGGTGTCAGAGTCTATAAATCACGCCCCACTGAGCTCCTGTTTAACACACACTTCTCCGACGAGTTGTCAGTGAAACCGTTAATTAATTAGCTAATCCCGCAATGAAGTGGATTCTAAATGGTTCTCCCCCTCCCAACCTCCCATTTAGATAATTGCTGCTGAGGGATCTTTTGTGAGAGTCATTTTTTTCCAACGGGGATGGCCCTGGAACACTAAGGGAGATGAATTTAAAGAAGGGGTCAGCCACTGTCCCCCAAGCTACTAGTGGGAGGGGGACTCTCAGCCCAAGCAAGAGCTAGAAAAGGCAGTTGGTTATTGGGGGCGAGATGAGGGGTAGACAGGGGAAACTGAGCTTTGGTGTTTTAGGGTTTTTTCTTTTTTTTTCGCTTTTTAAATTTTTATTTATTTATTTTATTTTTGGCTGTGTTGGGCCTTCGTTTCTGTGCGAGGGCTTTCTCTAGTTGTGGCGAGCGGGGAGCCACTCTTCATCGCGGTGCGCGGGTCTGTCACTGTCGTGGCCTCTCTTGTTGCGGAGCACAGGCTCCAGATGCGCAGGCTCAGTAGTTGTGGCTCACGGGCCCAGCCGCTCCGCAGCATGTGGGATCTTCCCAGACCGGGGCCCGAACCTGTGTCCCTGCATTGGCAGGCGGATTCTCAACCACTGCGCCACCAGGGAAGCCCTGAGGGTTTATTCTTAATCACTATGATGCTTTGAGACTCTATGGGAATCTTCCTGGAGCAAGGCCCCGAGGCAGGTAGTAATACTAATGATGAGGAGGAGGAGGAGAATTGCCAGCACGTATGGAATGCTAAGTACGGGCCAGGCATCTGGCTACATGCTTTACATGCATGATCTCCTTTATCCTCCTCACAACAGCTCTAAGAGTAGGTAAGATTATAGAGATTGGGGAAACTGAAGTTCCAAATGGGGAAGTGAATTGTCCAAGGTCACAGAGCTGGGAAGCAGCAGAGCCTAGAATGAAACAAAGGTTTCTGACCCCAGAGCCTACAGAGTTAATGATGATAGTGTTTTATGAAGGTCTGCAACTTTCCCAGAAGGGATACCGAGGTTTTTAAAAAGGGATGTGATGAACTTGGAATCACACAGAGAGAATAAGAAATATTTGATGAATGAATGAAACCCAAATCTTTTGACTCACGACTCAGGATTCAATAACTCTGCTGATCCTCTGTTGACACTCATTGGGAGTAATGGAGAAAGCACATGTCCATCCTACAGTGGAAACAGGTGACTTTACCTGCCCAATATCCCTCCCTACTTGTGCTTGCCTCCACCCCCATGGCCTCCATCTATGTGGTTTCACTGGAGCTGACCCCACCTGCAGCTCCAGGGAAGGGACACTGCCCAAGCCTGGTCAATTAGAGTATATTTTTCACCACAAGTTCTGTTCCCAGCCATACTGAAGTAGTCAGAGATGGAAGTATGATCCCAGTGCTGCTAGGAGAGAAGTGTTCTCCTGTCCTGGGTTTTCTAACCTGTTAGAACAGCAAAGTCAGCTTGCAGTTGCTAGAAGCCATTTTGCCACCCAGCGCGGAGCCACACAGAGTAACCGCAATATCTAACAACAGTCTTTGAGCACCTGGATCCAGCTGTGCCTGAAACCTGCTACACCTGGATTTTCTTTTTCTTTTTTTTTTTTTTTTTAGTTACGTAAGTTTTAATTGTTATGGCAGATGCTGCTGGTCACTCACCTATCAGTATCCATTTTTCCTCTCTTCCTTATCCACAGAATCCTGATTCTGTTCGAGACAGCAGTGCACCTGACTGAAATATTTGCTCAGACCTTTTTGCAGCTCTAAGGGGCCCTGTGACCCAGTTCTAGGCAATGAGATGAGTGGCCGTCCTTGGCAGGCACATTCATTCTCAAGGAAAAAGCCGAGACCCTGGGAGCCTGGGAAGAAGGCTCTTTCTCTCTGCCCTTCCACCCTTTTCCTGTCTGGATTACAAATGCAATGTTTATCCCTGGATTTCTTGTTACCTGTGAAAGAAATAGCCCCCTTGCTTGTTTAAACTATTGTACTTGCATTTCTGTTACACGCAGCCAAATACCATCCTAATTGGCATAGTGGGGTTCTGTATTTGAAATTGAAAAATACCCTGCCTGTTACATCTTCTCCAAGAGCTGTAAGGCAAGTGAGAAGCAGAAACTGGGAGGATTGGGAGAAATAGCTTTGACATCCCCCCTTGCTCAAAATGATCACCCACTTTGCTCTCTCATCTCTATTACCCGGCGAAGATAGCAACCCGGAGAGACCATAAATCGTAAGTAGATGGGGAAGAAAATTGGCCTTTAGCAAGGACTGGCTCCAGGCAAAATTTCAAAATAGGAAAGGAGGAAAAGGGTCTAAAGAATAAGCTCTCCATCTACCCCAGATTCGGGAGCCTGCCAGCTAAGAAACCCTCAACACAACTTACTGGTCCTGTGTTCTTTTCTCTCGAGGACTTGTCACCTACCAGATGTTGGCTGCTCATTTAATTAAGCAGCTTCTCCATGCCTGTGACAGCTCGTGGGTCCACGGGAACGAGCCCTCAGTGCATTTAAGGAGCCTCTCGCGTCCTGGCACAAGGATGTGGCGAAGCTGGCCGTCGAGAGCTGATGATCTTTGAGTTCTATTCCAGTGCCAGGTGCTGGATCCTGGTCTGAATCTAGAACTGGACTGGTCAGTCCCAGGAGAATCTGGGATGGAGCTGGTTGTACTGAGACCAAGGGCTGGGAAGGTGACTGTTTGGCTTCAGAGATTTCTCTCCAGCTGCAGATTCTGCAAGAGGCCTAATCTCAAGTCGTAGAATCTTAGAGTAAGAGAATTTTAGAATATTTGCTCAAGAGAAACTTACAGCCACGTTATTTTAGAATTTTAGGAGATAATACAATAGCATCTGAGAATTACAAGTTCTAAATATTAGACCAAGAGAATCTAAAAATTCTAGCTTTATAGGAACTCGGAACCATAGAATTTCAGAATTAGAGAAATCTTTGAAAATTGAACCCCTGAAGTCTCACAGCTCTTAATTTATAGAACTTAAGAATCATAAAACTTTAGAAAACGCGATGAGTAAGATCTCAGAATTTTTAAATTCTAGAATATTAACCTAATTAAGTTTATAAACTGGCTTTAAGGTGACTTGTATCCTTGAAGTTTTATCTTTTTAAATTAATTTTTATTGGAGTAGAGTTGCCTTACAATGTCGTGTTAGTTTCTACTGTACAGCTAAGTGAATCAGCTATACGTATACATATATCCCCTCTCTTTTGGATTTCCTTCCCATTTAGGTCACCACAGAGCAATGAGTAGAGATCCCTGTGCTATACAGTAGGCAGGCTCTCATTAGTTATCTATTTTATACATAGTATCGATAGTGTGTATATGTCAATTCCAATCTCCCAGTTCATCCCCCCCTCCCCCCTTGGTGAGCATATGTTTCCTAGAAGTTTCAGAATTGCATAAGATCAGGGAAGCATAGAATTTTAGAATATTAAGCTAATAGACTATTAGGATAAAATATACAAAGTGTGAGCATTACTGAATTCTAAAATCTTAGAATTATTGACTTTTAGAACCCTAAGACATTAGAGTCACAGGAACTTTAGAGCTCATCCTATATAACTTTCCACCAAAGGTAGCTGCTACTTCTCCAGTAATCCTAACAGGGAATCACCAACGTACAGTATCACTGCAACTAGGCTTGGCATGGAATAGGAGTTCAATAGAGGTCAGCAGATAAGAATTTTTTAAGTGAAATCACTAAAAGGAGAAAAATACAGTGATCAAGAGAAAGAGAAGACTAGCCACAGACTGGGAGAAAATATTTGCCAAAGACACATCTGATAAAGGACTGTTATCCAAAAGGTACAAAGAACTCTTAACACTCAACACTAAGAAAACAATTTGATTTAAAAATGAGCCAGGGGCTTCCCTGGTGGCGCAGCAGTTGAGAGTCCGCCTGCCGATGCAGGGGACGCGGGTTCGTGCCCCGGTCCGGGAAGATCCCACATGCCGCGGAGCGGCTGGGCCCGTGAGCCATGGCCGCTGAGCCTGCGCGTCCGGAGCCTGTGCTCCGCAACGGGAGAGGCCACGACAGTGAGAGGCCCGCGTACCGCAAAAATAAATAAATAAATAAATAAAAATTAAAAAATAAAATAAAATAAAATAAAAAATGAGCCAAAGACCTTAAGAGACACACTTCACCAAAGAAGATATACAGGTGGCAAATAAGTATATGAAAAGATGCTCGACATCGTATTTCATCAGGGAAATGCACACTAAAACAATGAGATACCACTATACACCGATTAGAATGGCCCAAAGTTGGAACACTGACGGCACCAAATGCTGGCAAGGATGTGGAGCGACGGGAATTCTCATCCATTGCTGGTGGGAATGCAAAGTGGTACGGCCAATTCAGAAGACAGTTTGGCAGGCTCTGTGAAGCTGAACATGGTCTTATGTCCACACAAAAGCTGCACGTGAACGTTTATAACAGCTTTATTTATACTTGCTAAAACTTGGAAGCAGTCAAGACGTCCTTCAGTAGGTGAATGGACAAACAGCAGTACATCTATATGATGGATTCTTATTCAGTGACAAAAAGAAATCTATCAAGCTACAAAGAGACATGGAGGAAAATTAAATGCATGTTACTAAGTAAAAGAGAAGTTAGTCTGAAAAGGCTACATACTGTACGATTCCATTGACATAACATTATGGAAAAAGCAAGACTTTTTTTGTTGTTTTTTTTTCGGTCCGCGGGCCTCTCACTGTTGTGGCCTCTCCCGTTGCGGAGCACATGCTCTGGACGTGCAGCCTCAGTGGCCATGGCTCACGGGCCCAGCCGCTCCGTGGTATGTGGGATCTTCCCAGACCGGGGCACGAACCCATGTCCCCTGCATCGGCAGGCGGATTTTCAACCACTGCACCACCAGGGAAGCCCAAGACTTTTTTTTTTTTTAACTTGTTCAATAAGTTTATGACTGTCTTTATCTGAAAAATCTTCATAGAAATTGTGGTTTGGTTTATTAACTCTCAAGAGCCCGTTCCCGAGCTCTAAGGAAGCTTGCCTTCTTCTGAGCTACTCGATCTTTCTTCTGGGCAAGTGACATTTGGGGACGGTCCCACCTCTTCTCTTTAACTTCTTCTTCAGGCTTCTTCTCATACACTGGATTCTCTCGTATTGCAGCATGAGCTTTCTTATCCATCTCCTCCATCATGTCTGGAGTTACGTTGTCCTTTACGTATTGAGAGAATTGTTTTTTGTAAGCATCTTCACCTTCTTCAATCAGGTAACGCATATAATCTGCAACGTTCTGCCCCTTGATGTGCTTTCGGTGTACCTCAGCGTTGAAGTCTTTGCTTTCTGAGTCATAACCAGGGCACCGTTTGGTACTGTGAGGGACAGACAAGCCTCCATCGACAGCTCCCTTCAGGGCCCCCAAAACTTTATTCCCAGTAGCGGTCCTGGCAAGCCCTGCGTCCCAGTAACAGGTGAAGGCCCCAGGTCGACCATCCATGCTTTCCATATTGTATTCCTCTCCAGTCACCTCGACTTGGCCTTCATACATTTTGTCCATACCAAACCTATTAAGAAGCCTGCGTGCCAGCAGCAGGCCAGTACCGTATGCTGCAGCCTAGTTTGTCAGGCTAACCTTCACGCCGTACTTCGGGAGCTCGTGAGCATAAGCTGCACAGATGATCGTATCTCCTTGTATACGGGCATAAGCGATCTGACAAATGCGATCTCTGTCAGTTACACGAACTATCATTCTGTCTTTGGGTGTGTCGTACTTATTTTTATCTTGAATTACCAATCGTTTCCGAGCATAGCAGTCAGTTTTGCCCTCTCGCCGTCTTCTAAATTTCACTAGGTATCTCTTGAAGTAGGCCGTATTCTTGACCACTTTAACAAACCCCATCCTGTAGAACAGAAGCTCTAGCCGTCGCTGAAAGGCAAGACTTTAAAGATACTAAAGAGATCAGTGGTTGCCAGGGGCTCAGAGCTCGGGGTGGTGGTGAGATAGGTGAAGCACAGGGAATGCTTTAGGGCAGTGAAACTATTCTGTATGATCCTATAATGGTGGATACATGACATTGTGCATTTGTCAAGCCCTACAGAACTTTACAGTTCTACAGCACAGAGAGTGAACTTTAAAGCATGAAAATTTTTAAAAATTATTTCGGAGATTGAGGATCCCAAGATGGGATGCAGGACGTGACAAAATAGCCTAACTGCATTATAAATGTATAAAGCAACCTCAGTGAAGGGAGATGAAGAACGGCAGTGCTGACCTAAGTAAGTTACCTAGGAAATAAATAGAGTCTACAAGGCTAAAGGCAAAAGGACCTGTATATAAGTATGGCAGTCTAGTTGATAAAGTTATTTCCCATGAGAGTTTGGGTTAACAATTCTGAAACCACCATACCTGTATCCTGGAACTGAACAATTAATTAAATGGATAGCTGTTGATGGGAGCCGGATTTCTCACTGTTGGGATGAGAGGTTTCAGATAAGCAAAAGGGGAAGAGTCAAGAACGATCTGCGTAGTGATGGAGTAGAGTTGGAGACATAAGTATGAACTCATGCTCCCTTTAATATAGATACAGATGTTTATACACAAAATATACATGTAAATTTGTGTATTGAAAAGGGTTAGTATATATGCCATCCTTTCTTTGCTCTGTCAGCCCAGAGGGAAGAGAAACAATGATACCCCAGTAGCTGTGAGCACACGTATGAACCCAGATCTTGGTGTCTAAGGCCATTCTCCAATGAAATGAACCAGACTTCTTGAAGAAATGGCTGGTTCTAGGATTACGGAAGGAAATACACAAGATGAGCTGGAACTGCCAGAAAGTAAAGAAATGCTCACACACACACACACACACACACACACACACACACAATAATGGGGGTATGTCAAAGGGACACCAGATCCAACTGAAAGAACTCCCAATGGTCAAACGTGGAACAATTTGACCAAAACAACAACAAAAAAAGAATTTAATAATGTAGAATTGGATTATAACCCAAAGTATAAATATCCATGAGTCCATACTTGAATATATAAATGAATGGGAGAGACGAGGCCAATCTTCATGCAGAAGAATTCCAAAAAATTTATGTACAGACTCTGTCCTCAAGGGTGTGGAACATAACTCCCCACTCCTTAGGTGTGGGCTGCACGCAGGGCAATCCTGCCACAGAGTAAAGAATGGAAAGCGGGGGAAAGAATAACTTCACAGGGGAGAAACCTGTGATCAAGGTTAAGCTCAAGGTTACAATCAACCAGGTGATCAAGGTTAAGATCAACAGTGGTAAGTCACATTGATCACTGATTTACCTTGGATATGATGTGATGAGAATGGTACTTTGCCTCTGTGGTCTTCACCCCAAAGTGCGTCACTCCAGTCTAGTCACGAGAAAAACATCAGACAAACCTCAAATGAGGGACATCTTCAAAATACGTACCTGCTGCTCTTCAAAACTGTCAAGGTCATCAAAAACAAGGAAAGTCTGAGAAACTCTCACATCCAAGAGAAGCCTAAGGAGTTAGGACAATTAAGAGTAATGTGGTATCATGGATGGGATCCTGGGACAGTAAAAGGATGATGAGTAAAACTGAGGAAATCTACATAAAGGATGGACTCCAGTTAATAATAATGTATCAGTATTGGTTCATTAAAAGTGACAAATGGGGCTTCCCTGGTGGCGCAGTGGTTGAGAGTCCGCCTGCCGATGCAGGGGACGCGGGTTCGCGCCCCGGTCCGGGAAGATCCCACGTGCCGCGGAGCGGCTGGGCCCGTGAGCCATGGCCGCTGAGCCTGTGCGTCCGGAGCCTGTGCTCCTGCAACGGGAGAGGCCACAACAGTGAGAGGCCCGCGAACCACAAAAACAAAACAAAACAAAACAAAAAGTGACAAATGTAACAGTGTAATGTAAGATGCTAAGAGTAGGAGAAACAGCGTGTGGGTTTATATGGGAATCTGTGTACAAGCTTTGCAATTTTCCTGTAGATCAAAAACTATTCTAAAATTAAAAGTTTATTTAAAATAAAAGAGAGACAGAATGGATTTACAAACGTCCATCAACAGAGGAATCAATAAACACACTGTGGTCTATCCATACAATGGAATACTACTCCTCAATAAAAAGGAATGAACTATTGATACACACAAACTATATGATGAACTTCCAAGCGTTATCCTAAGTGCAAGAAGACAGACCAAAAAAGACTACATACTATATGAGTTCATTCATATTAAGCTTTAGCAAATGCAAACTCATCTACAGTGAGAGAAAGCAGATCTGAAGCTGCCTGGGGATGGGAGGCTGGAAAGAGGTAAAAGCAAAGAGAAAACTTTTGCAAGTGATGGATATGTTTATTACCTTGACTGTGGAGATGGTTTTACAGGCATATGCTGTATCAAAACTTATTGAGTCATACTTTAAATAGATGCAACTTATTGCATGCCAATTACACCTCAATAAAGCTCTTTTTAAAAATGAGTATCAGGCTTCCCTGGTGGCGCAGTGGTTAAGAATCTGCCTGCCAATGCAGGGGACATGGGTTCGATCCCTGGTCCGGGAAGATCCCACATGCTGCGGAGCAACTAAGCCCGTGCGCCACAACTACTGAGCCTGCGCTCTAGAGCCCGCGAGCCACAACTACTGAGCCCACACGCCACAACTACTGAAGCCGGCACGCCTACAGCCCGTGTTCCGCAACAAGAGAAGCCACCCCCAGTGAGAAGCCCATGCACCATAACGAAGAGTAGCCCCTGCTCTCTGCAACTAGAGAAAGCCCGCGCATAGCAACAAAGACCCAATGCAGCCAAAAGTAAATGAATAAATTTAATTTTTAAAAATACTCTTATTTAAAAAAAAAAAAAAAAGAGTGTCGGGGCCTCCCCAGCGGTCCAGTGGTTAAGACGCTGCACTTCCACTGCAGGGGGCACAGGTTCAAACCCCGTCTGGGGAACAAAGATCCAGCAGGCCGCACAGCGCAGCCAAAAAGGGTTTTTTTTTTATTTTTTATTTATTTATTTTTTTCGGTACGTGGGCCTCTCACTGTTGTGGCCTCTCCCGTTGTGGAGCACAGGCTCCGGACGCGCAGGCTCAGCAGCCATGGCTCACGGGCCCAGCCGCTCCGCGGCACGTGGGATCTTCCCGGACCGGGGCACGAACCCGTGTCCCCTGCATCGGCAGGCGGCCTCCCAACCACTGCGCCACCGGGGAAGCCCTAAAATTTTAAATAAATAAATAAAAATGAGTGTCCACAAAGAGACATATTAGGGGAATGATGGTATTTATGGCCTGAGTCTGGTGGGGGGGGACAGTCAAATTTGCCCCAAATGAGTGAGGCTGGTAACCCGCCCACCCTCCTTCCTTTCAGGGAATCAACTCCCTGCTCAGGACCTCTGGTGGTTAATTCTTTTTCCCTGGAGGGAGTCCTGGGAAACCAGGCCTCATTAGCTGAGGTCTTCGCATCCTGGAACTTGTGTTTGTTAAAGATTAATGGGGTGTCTCCAGTGCGGGAGCTGAGGGGTCTTCTGGCCTCGTTTCTTCCAAATCAGCCCCCTGCCATGACTCATCATCAGTCACGGGGGAGACGGCGCCGCCTGAGAGCGGAGGGAAGCGGGGACGGGGAGAGCTAATGGGCCTCTTCCAGCCTTCCCCGCAGGCCTCCCGATTTCCTCTAAAGACCAGAGGGGGAGAGGCCACCGACTCAGAGCCCTGGTTCTTTTCTAACATGACCCAGCACTCAACCATCCCAAGGGGGTGTTTCCCCTTCAAAGCAGTCACCTTGGGAGGCCATAGGCTTATTCCAAGGAGGCCGCCATATTGCAGGATGGTGCGGATAACTTCTGTATTGACAGCGTCTCCAGAGAGAGCAGTTTTCTTCTGCACGTCTCCCAGTTAGGTAATAGGTCTTCCTCTAACCGATGGGTTCCATTTCTGGAAACACCTATAGGTCCATAGCAGCCAAAATGCCTGTGTCTTTTTCCTCATATCTGATCACATCGTAATTTCTTCATATTTCCAGCATCTAGCACTGCTTGGAATACAGTCGGTGCTCAGTAATTGATGGATAAATGAATGGATTGTCTCTCTATACATTCAGACTCTATCCAGTGATGACATTTCTCTCCACGGCTATTGCCTCTGCCACCCTGTTGCAGGCTACGTCATGTCTCCCCTGGACGCCCTCGACGGCCCCCTCACAGGACCCCCTGCTTTTTGTTTTGCTTGCAGTCCCTGCACTTGGCAGCCAATGAGCTTTTAAAAGTGAAACCAGAGGGTGTAACTGTAGCAACTCAAAACCAACCAATGTCTTCCAACCCAGGTCCTCTGTGGTCCAGCGACTTCCCCCCCACCCCACCATCCCTTCACCCCTGCCTAGTCTCATTGCATCTGCCAGTTCACTTGCTCCAGCCAATCCAGGCCCCTTGCAGCTCCTAAAAAGTCTCCAGCCTATTCCCGCCTCAGGGTGTTCTGCTTTGCTGTTCCCTCTGCTGGGAGCTCCCTCCCCACTCATGCACCCTTTCAAGCTCATTTCCAGCTGGAACAAGCTGGCTTCCTGGATCTTGGAGGATAAATGGAACAGAGACCAGAAGAAAGGAGAACTCACCAAACGCCACCACCCCACCTCCCAGAAATTCTGGTTAGAGATGCTGCCCAAAGCCTGGACACTCCAGCAAACCAGAGAAGCATTCTGTCTGCCCATGCTTCTTGGGACATGGGGCTGGGAGGAGGGCCCAGCTCTGCCCCCAGACCTCGCTGGGGGCCAGCAGGGGTGGGGGGTAGGGAGGAGGATGTGGAGCTGTCAGTGGGGCTGGTGGAGAACAGACTTTGTTCCGGGCGCCCGCTGCCCAGCCTGAGAGAGGGAAATTAGTGATGTTTGCTGAGCAAACATCGCCGAGTGGGAAGAAGCTGCCAGCAGAGTGTTTAACACACATCTTGTATTTACTGGCAAATATCCCCAGCCTGCCAGGCCCCTCTGATGGGGCTGCTGGTACAAAGAGGATGGGAGAGCTCAGGAGAAGGAGTGAAGGGTTCCCAGGATAGGTTCCTGAAGGGATGGGGAGGGATGGAGGCAAGGGAGCTCCACAAAGATTCACCCTGAGTCTGGGAGGACGCGGGTGCCTGATTGGGAGGCCCCCTGGAAAGAGTCCACTCCCTCGCCCCTGCCTCATCCAAACCAGCCTGGAATCCACACAGCCTTTAGGAATGAAGACAGATGAGGCCCTTCAAGGCCGAACTCTATCCATCGTCGTGCTGTGTGATGATGAGCAGGTTATGTGATATCTCTGAGCCTTGGACTCATATATAGACCATCAAACAGCTAATATTTCTAGAGCATGTACTGCAGGTGCTAACTTCTCTGTGCCTCGGTTTCCCCATCTGTAAAAGGGGGGCAATAATGATGGCACCCTCATATTTGCGTTTTTGCTTTTTATTTTTAAAGTTTCGGGACTTCCCTGGTGGTCCAGTGGTTAAGACTCTGCACTCCCAATGAAGGGGGCATGGGTTCGATCCCTGGTCAGGGAACTAAGATCTCACATGCTATATGGCACGGCCAAGATAAAATAAAATAAGAGGGCTTCCCTGGTGGCGCAGTGGTTGAGAATCCTCCTGCCGATGCAGGGGACGCGGGTTCGTGCCCCGGTCTGGGAAGATCCCACGTGCCGCGGAGCGGCTGGGCCCGTGAGCCATGGCCACTGAGCCTGCGCGTCCCGAGCCTGTGCTCCGCGGCGGGAGAGGCCGCAACAGTGAGAGGCCCGCGTACCACAAAAAAAGAAAAATAAAAAAATAAAATAAGATAATAAATTTTTTTTAAGAATAAAAAAGTTTCCAAAGTTGCAAGAATAATAAATCCATGAACATCTGTATACCTTTATCTATATTCCCCATGTTAGTATTTTGATACCTTTGGTTTCTCTGTATCTGCCTCACTATCCACCTGCCTATCTAGCTCCCCTTTCTTTTCTTTGTTGGACCATTTGCCATTTCCCCCCTTAATACTTCAGTGTGTGATTTCTCAGAGCCAGGACCACACATAGCCACCTGATAATCATCCAAGTTCAGAACTTTGACATTGCCACAGTCCTGCTGTCGAACTCACACCTTGTACATTGTTCTGAGAAAGAACCGAGTTAATGTTTTAAAGGACTCGGGAAAGTACCAGGCGTATAATGCAGTAACCGGTATCGACGTTTATTTTTATTTACTTTTTTTTGTGTGTGTGTGGTACGCGGGCCTCTCACTGTTGTGGCCTCTCCCGTTGCGGAGCACAGGCTCCGGACGCGCAGGCTCAGCGGCCATGGCTCACGGGCCCAGCCGCTCCGCGGCATGTGGGATCCTCCCGGACCGGGGCACAAACCCGTGTCCCCTGCATCGGCAGGCGGACTCTCAACCACTGCGCCACCAGGGAAGCCCTGGTATCGATGTTTAAATTGGTGTTGTTATGTTGATTGTTGCTGTTGCCGTGGTCATTTTGAGCAGGGGGGGTCGTTGCCATCACCTTCTATGACCCAGGCTTTTTTCAGACTCCAGACTCTTAGACGCCAGTCCCAGGGAGGGCTCCAGGGAGCTGAGGGCAGGACGCCAGACCGGGCCAGCAGGTGGATGCCCGAGCAGGAAATGCACTTTCAGGAGTCCAGGGTTTAGCCTTTCTGGGACCCTGGGGCCTCAGTTTACCCTGTCTTCCAAAGGAACCCCTAGACCGCTGACCACCAGCGTGGAAAGGAAGGCAGTCCATCCCAGGAAGGCACCGGTGCTGTCTGAATACCAGGCACCCACCAGGGATGCAGGATGCTGGTCCAACTCTGCTCCTGGATGTTGGGCTGCAGGTGGGCGGGGCATCTCACAGCGCTGGACCACGGGCTCCACTTCTGCACAATAGCAGGTGGGAGGGGGATGAACTGGAAACCCCAAGTTCTCACCCTCTCCTTCTAGGGTCCCCCAGCCTCTGCATGCCCAAGACGTCAAATGCCCCTGGAACATTTGGGGACTCTGCAGTTCCACCGGAACCCCCACTAAATCTGCATCAGACCCACCTACGTTCCTGGGTCCCCTTATTCTCCCGAACGGAAGGTCCACCCCAGGGCAGCCTGTGCCTGGAATTGTCCCCACTGCCTGCCTTAACCACGCCCACCCCCATGCGTGTGCCCAGCTCCAAAGGGAGAACCTGAACCCTCGTGCTTCGAATACCCATTGCCTGGGGTTTCATTAAGCCTGTGACCCACTTTCTTTTACTCATTCATCCATTCACTCAAAAACAGAGTTCTTGAGCGCCTACTATGCACCAAGCACTGCGTCAGGCATGAGGACATAAGACAGAGAATGTCCCTACCCTCATGAAGGTGACATTCTAGTTGGGGGTGAGAGGAAAATAAATGATCAAATGCAGTAAGAGTGCTAGTAGCAATAATAGTAGTAATAATAATAATCGTTAACACTTCTATAGTGCTTGCTCTGTGCCAGGCTGTGCTCTAAACACTTTACAAATATCTCATTTAATCATCAATACAATTTTGTAAGATGGGTATTATTATCCCCACTTTACAGATGAGAAACATTGGGCAGAGAGAAGTTAAGGAACTTGCTCAAGGTCACACAACAAACAAGTGGGGCCTCACAGAGGGTCTGGTGAGCTACGAAGAGAATTAAAAGGGTGGTGAGCTAGGAAGTAGCTGTGGCTGGGGCTTCCTTTCGATGATCAGAGAAGGCTTCCCCGAGGAGGGGACATTTGAGCAGAGACCCACATGATGTGAATAAAGACAGTGCTGTGATCTGGGAGAACAGAGTTCCAGACAGAGGGAGACACGGGGCAAAGGCTGCAAGTGGGTGGAAGCTTGGGGCGTCCAAGAAACGGAAGGAAGGACATGCAGGGGGATGTTGCTAGGGAGGTACAGCGAGAGAAGAGATGCTCTGGGCAGCCCCAGCCAGCTTCCTAATTCCCCCCTCCTCCAGCCCCTCCTCACCCCATCCCGTGCTGACCAGCTTAGGAGACCAACTCCTTGCTTAGCCTCCGTCCCAAGGGGCTGCCACCGGCCGCTGTGCAGCACTTGGTGTGATTGACAAGTAGCCGCGTTTCGCATCCTTCATCACCAACACACTTCCTGGCTTGGCCAGAGTTTAATTCACACCCTACCAGAGGGAACCTCAGAGAACCCATGCCCATCTGCGGAAGACAGCCTCAGACCCCACAGTGGGTCTGCCCCCTGCCACCGTAACTTCACGCAGAGATGTGGAGTTTTCAGGGGGCCTCTGGACCCAGCTCTTTCCTGGGGAGGCAGCCTTTGCCAACAGATGCTCCAGTCTGGATTTGGGGGCTGCACCAGGCGCTTCCTAGCTTTCGAAAGGACAAGAGGGAAGGAAGTTTGGGGAAGATCTCGGGAAGCAGGCTCATCAGTCTCTGACCCTGGCGAGGAATGAAGCTCACGGGACATCCGGGTGGCAGCAGGGAGTGACCTGGGAGCCAGGACATCAGGTATCAGTCTTGATCTCTGAACCTCGCTTTCCCCATCTGTCAATGTGAGGCAGGGCGTGGATCATCCAAATCCTGAGCTTCTGTGGGCCTCTGATTTGTGTTTGCCCCCTGGCCCCACAAGCAGGCACTGGCTGAAGACTCCCTCCCACCACATCCTCCCCCACTCTCCACAGCCCTCCCCCACTCCCCGTTTGCATGCTTGAGACTTCTCCCCTAAACCTGGTTATTTATGACTCTGTAGGAGGAACAAGATCATCACAGATACTAATACAAAAATAACATTTGCTGAGTACCTGTGTAAAGCATTTTGCTTGCATTATCTCACTTGATCCTCCCAACAACGGAATAAGCAAAATTTTTCTCCTTCCATCCTTCTCGGACTCCACAAACATTTATGGAGCACCCACAGTGTACCAGGCCCCATGCTCGGCAAGGAACGTGTCCAGATCTTGCCGCCACCGATCTACGGGCCAGTGGGAGAAGCGGCGCCGTAACCAGAACCGTAACTAAATTTGACGAGTCGAGTGGAAGGTAGCGCCCAGTGGGATCTGGGTTCCGGCAGACCTGGGCTCCCAGCAGACTCCAGTCCTGATGGTGTCGAGGAAAGCTGGGACCTGGGACCCTTTGCTGCAGTACTTACACCTGGACACACGTCTCCCCAAGCAACAGAATACCCAAACAAACAAAAACGATAAGGGACTAAAAATAACTGTGTACATGTGCGGTTCGGGCAAATTATAAACCACAAGATCCCAAAAGCCCCAAAACGCAACTGCCACTTCTGAGGTGTGGAGAGCAAAAGCAGGGTCCTGCGCATGAGCCCTGCACCCAGCACCACCAAGGGGGTGGGTAGACCCCCTCAAGCAGGACCCATGGATCCACCCTTACCCTCACCCCCTTTAAGGGACCAGCTCCCCGCCCCCCAACTCAGGGAGCAGCAAGGGAACCTGGGACTTGTTTGCACTCCCTTGTGCTGCAGCACGAGTCCCAGTAAAGCCTTGCCTGAATGTCTCATCTGGCCTCTTATCAATTTCTGTTGATTAGAGTCGAAGAACCCAGGTTTGTAACAGTGTGACCTTGAGCCAGCAACGATGCCTCTCTGAGCCTCAGTTTCTATGTCTTCAAGTTGGGGAGAGTAATACTATCCCCTTTCTTAGGGAGGAGGGTGATGATTGCATAACACAATAAATGTTATTATCATGGTTGCAAAGGGAGAATTAAAAGATTTCTCTCTCTCTCTCTCTCTCTCTCTCTCACACACACACACACACACACACACACACACACACACACACACACACACACACAATGGGTGGTCTCTATGCAGGAAACACAGACCCAGCAGGTAGGATAAAAACAAAGAAAACCATCATTGTCCTCCCCTGCCCAACCTAGACCCTGCATGCAGGAGAGGGAGGGTGTGGTCCACGTGACAGCCAAGGGGAGAGGGACATGTGCCATCAGCCAGCTGATCCCCTAGGGGATTGGGCGGGCCTCACCTGGTCCTGAGAGGTGCAGCCTTTCAGGGGAGCTAAGTGTCAGGACAGCTGCAGCCCCAGGCCGCCCCAGAGAGGGTCCTTGGGCCCTTCCTTCCAGAGTCAGACCTGTCCCCAACGAGCCTTTTAAAGTGGGAAGCTAGGGACTCCTCTGGCGGTCCAGTGGTTAGGACTCCGCGTGTCCACTGCCGGGGGCACAGGTTTGATCCCTGGTCCTAGGACCAAGATCCCGCAAAAATAAATAAATAAAGTGGGCAGCTAAAAGCCCATCACACTTTTAGAGTTTAGGTAGCATTATGTTACCATCTCCAGCCAAGCTGCTACTTCCTTTTTTTTTTCAATCTGCCTAAAGCCCTTTCTTTCTTCCTCTCTCTCTTTCTCTTCCTTCCTTCTTCCTTTTCCCCTTCTTCCCCATTTACTCTCACTCCAAATTTCCTTCTCCCAGATATCATTTTAATGATTGTTTTCAGTGTGTTCTTGCAAAATGGCCAGTTATTTGCGTGCGTGCATTTTTTTACATATGTGGACTGTGCTGCCTTGAATATCCTATTTGCACCGTCCTCCTCCCCTCCCCCCACTCAGCACTCTGCTTTTCCCATCCATCCATGTTGCCCTGTGCACATCTCATCGGTGGCTTCCCAGCACTGCATAACGCTCCAGGGTGTTTGCTTAGCTTGGGTCTCCCCAGCGCTCCACCACCACCACCACTTCCCCCTCAAAAAAAAAAGTCTGAGACAAGCAGTTGTGTACAGGTGGGCGGGGCATCCCCATATGTTGGATGATACCAGGAAGCAGGAGGGAGGATGTCAGGGAGAAAAAGGAAGGCAACACCACGGTGAGTTGCCACGGATGCCTGGAGCTCAGTTTTGCTAGGACAGCCCCTGAATGTACAGAATGCCCTCCAGGACGGTCCACTTGAATAATGGGGGAGGGTAGCAGGGCTGGTGCTTTTCTCCACCAGCGCCCGGAACCCATTGGCTGAGATTTCCCCTGGGGACATGAAATGCCTCCTTCTGGTATAAAGACCAAACACGCTCACATCAGAGAAGGGTATGGAAAGACACATAACGAATGGTCTCTTCCCAACTCTGTTTTGCCATGTCACGTGGGAGTGTTTACACCATGGAAATTGACAAGCTCACAGATCAGAGCGGGGGGAGGGAGGAGAGCCGGTGGTTAAACATTTACCAGCACACCACTGCCTAAAACCCTCATGGTGGCTTAAGACACGTGGTCATTTCCCTCTGCACGTCTGGAAGCACAGAGGGGCAAAGATTCCCTTGCTTTATTTGGGGACCAGCAGAAAACGACACGCCTTGCTCAGGTCTCATACCGACAAGGAGGGAGAAGCAATCCATACTGGTTCCCAAACCATCCAGCCTTCCTCCTCCTCCCCCAGCCCAGCCTCCGGGCTAAGACCAGACATTATCCCTGCTGAAATTTCCACATCTTCTAATCACTCTAACTGCCCCGCACCTCGTTTCACAGACCGCAGTTGGCAGCAGAAGAATGAGACAGCGTTTTTCGCCCTGAGAATGACTCTCCATAATTGGGGCCCCTCCTTGCTATTTTTCTGCCTTCTATTTTGCCCGAAAAATGCCTGGCGGTAATTGCTCATCTTCTGGCCTGGAGAGGAAGCCAGCCCTGCTGCCTCTCGGACTCCCAATTGGGCTATTACGGCCCCGGCCCACTTTCTCTTAAATGGCCCTGCGTCAATTTGTCGACATTTTGAAAAGGGTCTCATCTTTCTCGTATCTCACACCGGAAGAAGAGGAGATAGGAAAGCTCACTTCATCTTTCAGCGAGATTGCTTCTCGCTCATACCCCCCATTTTTTCCTCGGTGCAAAGCTGAGCTTAGCTGTTGTTCCCATTTCATAGACGGGGACAAGGCTGGTAACTGACAGCACAATGAAATTCCATCATGAAAGTAGGATTCGAGGCAGACCCATTTTCCAATAGGTAGGCACCCACACACGCTTACCTTGAGGCCTCCTTCCCACATTATAAATCCCCCTAAGAGTATGACAGAGACATGGTTTTGCTGTCAAAAATTCGGAAAGGACTTTTCACGTTGTCCTTTTGCAGTTTGGTTGTAAGGAACTCACTGAATTGATGGTTGGCTACGGTTGCCCAGCCCTCCCCAGGCGAGCTGGGGAAGTTCTTGCAGAGTGAGAAAAATCTGAACTAAAACTAAAGGGAATATTGTTTGGGGAATATAAATAGGCGATTAAAAATATTTTGGAATGTATTTAGGGAGATGGTTACCTCTGTCAGGGAGGGAGGATTTTGGAATCAGGATGGGTAAGCCACGACACACCGTCAGTGTGACACAGTGTAAGTAGATTACACTAAGTAACAGCAATGTTCCAGATTTGGGTTGGTCCACAGGTGTTCAGCAGGTGTTCATTTATATTATCAGAAAGGAAGGAGACAAGGAGGGAGACAGGGAGGCAGGTCATGCACAGAAAGAAAAAGAAAACCTGCCCCACAAGTTATTTTCATAAGTGATGAAATTTCTATGAGTGTCAAATTGAAGTTAGGACAGCTGACCTAAGATAGATACATCGGGCAGACTTTAAATTCTGCATTTATTCATGTTTGAGCTGAGGGTTTTCTTTTCCTGTTTTGCAGCCGGCCATTTTCCTCCAGGTCTCAAATATTTTCACAAGATGCTGTCCAGTCTTAGCCCGGAGTTCGGGAACCCCAGGCTCAGTGTCTGGTCCCATCGATGCTCCGCTGAGAGGTCTCAGGGATTCTGATGGAGGTGGAGGGGCCCGTGTCCTCTCCTCGCATGGAGTTTCTCCCAGAAGCCTCTGGCTCCTTTCAGAAATGCTGACCAAGCCCACTGCAGGCCTCAGATGTCTCTATTGCCCCTGTCATGATCACACGGGCACACGCTCGCACACTCTTTCCTTCCCAACACACGTGCCGGCATCCACGCCTTTCCTTTGGATCCAAGGCACGGCAGGGACTAAAGAGGGCGCAGTCCGAAGCCAAGGGTCTCCCCAGCCCTGGTTTAAGGTGGTGGGGGGGGTCTCTTTCCTGAGAAGCCCCCTCTCCTCCTCTTTTTCCCTCTGACCCCTCCCCCTCGTCCAGATTCTCCCGCAGCCTCTCTTGATCGGTGAAAGAAATACTTTGCGAGGATGTTAGGTCTTTGTTGGGGAGGACGAGGATGCAGCATAAAGGGTCTGAGAAAGTGAAATGGGGTGTGTGGGGTGGAGAAAGGGAGGGGCAGCAAGGGGAAGAGGACGGATTCTCCGTATCTAAAAGGGAATTAAAGTGCTTTTACTGGAGTGAAGAAATCAGCTGAAGAATGGCCCGGGAACAAAAGCAGAAAGACTGTGGACAAGCCCTGCTGAATAGGGCCCCATCCCCTTAAGTTTGTAAGCCCCCCTCCCCCGCCCTGTAAGCCTTCCTTACTTACTTCTGCTGAGAACAAACGCCAAGGAGGAAAACGCGCCAGGGGGAGGGGACGGGGGGATGGCAAAACTAGGGGAGAAAAACCCTAAAATAAAAGGTAATCCCTCCAGTACTTTGCCCTCCTAGTGCCTACCAGGGATCTGATTAAAGGTCCCAGATGAAGCCATTCCGCTATTCACATGCAAGGAGCTGGATTTACAAGAAAAGAGAAAGGGAAGAATAGGCAAAGAGGAGAAAAGGGGCATTATTTGTGTCCCTTAATGCTTGTTAAGTACTCCTCTTTGCTGCACACCAGACAAGACAAGGCTCAGAACTCACAGAGAAATCTTGTGCAACCCACCCCCTGGCCCTGTGGCCTCCCTCCAACCTGAGGCCAAACTTCCCTCCATACAGGGACACACAGAAGCGCGTGCACGTGCACACACACACACATACACACACACAGAGTTGTGAGCAGAGCTCCCTGGCCACGCCAGACTCACAAAGAGAATAGCAATTAACCTCCCATCCTTCGCTGACAGTGATCTAATCAAACCAGCCCTCCCTGACTCTTGCTCTGTGCCCAGAGCTGGGTGGCCTAGGCTGGGAAAGTTTGGGGGGTTAAGTGAGAACATTACCGGTACAAGAGTCCTAAGGGCCAGTTGTGGCTTCCTAATGAGACTCAAGAAGCTGGTTGAAATTCCTGCCCATCCCTCCTGCTCCCCCAAACCTCTGGCTTCCCTCTAGTTGCTCAAAGATCCTGCCTCAGGACCTTTGCACGTACCAGGACCTCAGCCTGGGGTGCTGTTCCCCAGCCTCTCGGCAGAGTTACCTTGCAGCTCCAGTTGGGGAAGCCATCTCTAACTCATGCCGTAAGCACCGGTGCCAAATCGAATCTCAGACACAGAGTTTTGGGTGAAGTAGAAAATAATAGCTTGGTTGCTTTGTCAGGCAAATGGGGACACAGCAAGCTCGTGCCTCTCAAAACTGTGTGTCCCAACCCAGGAGGAATTGGTGAGGAGTTTTATAGTGATAGTTCAAGGGTGGGGTTGCTGAAAAGATTAGGGTGTGTGCAGGGCCTGCACTCCTTTAATCTGGCCTCAGGTGGTCTCCTGGTGTCCCCTGAAGAATGACTCATCAAGCAGTTCCATCTTCCATGTTCTGGGGGTTTTAGTTCTATAAAGAGCTTAAAGATATTGTTATGTGTATCCCTTGAGGTGGAACCAGGACCCTGCCCCAAGGCTGCACTATAGTTTCTTGGCTGTTCCTCCCTTGTTTCTGCATCCCCTCCCTTCCCTGATTAGCAACTGTTCAAATCTGCCCTTTGGAACTCAGGGAAGGTCATGGATGATGGAGTCTATTCCTTATAAACAAGGAACAAGGGACTCAGAAAGGCTCCCATGCTCAGGAGCCCCACAGGGTCCTGCTCTGTTTCTTAACTGACCCTCCTTCTCCCCCAGACCACCTCATATTTCCTTGTTCTTGGGTCTCAAAAGACCTTATAACCCGATAATTACACATTTATTTCTTGGTGCATTTGTTCAATGTCCATCTCCCCTGCTAGAACCTCAGTGATATTGAGGCAGGGACAGTGGCTTCTTCTGCCTACCAGGGGATCCCCAGGGCCTGGCTCAGGCCTTGGCCCTGAGAAGCTGCTCTATAAGTTCTTGTTAAATGAATGAGTGAATGAATGAATGAATGCACAGGGGACTAGGTCAACCCAGGGCTGCCTTTTCCACCAGGTACAGTAGAGACAGTGCTTAGGGCTCATGATACTTCTAGGGACCCATCTTTTAATGTCTGTCTCTTTTAAAATCAAAAGGAAAAATGAATATAATAATAATGTATACATACCAATGAATCCAGCCTGGATTCTATTCATCTTTATACCAACACATTCAGAAAATATTATTTGTACCTTTTTATGGGAGAAGGAGCCCATGAAAGTCATAATGTGGCCCTGGGTCAGAGAGACCAATTGACCAAAGGCAAAGGGAGCTCTGGAATCCTTTTTCCTCCATGGTGAGCGTGGGCCATTCAAGATCCCATGGGTTTCTTTTATTCATTTATTCCTTCAACAACCATTTGGTGAGTACCTTCTATGTGCCAGGCACTGTCTTAGGCTCTGAGGACATAGCAGTGAGCAAAACAGACAAAATCCATGCCCTCTTGGAGCTCAGAGTCTAGTGGAAGGGGCAGATACTGGACAAATGAGCACAGCAAGAAAGAGGCAGTCACTAGCTGGGGTAAGTGGGCTGAAAGTTCTGTGTCCTGTGAAAACCTCCAATAGGGAAGATGAGACTGACTCTGAGATGTGACATGGAGACTGAGACCCACAGGAGGCCCAGGGCTTTGCCATCTGAGGAGAGAAAGCAAGTTCGGTGGGGAGGAGATCACACATGCAGAGGCCTAGGGATTGGAAGGAAGATGGCGCAGCGATGAGGCTGGAGCCAAGTAAGAGGCTAAGAAAAGGGACGTGGGCAGGGGCCAGAGTGGGCCACAGCAAGTCTAGCCCAGTGACCTTCCGTGTACATGAAGGCCCCTCCCTCACTCAGCCAGCAAAGGCACACAAGGAGATGCCACCCTCTTCCGCCTTCTCTCCCAAGCCTAGGAAGGTCAACCATATGCTCACATCTTTGGAAAACATTGGCATCTTTGAAAGAAATATTCCATAGAAATAGCAGTTGGCTCTGGTTGTTTCTAGAATGCACGTATGTGTTACTGGTGATGTATCGTTGACAGCCCTTAGCATTAAACTGGGTTTGTGTGTCTGTGTTATTAATTTGATCTTTTTGAGTGAAAGCAATACAGTTCCTATTAATTTTTTTCAGGGAGCATGGCATCGTTTTTTCAGAACCAAGTCAAGACAGAGCCACTAAAAAGTAGGATTCCATTTTAGACCCACTCAATTTATGAGAAGGACAAGTTTATATGGTAATAAAATAGATGAGAGAAGACTGGAAAAGGGGACACAGAAGAGGCCTTTTACAATTTATCAAGGTATCGGTACTAGTACCAGTTTTTGAAGTATTGTATTTCTTACCACAAAACCACGTTGTGCCCATTATAGAAAATGGGAAAATCCAGGAAAAAAGGAAGTTTCGAAAAAGCTTTCTAAATCACACTACCCAGGGAACCTGACTATTAGCATTTTGGTATATTTCCTTCCAGTCTTTTTTTTCCATGCAGACATATCCATGTTTTACCATATTCTGTATGCAATCTCGTACCCTTCTTTCACTTCACATAAGAAATCTTTATGTAAAACTTACTTTTATCTTATTGCAAAAATCTTTTAAAAAAAAATCTTCTTAAACAGTATTTTTTAATTTGTAGTAATATTTTTTTACTGATTTTAAGTACAGAAAAGCACAAAAAATTATTTATAATCCAGTGAATCATTTGTGACATTTTGGTGTATTACATGCCTGCCTTTTGCTTATGCCTGTGTGTGTGGTGTGTGTGTTACATTTTTACAAATCTGAAACCATATATGGATTTGGATACGTATGAAAGAGTGAAAGTTCTGTATCTTTCACTCTGTTACTTTCAATGGCTGTATAGCATTCTATCCTAACCAGTCCTCCAATGAAAATTATTTAGATCATTTCTGGTGCTTTAAGATCATGAATTTTAAAAAACGAAAATCTTTCTGCATACGGTATTGTCTGCATTTCAGATTCTTTCCTTGGGGTAGATTCCTAAACAATAACAAAACAATTCATACCAAAAAAAAAAAAAAAATCCACCTGATAGCTAAGTGCATCGTAATGGGAGAGCTGATGTACGTGTCAGCATGGGCTGGGTCATGCTGCAGTAACAAACAACCCCAGCAGTTTGCCTCTCACTCAGTCTCATTGCATTGTGGGTTAGCAAGGAAACTTTGATTGGTGTGGTAACTTGAGGTCCCAGCTTGATGGAGGCACCATCTGGATCCAACTGTCTATGACTGCAAAAGTAAAGCTCATATAGACTCAGCCTAGATCTGACACTGATTTTATTTTTACCAGAAAGCAGGGGGAGAGAGGTAACATTGGCCAAAGCAAGTCATGATATTGACACCGTGATATTGTGTCCCTATGTTACCATCTCTTGTAACTCCCTGTACTTTTCCCTCCTGCATTTTGTCACAGTCATAATTATATATATATGTGAATATTTTATTAAATTTATCTCCCCCACTACATCATAAACTCCTGAAGGCAGAGTCCAGCTTTTTTGCTCCCTGCCATATCCTCAGAACTTCCTGTAGCTGCTCAAAAAATATTTGTGCAAAGCATGAATGAACAAATGCTTCATCTTTTTTTCCAAGCCTGGTGCTTAACCCTTTTCTAGCTATGATCTCAGCTAAGCTTCTTGCTGAGAGCACCATGCAGCTATTCTGGTCTCAATATCTGAATTTTATTTATTAGATTCAAAGCCCTCATTTTTTTTTCATGGTCCCTATTTTTAAAATTTCCATCTGATTAAATGCCCAGTACAGGAAGGCAGGGAGGTGCCCTGGTAAGAATCCACACCTGGTACACTGGCCACTAGCATGAGGTCCCCATGTATGTGACGTGTGACACCCCTCACCTCCATACAAGTCATGAGACTTCTCTGTGGGTCTCATTTTCTTCACCTGAAAAAATGAGGCCAAAAATTATTACCTTGCTCACTTGGAATAAATAAATGAGTTGGAGATTGCAAGGTAGAGAAGACTGACAAGAGAGACCCTGAGCATTAGGAGTCCGACAGAGACCTAAGTTCAAATCCCAGCCCCTTCACTTACCAGCTGTGTGACTTGGGGCAAGTGACTTCATGTCTGTGTGCCTCAGTTTTCCTTATCTGTAAAACAGGCCTACTAAGAGTGCCTGAGAATTAGCAATGATATATGCAAAGCACCACATATATAGAGCAAGGGCTGGGTAAATGGCGCCAGACAGTGAACGTTAAAATACAATTTAAGGGGAGGAAATAGTCTCAGGATGGCCCATCTGAGCTTGGAAATCACGATAAAAATAATAGGAGCTGTGTTTTATTGAGTGCTACCATGACCCATATACTACACACTGTATGTTCGTATACTATGCATTTTGCTAATGTTCTCCTAGGGACATGCTTGAGTTAAATCAATTAATATTTAACGAGAACTAACCAGATACCAGGCGCAGTTCTAGGTTCTGGGGATGCAGCAGTGAGCAAAACAGATGAGCATCCTTGCCCTTGTGAAATTCACAGACTGGCAATGCCCATACTTAGGAAGAAATTGAGCTTGGCCATTCCAGTGTATTGACTTTAGGTCACTACTCCCACCCTTAGCCCAATCCAAAAAAGTACCTCAGCACAGCCCTCAGTATGTTGGTTTTTAAATAAAAACTTTAGGGAAGGTGAGGTGGGGGTGGGGACCTAGTGCTTAATCCACTTCAGCTCTACTGCTCCCCACGGTTTTTAGCAAAGAGGAAGGAAAAATGAAATGGGAGCTTTGGAAGAGATAGTTGGTGCATCAAATGGAAATAGGTGCCGTCCCCACAAACCAAGGAGACACCCCCCCACCCCGCACCCCCCCACACACATACCCCGCAATTATACCTCAGGAAGCAGAGCTAATGGAAGCTAGATTGAGCCAAAGAGAACAATTAGAGAACAATTTTAATCCCTACTGTGATTGAGACACGGTTTATCTTTAATTTGTATCCATAATAAAAAATAATAATTAAAAATGCTGGCAAATTGCAGCTTTTGCCGAGAAACGAGATTTACGCTACCCACCTTCACCCCATCACGAATGAGATCTTCTCTCCCGCCGTCTGTCTCTTCTGCCGACGCATCCCCATCATGCCTTGCTCCCATGCTGAAGCCACAGACCCCGTTTTAAATAGAGAGATTCATTAATTAAAGGAGATGGGAAGCGAACTTTTTTTTAGCATCTACTATGTGTCAGGCGTGATGCTAAATACGTTCCCGTAGATTATTTCATTTAACCCTCACGATGGTCCTGTGAAAAGGGAACCCCGGTTTCCTCTCATTTTACAGAGTAACATTTGCAGCAGACGTGGAGCTACTTGCTGAAGGTCACACAGGTGGTATGGGACAGGGCTGGGTCTGCTTGGCCTGTCTCCCTCCTCACACTGTCTTTCCAGGGGGTGGGTACTAAGCTTTCGTCCTCCTTGCTTCCTCACAAGCAACAGAATTTGCCGCAACTTCTGTTTCAACTCCAACCACTTACCAGCCTGTGCGGGTGACTTCACTTCTGCACAGAAAAGTCCTGACCTATGCTTGGTACATGATGGGTGACGAGCAGAGGACAGTCCCTTTCTCCAGGCCACTTCCTCTCTATGTAGCCCTCAGTCTGCCCCCCTCCTTTCCTTATGCTCACCCCTCTTAAATACACCCTTCTTATTCATCCAATAGCCTAAAAACGAATGGCCTTTTCTCTCCCTCCTAATCATCATCTTTGGGGAGGAGTCATTTCATTGATTACCATCCCAGTGGATAGATTCATTTGAGCCATTAAATTGCCATTTTTGTAGGTCAAAACCAGTCAAATATAGGCAATTTCATATTATAACAGTAAAAGCAATGCCCTGAGACTTCTCGCTCAGCCTCGCTAGAAACAAGATGTAGATTCATATTTTTGGAAAGGCCACCTTAGCTAATTACCGGATGGGGGTTGGTGGCGGGGAAAGAATCACCACCTTATATTAAACCTCACAATGAAATTTGCAGACAGCAAAAGCAAAAGCCACCCCCGGCATCCATGTTCTCCAAGACAGAGCTGGCTACTCAGCCGTTTATGAAGGAAAAAATATATAGATATATTCTTCTCACTCTTAGCAACAAATTGACTTAAATAATCTGCATCGTCGTCTCTTGTCTTCTCAGCTAATCATGATGGTAAATGGTTGGGTTTCTTTCCCCCCACACACCCCCCACACCCCTCCCCACACACACACACCCCCGGCGGCCGCTGCTTAGGAGGAGGGAGATGATGGAAACAGGGTAGGGGATGGGGAAGAGGAAGATGTTTCGTGATAGATGACTGATTCAAGAATGCCTTCGATATTCTTGGTTAACTTCCTCGCAGACACAGGGAATCGGATTGGTGGGACAGCTCCCCCTGTGTGGCATAAACAAGAAACATTAATTAAAAATAATTGTGACCGCCCCTCTCCAGAATTAAGAGTGTGATGTTCAGATTCGTTTTAAGAAAGGTAATCTGATGCCAATAAATTACAATTATAAAAACTTCATTACAGTCAAGAGCAATCTATCGACCATTGTCCTAATTATACATTGTAGGAATAATGAATGCTAATGATTTAATGTACAGTAATTACCACGATTGAAAAATAAAATATAATAATCACCATCATTATTGTTATCAATATTACGGATCTTTTGGCATGGCTGAGCTCCACTTGAGGCTGAGATAAAATTTCAGGGGTTTCTTTTGTTCACAATTAGAAACACCCCCTACTCCCCCCCACTCCGCCCCAGCCACGTCTTTATTAAGACAAGAAATCCGCAGCACAGATGGAAATTTTCTGCTTCTCCTAAAAGGTCAGAGTTGAAGGCTTCAGTTCAAGTTTCTATCCCCTAGCCAATAGTCCTAACCACTGGACCGCCAGGGAAGACCCCCAAGTCTTTTAATGTTTCTATGCCTTGATTTCCTTCTTGTAAAATGGGGCTTCAAATAGTGCCTACCTCAGGGTTTCATGTGTGTTAATATATGTAAGGCATTTAAAACAGTGCCTGCACGTAGTAACTGCTCCAAAGCTACAAACTTAGACATTGCCTGAGCTTGCTTCTGTCTACAAGTCCAGGTCTTTTCCCCACCACCCTCCATCATGCTACTCCCTATCAAGCCTCAATAGTCAACTCATCATTGTCTAAAGATGGTCTGTACATTCCTCTCTCCACGGCTCTTCTCCCGCCATACCTTCCACAAGGAATGCTATTCACCTTCCCGCCCAGTGATCACCCATCCTCCAGAATGCCCTCCCCACTGCTCTCAGACAATGCCAACATTTCTTTCTGTGGCTTTCCACTTTTGTCACAGCATCCCTACCTCTGCCCATCTAAACTCTCTGTCTTTTCCATTCCGTTAAAATTCTTTATTTCTATGTTTTACCATTGCATATTCCCAAGTAAATTGTAATTGCTTTGAAAGCAAGAATCATATTGTTGCCGCATGTTTTTGCACAGGCATATCTTGGAGGTAGGGCAGGTTGGGGTTCAGACCACCACCATCAAGCAACTATGGCAATAAAGCAAGTCACACAATTTTTTTTTGGTTTCAGGGTGCATATAAAAGTTATGTTTACACTATACTGTAGTCTGTTAAGTGTGCAGTAGCATTATATCTTAAAAAAAAACAGTGTATATACCTTAATAAAATAATGCTCTTGAAGCTCATGCAGCTCAATATTAAAAAAACAACCCAATCCAAAAATGGGCAGAAGACCTAAATAGACATTTCTCCGAAGAAGACATACAGATGGCCAAGAAGCACATGAAAAGCTGCTCAACATCACTAATCATTAGAGAAATGCAAATCAAAACTACAATGAGGTATCACCCCACACCGGCTAGAATGGGCATCATCAGAAAATCTACAAACAACAAATGCTGGAGAGGGTGTGGAGAAAAGGGAACCCTCTTGCACTGCTGGTGGGAATGTAAATGGATACAGCCACTATGGAGAGCAGTATGGAGGTTCGTTAAAAAACTAAAAATAGAACTACCATATGACCCAGCAATCCCACTACTGGGCATATACCCAGAGAAAACCATAATTCAAAAAGACACATGCACCCCACTGTTCGTTGCAGCACTATTTACAATAGCCAGGTCATGGAAGCAACCTAAATGCCCATTGACAGACGAATGGATAAGGAAGAGGTGGTACATATATACAATGGAATATTACTCAGCCATAAAAAGGAAAAGATTGGGTCACTTATAGAGGCATGGATGGATCTAGAGACTGTCATACAGAGTGAAGTAAGTCAGAAAGAGCAAAACAAATATCGTATATTAACGCATATATGTGAAACCTAGAAAATGGTATGGATGAACGGGTTTGCCAAGCAGAAATTGAGACACAGATGTAGAGAAAAAACATATGGACACCAAGGGGGGAAAGCGGTGGCGGGTGGGGGTGGGTGGGATGAATTGGGAGATTGGGATTGACATGTATACACTGATGTGTATAAAATGGATGACTAATAAGAAAAATATATATCTTTGATAGCGGAATGGACTTGGAATGTTTGATCACCTAAGACAGTTCCTTGAACTTTGTAGGTGTCTAAAATAATATTCAATAATTCTTTGCCAACTGTTGATCTTAATGAACTAAATAAGGCTTTTGTCTTAGCTTTCTTAATAAGTTATAACACAGAGAAAAGTGCATAAGTCATAAGTTTAATTACAAACTTATGACTTATGTGAGTTATCTGAACTCCCACTAGTATAACCACTACTCAGATCAAGAAACAGAACTTTCCCAGCACCTCGGAAGCCTTCCTTATACCATTTCCTGGTCATGACCCCTGCTTTCTGCCCCCAAAGTAACCATCATCTTCACCATACATTTGTTTTGCCCAGTGTTGAATTTTTTAAAAGGAAACCATACAATGTATATCATTTTATGTCTGCCTTGCTTTGCTGAATATTGCTCATGAGTTTTATTTGTTGTTGCTTGTAGCAATGCTCACTTATTTTTATTGTCTTCTATATTTTTTATATAAATGCAAAATATATTCTAATGTTGACAAACAACAAAAAAACCCAAAATGTTAAATTAGTAGAGAATATTTATCTCCAGGCCAAAGGAAAAACAGATGAGTTTAATTTTGCAAAAGAAATAAAAATAAAATAAAATAATGCTGTTGAAAACTGGCTTCGATAGACTTGCTCGACTCAGGGTGGCCACAAACCTTCAGTTTGTAAAAAAATAGACAAACAAACAAACAAAAAAACCACAATATCTGCGAAGCTCAATAAAGCAAAGCACATTAAAACGAGGGATGCTTGTGTTTCTCCCATCTCCATCCTACAACCCCAATACAGTACTCTGTGTCTATAATGCTCTACATGTGTTTTTGAATTTCAGGAATGCAAAAGAAAGTCTTCTTTACAATGTTTTTTGTTTTATTTTTGATTCTACTTAATGCCTCCTTATGATAGAATAATTGAAAAATAAAGAAAAGTATAAGGAAGAAAATTAATATAAATTGCATTCCTATAACCCAGAGATGACCACTATAAATGTTTATTTGTCTTATCTTTTATAGAGAATTTTAAACAGAACTGTCCTACTGTATATAGACTGGTAATAGCAAAGAATCTTAGCTAGCATTTTATCATGTGTTTGCCACATGCCACATGTTAAGAATTTTACTTGTGTTATTTTATTTAATCCTGGCAAGAACCTATACAGTAGGTGTTATTGGCATCCCCATTGTACAAGTGAGAAAATTAGGGTTAGAGAGACTAAACAATTTCCCAACATTGTACAGCTGGTGTGTGGCAAAGCCAGAATTCAACATAGGCATTTGGCCCCCAGAGCCTACAGCCTACCCTTTGCCTTTCAGTCGGTGTTATCATGAGTATTTTTCCACACCATTAAATTATTTTAATAATTTGCACAGCAATCCATCCTGTGCATAGACTATCATTCTTTCCATCCCACCTCTACAATTGGACATTTTGTTTGTATTTAATTTTTCACCATAATAAACAATTCTTTGAAGTTCATCCTCCTATGTAAATCCTTGTCCACATTCTGAATATTTCCTTAGGATATCATCTTGGAAGTGGAATTATGCCCCATCTGTTTTACTGAGGGATCATTCACATACAGTAAGTCCCCTGCATGTGAACCTTCAAGTTGCGAACTTTCAAAGATTCGAATGTGGGTTCCACAACGTCAGGCGTGAGTGACATTGCAGCTTGCCCTCCGTCTCCTGTTGCTGACGGTCCTTCAGCTCTACCATCTCCTACCTCCTTTCCTCCTCCAGTCAGTAACTCTTCTTGCCCGTTCACTTGACGCCAGCCTCTGTATGCCAGCTGTTGGGCTGTACTACTGTACTTTTCAAGGTACTGTACTGTAAGATTAGAAATGTTTTCTTCATTTTCTGTGTTTGCTTTTTTATGTATTATTTGTGTGAAAAGTATTATAAACCTATGACAGGACAGTACTATACAGCCGATTGTGTTAGTTGGGTACCTAGGCTGACTTTGTCGGACTTACGAATAAATCGGACTTACGAACGCGCTCTCGGAATGGAACTCGTTCGTATGTAGGGGACTTACTGTACAATAAAATTCGTGAATTCTAAGTGTGCAAGGCAATGAATTTTGACTAATTATGCACAACCACTACAATCAAGATATGGGAGATTTCCATCACCCCAAAAAGTGCTTCTTTGGACTCATTCCCTCTCCACCCTTCCCCCAACCCTCATTCTGGCCCCAGGCAACCAAAGCTCAGCTTCTGTCACTACAGTTTTGCCTCTTCTAGAATTTTCATATCAATGAAATCACGCAGTATGTAATCTTCTGGCTTTGACTTCCTTCACTCAGCACTATGCTTTTCAGATTCATCCGTATTGCTGCATACTTCAGTAGTTCATTCCTCTGTATTATTGAGTAGTATTCTATTGTATGGATATACCACAATTTGACATCCATTCACTAATTGATGGATGTTTGACAGTTTGGAGCTGTTATGAATGAAACTGCTATAAAAGTTGAAGGACAAGTCTTTGTGTGAACATAATTTTCGTTTCTCTTGGGTAAATACCTAGGATTGGGACTGCTGGGTCATAGATAATCAGTGTATGTTTAAGTTCATAAGAAAAACAATTTAACTGCCAAATGGTTTTTCAAGAGGCATTCCCATCAGCGATATAAAAGAGTTCCAGTCGTTCCATATTCTCACCAAAACTTGGTATTGTCAGTCTATTTTATTTTCAATCATTCTCATGAATGTGAGGTGATATCCCAGCCTGGGTGCAACTTGGATTGTCATTAATCGGGCATCAGGATCCATTTTCTCCAATAAAGGCAGTTAGGAAAGGAAACACTGAGTTGGTTAGGAGAGTACCTCCCAAACTTTACTGTGCATAAAGATCCTATGGAGAGCTTGTTAAAACACAGATTCCTTTACCCTGACCCCAGAGATTCTGATTTAGAAAGTGTCGGGTAGGGTCTGAGAATTTGCATTTCTTTTTATTTTTCATTAGCTTTTTTTTTTTTTGCGGTACGCGGGCCTCTCACTGTTCTGGCCTCTCCCGTTGCGGAGCACAGGCTCCGGACGCGCAGGCTCAGCGGCCATGGCTCACGGGCCCAGCCGCTCCGTGGCATGTGGTATCTTCCCGGACCGGGGCACGAACCCGCGTCCCCTGCATCGGCAGGCGGACTCTCAACCACTGCGCCACCAAGGAAGCCCTATTTTTAGTTAGCTTTTAAATTAAATTAAATTTATTATTTCTGGCTGTGTTGGGTCTTCGTTGCTGCGTGCCGGCTTTCTCTAGTTGCAGTGAGTGGGGGCTACTCTTCGTTGTGGTGCGCGGGCTTCTCGTTGTGCTGGCTTCTCTTGTTGCGGAGCACGGGCTCTAGGCACGAGGGCTTCAGTAGCTGTGGCTAACGGGCTCAGTAGTTGTGGCGCTCGGGCTTAGTTGCTCCGCGGCATGTGGGATCTTCCGGGACCAGGGCTCGAACCCGCGTCCCCTGCATCGGCAGGCGGACTCTCAACCACTGCGCCGCCGGGAAGCCCCAGGATCTGCATTTCTAACAAGCTCCCCCGTGATGCTGCTGCTGCTTCTCAGAGTCACACTTTGAGAACCACTGCGCTCTGGAAAGAGAAAGCACTGAAAGGGCAGCCCCAAGATCCACCAATGACTGGGTGGGCTTAAGCAAGCCATCGCCCCAGTTACATCACCTCCAAGATGCCCTTGCACCAATGTTAGGGATCACCTCCACTCTCATCTGACAACTCCTGTGCCCTAAATCCTCATCTGCCTCCCAGACATCACCTCACGTCCAAGCGTGCATCTGCTGCACCCGCAAAGGGTCTCATAAATCCTGGAACCCTTTGAGTCCAGGAGAATCATCACCACCGCCACCACCATCGTCATCACCACCGCCACCACCATCGTCATCACCAGCATCCTCAATCACTGCTCCCTCCGGGACAGCAGACACTGTTTTGTTCCTCTCTGTTATCTGCAGGGCCTTCTGGAGAGCTTGATCCATACATAGTAGGCCCTCGGTAAACACTAAACGAACGAATGAACAAAAGCTCACATTTTGACAGCACTTTGGGATCTTGTGCTTCGCAAGGCTTATCTCCTTTAAGCCTCACAATCCAGACGAGTAGGCGCTATTTTTATTTCCACGTGACAGACGGGGAAACTGAGGTTCGCCCGGGGTGACACAGCTAGCGCCAGGCAGAGGCCAGGTTTGGCACTCAGGTCTGTCGGAGGCCAGATACCCATGCGCCTGGGACCGGTTTTGGGTCTCATGGTCGAGATGAAGCGGGGTGAGGGGAGCGCATTAGTAGAAGCTACCCGAAGGGGCGGAAGCAAATACAAATAGCCGGCGGGCTGCGCGCGGAGGCGCCGGACACCCCCAGCGCTCACGGGCGATCAGCGTCCTAAGTAATGGCACCCGGAGAGCGGTTCAGGAGAAACAGCTCCGCGAGCGCCACTCGGAGGAGGGTTGAGCTGCAGGTGAGGACAATGTAATTAAGAAATTAAAAGGTAATTTCTACAGACGCTGCGTCTCGCCGGGCCCAGCGATCGCCTAAGTGATGGTGCGGCGGGCAGAGCCCACGCAGCGGCGGTTCCCCTGCGCCTGGGCGCGCCGCGCCCTGCCCGCGCTTTGTGGTTTCTCCGTCCTACCCGGGATGGGCTTCCGGGGAGTTCCGGAGAGGAAGGGGAGGGCCAGAGGGCGGGACACTCACGACCCTCGCGCCAAAGCTTTCACCTGGCTTTCTTACCGTTCTTTCCGCCGCTATAAGTAATACGTGCCTTTCGATTCGTCTTTCTTCCATTTCTCCGCCGCCCTTTTTGTCTCCACTCCCTTTATCTATAACTTCTGTTTCTTTCTCGTCCCCTTTTTAGTAGTTCACCAGTCTCCCTCTGTTCCTCTCTCTTCTCCACCCCCACCCCCCACCCCCAAGTTTCTGTCTCCATCTCCCATTTCCTTTAGTTCCCCAAATTCTTAGCGCTGGGCCTGGGAGAGTTTGTAGGGGATCTTTACACCCTGGAGGAGATTGCATTTCAGTTACTGCCACCACCGCCATCCCCACCTCCCATTCTTGCAGGCCTCTGCATGTGGGTGGGTCATTGGAATGTCCCAGCATAAGCTCTGCAAGCCCACTGCAATGGCTCCATTAGACCCACCTGGAGTCTGTGCCCAGGAATGATGGGTGGGTGGGTGGGTGGATAGCGGGTAAATGAATGAATGGGTGAGGGCATTTGTGGGTGGAAAGGCGAGTAAATGGATGCGTGGGTAGGTGAATGAGGGGTGAATGGAGAGATGAGTGGATGTATAGGAATGGTGAATAGGTAGATGGATCGAGGGGTGGATGGATGGGTGGCCAGGTAAATGATGGAACTCATAGGAACTTAAGTATGTTCCTCATGGTGACATTAAGGAAAAGCTCTTTGATGACAAAGTCAAAACATAAGCAGGTATAAACAAAACAGGAGTCTGCCATCTCTGAGGAGTCTTTCAGCACCGGAGTTTTGAGGTCTGTCCCAAGCGTTTCCCTTTGCAGGGAAGCAGGGACTGGGCCCCACGCAGACTTGGGACGAGTTGCCACTTTTTCCTGGGCATAATAACAACAGCCTCATTGGGATTGGGAGGAAGAGGTGAAGTCACAGGAGAGAAGGCACTTTGCCAACCGGATTGCCCCCTACCCGTGCACCCGTATCAATACATGAAATCCATCACGGCCCATTGCCACCCCGATCCCAACAGCTGTGGACCAGTCAGACTGCAAGGCCCAGCGGCCACGCTCTTTCTTAAGTCATGACTTGTCTTCCAAAAGGCCCCTCCCTGACATCTCTACTTAGCAAAACTCCACCCGTTCTTCGAGGTCCACTTCTCTGTCACACTCCTGCGAGTACAGGAAGCCTCCCTCACGTGAGGGAGGTGGATGGCTGGATAGTCTAGGGTGGGTTGGTAATTGGATGGATGTGTGGATGGCCCCTCACACGAAGGAGACCTTGAATGACATGCTAAGGAACACCGACTTCAGTTAGGCAGGTGAGACGGAGCTATGGAAAGGTTTTAAATCCTCCAGCTGCCTTCTGGTACGATAAGGTTCGATCCAGGCTTCTAGTGATCTCTATGGCTCTCTGTGGTTCCCCGCCCACCTCTACTTCTACCATGACTCCCCAAGATGGAGAGATGCCTTTTGTTCATCTCCGGGTTTCCAGTCCCTAGTAGAGAGCCTGGCACGCACTAGGTTCTCAGTAAACACTCCCTGAGATGGATAAGTGAAGAGGGTGATACAACTTCACAACATGGGCAACACCGTTTTGCCTGGTGACCCTTCTGTAGTGTCTTCTGTTTCTCAGAAGAGGACACTGAGGCCAGTAGAGGTTGCCCAACTGCCCTCCCCATGACTCAGAAGTCTCTCCCAGCCCCCACGAAGCTATCAGGAACGTGACCACCCCTGAGTACAGAATGAGAAAGCGTCCTTTGTTCCAGGAGATGCGGAGAGGTAAGTGGGGGAGGGATCTGCTGGGGGATTAGGGAAGGGCCTGCAGGGAATTCCTTTCTCACTGGGGCTCAGCGGGGGGGTGGAGCTGGAGTTTTCACCTGCTAAGAGCCCCTCCTGGGCTGCTTTCCACCTGCTGGGAACGCCCCAAGCCAGGGAAGCAGGGAGGCCCACCTGAAGTGGTCATTCTTAGGCCAGCACACCTGGGCAAGAGGAGCAAGAGGAGGAAGAAAAGGGGGGGAGGGTGGATGGTGGGATACAGAGGGAGAGGGAGGGAGACTCAGACACCTGTTTAGAAGAGTGTAGACGCTTACAAGCACACAATCATAAATACATATCCACTCGTACACATTCAGATGCACGTGAGTGTATGTGAATGAGGTATTACATAGATACATAAATAGGTGTGCATCTGTCTCACCAATTCATTTATATTTCCATGCACAGAACCACGCGTGTACACAATCACATATACAAAGATATATACGCGTACATTCACACACACACCTCCCCAAATGCACACACTCTTATCAGATGCTCTGAGAGACACATATGTGCTCAGAGACCACATACAAATTCACACTCACACGCATGCCTAGACCCAAGCATACACACACACACACACACACACACACACACACACACACACGTGCACGTCCTCATATTCGCATATATATGCACGGCTCTCCCTTCCCCTACTGCCGGCTGCGTTCTGTTAACTTGTTTATGGAGTTTATCAGTAAGTGCTATGGGAGAAAAGAATAATAGGAGGTGACTTTGGTCAGGGAAGTCCTCTCTGAGGAGGTGACCTTGGAGCTGAGAGCTCAACGTAGGGGAGAAAACAGTCAAGCAACGATCTAAAACTAAGAGTGTTCTGGGCAAAGGGAACAACAGGAGCAGAGGCCCCAAGTCAGGAGATATTCTGGAATGTTCTGGGAGCTGAGTGGACAAGGGGGAAGGCCATAGGAGAAGAGGCTGGAAAGAGGCTATGGGAGAGGGGGTCTCACTACAGATCTTCTGTGTGAATCAGTCTTAGCCTGACTTTGGGGACCTTCCACTGATGACCCCACCTTCCCAGTTTCCCAGTCCTTACCGACCCCCAACGTCTACTGCAGGGGGGAGGCCGACCCGAGAAGAGAATGAACGTGCAAACCTGATCCACCCACAGGGCCACGTGCCGTGGCCAGTGAAAGATGCTCCCTCAGGCACCTTCCCAGCTGGGAAATTGCTGCAGCCAGAGAAAGAGGAAGAATCCCCGGTTCTGTAATTCCCTTAGAAGCAGAGCCCTTAACCCCAAAAGACTCGTCTCTCAAGCATTCTCAGCAGAGCCAAAGCTAGCACCAGTGGGTGTTGGTGGGTAGGTGTTCGTGCTTATCTTTTTGGACTCAAAGGGCAACTTACCCACCTCCGTGCCTCTGAAAGCTGTACCTCCGAGAACCTATTCCTTACAGAGAGAGCCTCCGCTTTTTCTTTCTCAGGGGAACAGGGAGATGGTGTGATGGAAGCTTGGACTTCCAAAATAGGCAGATCTCACCTCCACCCCTTCATAGCTGTGTGCCCTTGGGCCAAGGAACCAGACTCGCTGAGCCTCCAGGTCTTCATGGAGCAAATGGCAAGATGGTTGAGAAGTAACACACGTCTCATCCCTGGTACGCAGGCTCTGTTCAACCTCTGTCAATCTCCCCCTTCCTTGGGGACCAATTTTGCAAGCACGGGAAGCGTACCTTGCCACTTCTGATAAGGAACAGTTTAAGCTGCCTGAGGCCTTGGTGACATCTACCCAGCCTTGATCGGGTGCCATGATGAAGTCTTTCCTCACCTTCCTTCTCCGGGGCATATTCTTCCAGGACCTTTCCCTTGTCTGGCAGGGTTCGAGGCTGCCCCTCCACACCTCTGAGTCACAGCTCCCTGACCCAGACCAGGGCTGTCTTGGAGGGAGAGCTGGGGCTGGGGCTGTCGTGTGATTCCCCAGCCCTCGTCTTCCCCCTTCCTGTTTCTTCCTAGAGATGGAGTGAAGGGCTTTCACACTTGTCTGGGCTGACTCCAAGTGTGTGATCACTCTCCCGGGTGTCAGCACGCCTGGGAGATTTGTGATACCGCCTGCTTCCTAATTACTTCCCTCTCTGCACTCTCACCCCTCCCAGCTCTCCTCAGACCTGCTGCCACCACCTCCATCATCTCTACCTGCCAGTCTGCCTGACTCCATCTGCAGAGGAGAAACTCGGCTGGAAACTGAGGGAGGAGGCTTCACAGGGCCCCACTGCCTGGACCACTGATGCTAGATTAGACCAAGGCACCCCTTCCTCATTTCTAGCAAAGTCTGTTTCCTACTTGGCAGCGGGGACTGCTCCTCTCTGGGCACCTGTGAGTCTCTTTCCTTCCAGGCAAAGCATCAGGTACCTTGGGTCATCTAGCTTGGCTGACCTCACCCATCTAGACCTCACCAGTCCCACGCCCCGCAAAAACAAGAGACATCGGACCACAAAGGGTTTCCCTTCTCTTACCACAAAACACCTCTCGAAAATGGACCTTCTTAGTGAGACAGATCTCTCTGTGCTGGCATGGGCAGATAAATGAAGCGAAGATAAATTAAGTGAAAAAAAAGGAACATGCCACAACGCTGCTCAGTCCAACCCACTTTTTAAAAATATGACTTCCCTGGTGGCACAGTGGTTAAGAATCCGCCTGCAGGGGACCCGGGTTCGAGCCCTGGTCCAGGAAGATCCCACATGCTGCGGAGCAACTAAGCCTGTGCACCACAACTACTGAGCCTGCTCTCTAGAGCCTGCTGGCCGCAACTACTGAGCCTGCGTGCTGCAACTACTGAAGCCCATGCACCTAGAGGCCGTGCTCTGTAACAAGAGAAGCCACCGCAATGAGAAGCCCACGCACCAAAACAAAGAGTAGCCCACCCCGCTCTCTGCAACTAGAGAAAGCCCCGTGCCCAGCAACGAAGACCCAACGCAGCCAAAATAAATAAATAAATTTTTTAAAAAAGAAAAAAGCTGCAGGAATATTAGCCAAAAGCATTCCCATTGGTTCTGTCTGAGGGTGGGATAACAGCGAATGTTCTATACTACACGGTTTCCATGATGTTTCCATTCAGGCATTGCTTTTATAGTCAGGAATAATAAAGTGTTTGGAAAGGGAAGGGAAGGGGTTCTTTGGGTCTCTGCTATCACGAGAAGCCAGGTGCGCTGGCAAGTAGGGTTCAAGAGTCAGACAGACCACCTTCCCCAGGCCAGGGAAATTCCAACCTTTGGTCCAGGACTGAATCATCCTGAAGCAGGAAGGAAAACTGAGTGATGCTAAAGACATCACTGCATCATCTCTTTCCTTAAAAGTGTATGCCTGCTTCCGAATTCCTAATTCATACACAAGAACAGGTGCTACCTTTTCTCTCCAGGAAGGGGAGCCAGGTGGCTGGGGATGGTGAGGACAGAGGTAGAGATTTCACTCTTTACCTTTTTATTGGTACCTTTTGAATTATAAACCATGCGAATGTATTATCTACTCAAAAAATAAATAAAATATAAACGTGAAAATAAAGCACTTTCCAAAGAGCACTGTTAAATCCGTGTACAATATGTCAAATGTATATACACATGCACGGACAAACACAGCCGTTTGCAAACAATGAGTTAATTTTAAGGCGCTCATTAAGAAACATTTGGAAGATACAGAAAAGGAGGAAGAAAATAATATCTGTTTTACCCAGAGTCCTGCCACTCAAAGACAGCCACTGTTAATATGACAGCTTATTTCTTTCCAGTCTGTTTTCTGTGCAAGGGCATTTTGTTTGGGTTTGGTTTTTTGTTATGTTGTAGGTTGAATCATCCTGTGTTCGAGTTTTAGAAATTGCTTTTTGAAGATCTCAACGTGGCCAAATGCTTATGATGTAACACCACGATAGAACTTCGAGCATCATTCTTAAAGGCTGGTCTGGTCTTGGTCTTGGTGTTGGCTGGGATGGGGAAGCCCTGAGACATCTCAGAGGAAACTTCTGCCTTGCACCCACCACTGCAACCTGGGGGTGTGTGGCTGGAGTGGGGAGAGAGGAGGGTCAGGTGAAGCGGGGTGTTTGGCTTCTGGGCTATTAACTAAGCTCTAAGCATGTCCTGTCATCATTTCCAGTCTCAGTTCTCCAAACACCTCCCTCCCCATCATGGAGACTCCCTGATGGATGCTGCTTCGGAGGGGAGACTGTTGGCTTTGGGGCCAGTGGAGATGGAGATGGGGGAGGGCACCCAGGGGAGGCAGAGCCGGCAGCTCTCAGCTCGCTTGAGCCAGAGTGATGGGGTGTGGGACTGGAGGGGGGAAAGAGGAAATGATGGATGGGAAGGAAGACAGATCACGACAGGAAAGCTGTCAAGGAAGTCTGAGGGGGACGTGGTGGACCAGGGGTATGTGTGTTTGCCTCTCCCTCCTCCGCCCCGGGGGAGGGTGTGTTTCTTGGGGATAATTCCACACAGGAGCGGGAAAGAACCAGAGCAAAGGCCGCTCAAACAACTCCTGAAGACCTACTGTGTGCTCTGCCCTGGGCTAGCAGCTGGTCAAGGGGAAGCTTAATTATGTCCAAAGGAAGACGGGGTGGATCCTCAGGAGAGATGGCCAAGGTAGGGACCCGTGAGCTGTGGGTAGAGCATGTGCGTTGGGGGTCTGGGTGCACAGGTGTGAGAGATTGTGTGCTGGTGGGGGTACTGGAGGATGACAGCCCCGGAGTGGGGTCGGACGCGTTCGTCTTATGGGGGAGGGGAGAGAAAGAGAGGAAGACATGAAGCCTGAGAGGCATTGAGTTAGAGACAGAGAGACACAGAATCAGAGACAGGCAGACGCAGAGAGACGCTGGGGAGATTGCTTGGTAGAGACAGCAGAGTTGGGGAGACAGAGAGAGAAGAGACAGGGAGGGGAAGAGAGCTGGGCCAGTGAGGAAGGGGCAGACGGCCTGGTGGGGCAGGGGCCATGCAGGCGCTAGAACCCAAAGGGAAAATGACAGCGATTTGAAAAGACAGACAGGGCTTCCCTGGTGGCGCAGTGGTTAAGAATCCGCCTGCCAACGCAGGGGACACGGGTTCGAGCCCCGGTCCGGGGAGATCCCACGTGCCGCGGAGCGACTAAGCCCATGCGCCACAACTAAACTACTGAGCCTGTGCTCTCGAGCCCGCGAGCCACAACTACTGAAGCCTGTGCGCCTAAAGCCCATGCTCCGCAACAAGAGAAGCCACCACAGTGAGAAGCCTGCACACCGCGATGAGGAGTAGCCCCCGCTCGCCACAACTAGAGAAAGCCCCCACGCAGCAACCAAGACCCAATGCAGCCAAAAATAAATTAAAAATAAATAAATAAAATATAATAAAAAGACAGACAAAACTACAATGAGATATCACCTCACACCAGTCAGAACGGCCATCATCAAAAAAATCTACAAACAATAAATGCTGGAGAGGGTGTGGAGGAGAAAAGGGGACTCTCTTGCACTATTGGTGGGAATGTAAATTGATACAGCCACTAGGGAAAACAGTATGGAGATTCCTTAAAACACTAAAAATAGAGCTACCGTATGATCCAGCAATCTGACTCCTAGGCATATATCCAGAGAAAACCATAATTTGAAAGGATACATGCACCCCACTGTTCATTGCAGCACTATTTACAATAGCCAAGACATGGATGCAACCTAAATGTCCTTCGACAGAGGAATGGATAAAGAAGATGTGGTACATATATATCATGGAATATTACTCAGCCATAAAAAAGAATGAAATAATGCCATCAGCAGCTACATGGATGGACCTAGAGATTGTCATACTGAGTGAAGTAAGTCAGACAGAGAAAGACAAATATTATATGTTATCGCTTATATGTGGAATCTAAAAAAAATGGTACAGGGACTTCCCTGGTGGCGCAGTCGTTAAGAATCCGCCTGCCAATGCAGGGGACACAGGTTCGATCCGTGGTCCCGGAAGATCCCACATGCCGCAGAGCCACTAAGCCGGTGCACCACATCTACCGAGCCTGCGCTCTAGAGCCCGCGAGCCACAACTACTGAGCCCACACGTTGCAACTACTGAAGCCCATGCTCCTAGAGCCCGTGCTCCGCAACAAGAGAAGCCACCGCAATGAGAAGCCCGCGCGCCGCCACGAAGAGTAGCCCCCGCTCGCCGCAACTAGAGAAAGCCCGAGCGCAGCAACGAAGACCCAACGCAGCCAAAAATAAATAAATCAATTAGATAAACAAATTTATTTTTTTTAATGGTACAAATGAACCTATTTACAAAGCAGAAATTGAGTCACAGATGTAGAAAGCAAACTTATGGTTACCAAGGGGGAAAGGCAGGGATAAACTGGGAGGCTGGGACTGACCTATACACACTACTATTTATAAAATAGGTAACTAATAGGAACGTACTGTATAGCACAGGGAGCTCTATTCGGTGCTCTGTGATGACCGATGTGGGAATGGCGTCTAGAAGAGAGGGGAGATATGTATACGTATGGCTGAACTGCTTTGCTGCACAGCAGGAAACTAACACAACACTGTAAATCAGCTCTACTCCAATAAAATTAATTTTAAAAGTTTTTTAAAAAATAAAATAAAAAGACAGATAGAATGGCGTTGGAAGGGGCACAGCGAGTGAGCAAAACGGAGAAACAGAGGGAGGGAGAACGGTGAGAGTGGGTACAGAGCACTGACAGGTGTACAGGGCAGGCCAGGAACAGTGGCGTGGTCTATGCGAGACACCCTCACCTCAACTTCGTGGCTCCTGGTAACCGGAGCCTCCCTGGACGTACTTCAACTTGCCCATCCTAACCTGCTCTGGCTCCCTATTGCCTCCCAAAGGGAGCCCCCTGTTCTCCTGTGGCAGTAAAGGCCCCCTTGGATCTGCTTGCCCTGCCCCACCGCTGCCTCTCTAACCCCACACACTCTCCCACCTCCTGCCTTGGCAAGAGGCCCCCATTTGGGGCCACCAGGACTCCTATCCCTCTTTTCCTGTGTCCAGGCCATTATAGGTAGTGCCCAGACCCACGTGTTTTAATGCCCTTGAGTCACACAGGAAGAGAAATTACTGTGAGAAAACACGTTAACGAGCCCATCAAGGGGCTCTGGATTTCCACTCCCCACTGTGTTATGCACAGATTTTTTTTTTTTTTTCTAAATCCATCTGTTTAAGTACAAAGCCTACACTGGTTTCAAGAACAATGTTAACTAAACGGGGTCACGGGCAGGTGGGGTACAGACTCAAAAAGGGATACCTGATTGAAGTCTGGGAGTCAAGGTCTCATTTGAAACGGACTCCCCTCCTCCCGGAAGCCTTCCAGGATTTCCCCCACTCTCTACTTTTCCTCTGACTGCTCCCAAGGCTCAGAGGAAGGAGGGATGGGAGACGGTGGACAGCTTCAGAGAGGAGGTGTACTGGGGCTGGACCTGGAGGCTGAGTCCAGGTGGCCCAGGAAGGAAGGGAGGAGGAGGTTCCCAGAGGGAACAAAACAGGCCGAGGGAACAGCGGGAACCAAGACAGAGGTGGGAAGGACAGGACTTGCCCCTTGGGCTCCCAGACGCGGGCCAGTTCAAGCTTCCGGTTCCCCCTTTCATCCTAAACCCACCTTCTCGCCTCCTCTCTGTTTCCCTTGTTGCAGACTTTGCCCTCCTTCCCGTTCCAGTGCGTGGAGAGCCACGGCTTGGTGCAACCATGGCCAGGTTGCAGCTGTGAAGTTGGGGTCACCTTTTCTTTCCAGTCCCAGCCTTAGAATAGGAAACGTCACACCGGTTTTGTGGCCCCGCCTCTCCCCACCCAAACCTCCTCTTCCCCTTTCTCATCCAGCCAGTAGCACAAGAGGTACTGGTACAAGGCATTCAATCCAACCCCTCATCCTGCAGGTGGGGGAAACTGAGGCCAGAGAGGGAGGATGCCCAGCCCAGGTCAAGGGCAGAGCCACCCTGGAACCCCAAGTTGCCGAGCCCCCGACCTCTTTCTCCCCCACTCTTTGGCCACCGGCTCACCTTCCTTCCTCCTTCTTCATAGCCCAAACCTCTGCCCTGTCCCCCTGGTTTCCTTTCTCCACCGGCTCCACTCCTTCCTCCTCCTCCCTGTCTCCCTGCCCTGAGCAGAGCTGCTGGATTCTTGGTCTCCATCTTTCTGTGTGTGTCCATCTCTGCGGTTCTATGTCTCTCTCGCTCTCTCCTGGATCCCTCGGCATATCCCTCTCGCCCTCACCGGGCCAACCTTTCTGGCTATCGCTGTGCCGTCAATGTGTCTTCTCTCTCCCTCTCTGTGTGTATGCGTCTCTCACTGTCTTCCTGTTGTGTTTCTATTTTCGTTCTGCCTCTTTCTCCCTCGATCCCCCAGTCCCCACCCCTCCCTTCTCTCCCCCTCTCGTGGCCACACTCCTCAACCAGTTCCAGCTTTCTCCCACTCTCTCTCCTGCTCTCTTTCCTGAGGCCCACCTCTCCCTCTCACATCCCCTCCACACCCTCACGCGCACAACTGCCCACCCCACTCCCATCATCCATCAGCCCCAACGCCTTCCAATTAAGAGCTTTCTGGCCGCCCCCGTCCCTGCCCCCCACAGGAAGGAGCGGGCACCAGGGCCAGGGTCTGCACCAGCCCTGCCAGGCTGGACGGGGAATAGGCACCTTCCAGAAGCTGGGAGGGGACCCGGACAAGACCGCCAGGGAGGGGCGGAAGGGCGTCAGAAAGGAAAGCGAGGCACTCCTCCAGCCTGGACCCCGAGCACCGAGCATGAGACCAGCTATTATTCTAATAAACTCGGCACATCTTGCCCTCACGCCAGCTGCTGCACACCCTCTCTTATTCTGTGGATCTCATTTATTCCTGATTAGCGAAATCACCTGTTTGTCAAATAGGGCCAGCTCGGTGAGACATTAAATTGCACTGAAGCTGAGGGGGTGGGGTGGGGACCACTGCAGGCAGCCAGGACGGTAGAGGGAAGAAGGGGGAGGGGGGTGGAGGCGACTTAAGCTCTGACTTTGCTCTGGCCACACGGCCAAGTCCCCAGCCCCGACTCCAACAGCTGACCCGTATCCACAGCCGGCTGGTGTGCGGGGATGGGATGGGGCTGGCAAGGCAGACGTGGAGGACAGTCAAATCTTCCAGTGCCACCAGCCGGGGAGGGTGTCAACCAAAGTTGCGGGGAGAGGAGCAGGAATCGGGCAACCCATTTCCACCCTTTGGAGAACTGGCGTGGGAGAAAGTCCTGCACCAGTGGATTTTCATGCAACAAGGCAGTTGCATTTCTCCAGCAAGGAAAAGTGGTTTCTCATCGCAGTTAAGCACACAAGACCCAGAGTCAGGCAGAGGTGGGTTCAAATCGACCTTTGGCTCCTCTCTGGCTGTGCAAGCTCAGGAAGGTCACTTCACCTCTCTGAGCCTCTCTCTTGCAGCTGTAAGATGGGGCTAATGCCAGTACCTACCCCGTGAGGCTGTCCAGGCAATTATTCAGTGAGTCAGCACACAGACAACACTTAGCCCAATGCCTGGGTCAGAGAAAAAGATGAGACTCATCCTGTGAGCATATCAGCCTGTAGCCAGGTCGAGAAGGCAGCTGTAATATCACCACGGCTTCTGACTCCATTACTACCCTTCGCTTCCTCCTTGAAATCCCCTCTCCCTGGCTTTCGGGACCTCCCATAATCACCCTGTTCCACTCTAAAGCGCCAGCTCCTTGAGCGCAGGCTCCATGGCTTCTTGGCTCACCTCTAACCCACAGTATATGTTCAGAAACTGTTTGTTGACTGACTGATGGACCAATTGCCTCCTAGTTCTCTGGGACTTCTTGGATGCCATTTTCCTCCTATGCTGTAGCCCAGAGCTGTCTAGTAGAAATATAATGCAAGCCACAAATATGATTTTAAATTTTCTAATAGCCTCATTTTTTAAAGCAAAAGGGAACAAGCGAAATTAAATGTATTATCTAGTTTATTTAACCCAACATGTCCAAAATACTATTTCAACATATAATAAAGGTTTTAAATCACTGATAAAACATTTTACATTCTCTTTTCCACTCTAAGTCTCTGAAACCCAGTGTGTATTTTACATTTATAGTGCATATCAATTCAGATTGGCCACATTTCAACTGCTTAATAGTCACCTGTGACTAGTGGCCACCATATTGAAGGGCTTAGTTCTAGAACTTGGCTAGTCAAGGCCAGCAGCACACCTTGAGGGTTTCTTAGAAGTGCAGAGTCTCCCAATTTACCCCACGCCTCCTGAATCAGAATCTGGGCTTTAAAAAAACTTAAAATTTTGAGATATGGTAGATTCACATGCGGTTGTACAAGCAGTACAGAAAGATCCTGTGTACCCGTCACCCAGCTTCCCCCAATGGTAACATCTTTCATAATCGTAGTAAAAATCACAGCCAGGAAATTGATCCACACACCCTATTCAGATTTCACCAGTTTTACTTTCCCATTTTTCATTTTCACTCATTCTCCTGCGTATTTAGTTCTGTGCAATTTTGTCACCACCACAGTCAAGACCCAGAACACCCATCACAAGGACCCCTTGTGCGACCGTGTTAAACCCACAGCCGCCTCCCCCCACCCCACCCCCACCCCCGGCTCCTTTCCAGCCAGATCCCCTGGCGATTCGTGCTCATGTTAACTTCGACAATCAAACACAGAGAGAGTTATCATCTCTTATATTTTCTTTCAATCCCTTGATTCCCTTGAGGGAGAAAGTCTCTGTGTGTAAACAATATTTCTTTAACACCTCTCTAACCCTTGCTAACCTGTGGGGTCTCTTGCCATCTCAGGTTCCTCATTTGTGCAATGGGAACAAGAATTACATCCATCCGCGGTGCTGCAGTCGGGATTAAATGAGGTGATGCGGGCTTTGCGTCTGAAGGGCTGAGCCAGTGCAAAACCCTAGGAATCTGCCCCACCCCCCGGGCTTTCATTCTTAAACACAAGCTTCAGGCACTCTATGCAACGCTGTGTACAATCCATCGGGATGTCTGGAAACAGCCTTCCCGTTCAACCGGAGGAAAGGGTTAGACTCATGACAGCACACGCATGCCTTGGAACATCTTGCGGTATTTAAAAATTCATGTTCTAGGTGTCTATTAACAATCAAAGAGGGATAGTCATGTCATTTGATTAGCTTTTAAAATGAAAGAGAAATATGTTATGTGGTCCATGTAAAAATTCAAACAGCTCAGATATGTATATATAATATACACTTATATTCCCCTATTCCCACTCTCGTTGCTCCAATGTCAGAGGAAACCACGGACTACAATTTTCTGTGTATCCTTCTGGACAGATACAAAACACCCACATGTATGAGTGTGTGTGTGTGTGTGTGTGTGTGTGTGTGTGTGTGTGTGTGTATTTACACAAAGGGTGTCAGGCTCTATACACAGATCAGCAACTTGCTTTTCTCACTCCACCATATGCGTGCTAGGTCATTAAATGAGAAAAGCAAGTTACATAATGACATCATCAGCTTGATCCTAATTTTGTAAATATACGCATAGGAGATCTGGAACTCCATATCCAAAAGATAAACAAGTAACAAATCCTCATAACTGGTGCGGGGAGTGGGAGAGGGTGGGGAGAAATATTGAAGACCGACATTTTTGTGTGTGTGTGATATGCGGGCCTCTCACTGTTGTGGCCTCTCCCGCTGCGGAGCGCAGGCTCCGGACGCGCAGGCCCAGCGGCCATGGCTCACGGGCCCAGCTGCTCCGCGGCACGTGGGATCCTCCCGGACCGGGGCACGAACCCGCGTCCCCCGCATCGGCAGGCGGACTCTCAACCACTGCGCCACCAGGGAAGCCCCAAGACCGACATTTGATAGCCAGTCCTATAAGGTACACAGCAGTCACCTTCCTGAGCCTCAGTTTCCACATCTGTAAAATTGGAGAGAATCAGTGGTTCCCAACCAGGGGCAATTTCCCCTCTGGCCCCCGGGGGTCACTTGGCAATCTCTGAAGACATTTTGGTTGTCACAACTGCGAGGTGGTGCCACTGGCATCTAGTGAGTAGAAGCCAGGGAGGCTGCTAAAATATCCTCCAAGGCACCGGACAGCCCCTCACAGCAAAGAATTATTTGGACAAAAATGTCAGTGTGCCAAGGATGAAAAAACTTCGATATAGAACCCCTGCACACCCCCTGGGGCTACCGTGAGGCTGCAGGAGGTGCCGATGACAGGACGCTTTTGTTATCACCGTCACCGTTATTATTATCATTGCGGCGGTTGCCTGCACGGGCAGCAGTGGTGAAGAGCTGACTATTTTTTACACCTCAAAGCTGCTGCCCATTGCCCAAGCCCCAGCCCACAGAAGCCACTGGGCTGATTCTCCGTTCAGGTGAGCACACGACTGTCTCAACATTTGCTCCGGGGACCAAGCCATAGGAGGACCCCTCCTTTCCCTGCTTGAGGCCAGAGGCAGCCGGGCACAAGGTGGACGCGCGGGCGGGCAGGCTGGCTGAGGCGTCCGCAGGCCTGGCGTGAAGCCCCAGCTGGCGGCTGACCAGCTGGCCGAGCCCCTGAGTGGGGACCCAGCTGCCCAGCCCGGGCCCCGGCCCTCTCTCCCTTCTCCGGCTGCTCCCAGGCAGCAGGAATTAGCACGAAGGCGTCCTTTGCACCTCCGGAGCTCATTAGTTCCCCGGGCTCATTCTCCGCCGAAGCTGGCGTCCTGCTTGTGGCATCACGCTCTACTGCTGGGCCTGTGATTGTGGCCGCCGGCCTCCCCGCCATCCCACCCGGGGGCCACTCCTTCCCATCTGCCTCCCTGCTCGGAATCCTTCCCCTTTGTCTTCTCCCCTCCGCCACCGCCCACCGTCCCACTTGACTCCGCGGCCTCCTTGGTACCTCATCTTTCTGCTCTCCTTGCTCTCCTGGCAGCGGGCACCCGAGCTTCCTGCTCTCCCCACTCTTCCTGAATCGAACCCTGAGCCTCCGAAGATGCACAGTCATGGGACCTGAAAAACTGACCTTGATCGTGGCCATTCTATAGATGTGAAAACTGAGACCAGGAGAGGGTGAGACTCGCCGGAGGGCAAAGAGTGAGTCAGAGGGTACTTCCCTGGCGGTCCAGTGGTTAAGACTCCGCGCTTCCAGGAACAAAGATCCTACCTGCAGCAGGGCGCAACCAAAAAAAAAAAAAAGATTGAGTTGGAGAATCACCACGCGTTCATTCGCTAAATATTTAAATATTTCTGAAGTCATCTTTGCAGGCTCAGTCACTGTGCTGCACCCCGAGAAGATGGCGTGAGCAAGATAGCCGCTGGGGAAGAGGCATAGGAGCAGGAGGGCCTCTACCTGTGCGAAAGCGCAAGGCTTGCTTCTCAGCTGCCCGGGACTTCTAGCCCGCTCCCCCTCCCAGCCTACCTTGAGCCGCAGCCATAGTCCCTGCCCTTGTGGAGCTTTCTGTCTAGATCTGGGATTGGCAAACTTTCTGCAGCGCCAGATAGTTGATATTTTTGGCTTTGCAGGCACAGTCTCTGTTGCAAGTTCTCGTCTCTGCCATTGTACGGGGAAGGATGCACACCGATGGGCATTGCCGTGTTCCAATAAAACTTTATTTACAAAGACAGACTGTGGGCTGAATTTGGCCTGAGGGCATTCATTGTCTAACTCCTGGTTTAGGGGGTTCCTGATTCTTAAATTTCTCCTGGCCAGCAGCCCCACTGATTTCCTTTTGCTTAGTTACATGGGGTTGCATTTGGACAAAGGGAATTTCTACCTTTACGTTCCCCACCCAAGGGCTGGCTGGGGGGCAAATGTTGACCAGAAGGTCCACCCCCCAGAGGACAGTGGCTAGAAACTTAAAGAGTTGGGTATGCTTGGTCATGGTGGCCAGCCTGGGTGCCCCCAGCCTAAGTCTGCAAGTGAGTCCTGGTCATGTGTCCACATTCAGACTGTTGCCTACAGACCGGTCTCCTGGCTCCAGGATGGACTTTTCCGGCCCTGCCCTGCAGCCTCCTGCAGTCTCGGGGCCCAGGGAGATGGCCTTAGGCTGGGAATTGAGCTGCAGGCTTCTTTTCCTGGCTGAAGTCTCTGAATCAATGCCTTGGTTTCCCCATTATTAACACTGGGAGGGGGGTCCCTGATTTTCCTCAAGACTGGGACCCAGGAGAATCAGAAAGCACAGTGCACATGTGTGTATGCACCCATACACAGACCATGCCCGGAATTATCCATTCACTCCCGAAGGGAGGTGGGAAATCTTACCTCTCACATCCACATAGCGCTATCCTATGAACACAAGTCAGCTACACTGGGGTGGGGTAGGTAGTGCAATGGTGAAGGAGGTGAGCTCGGAAGCCCAGCTGCACCCCTTCGTAGCTGAGAGGCCCCGGGCAAATGGTGTCATTGGAGCCTCCATTTCTCCTCTGCAAGATAGGAATCACTGTGGCTCCCATCTCCCAGGGTTGGAATGAGGCCAAGGTGTGACTGCATGGGAAGCCCTTAAGCACCACCTGGTAGGTAGCACACATGTCAATAACAATAGCCACTGTTATCATATCATCATCACATCATTTGATCAAAATACTCCGGGTGGTCGGATGAGAAGAAATGTGTCATTATTCCCATTCTGCAGATAAAGAGACTCGGGAGAAGTCATACACCCAGCGTAGTGGATGCTATGGTGTGCCAGCCGGGCCCCACACTGACACTCATTCCCCAGCTGTTGGCGGTGGTGGCTTCTAAGGGTTCCCAGCTGCAAGCCCTCCCCAGGACCTGCCAGGGGCTGAAGGGAGACAACTCACTCAAGGTTCTGCTCCTTCCAGAGCAGCTCATGTCCAATGACTTGTCGATGGAGGGAGTACACAGGCCAAGCCGCCTTTGCCTCTATTGGGGGCGCCTCCGAGAGGTCAGCCCAGCTCCAGAGCTCCCCTGAGATGGGCTGGGGCCGCTGTTGCAACCACATTCCAGGCCAACTTCTTCCTCTGCCCACCCTGCTTCCCTCACTTCCTCACGGGTGCTGATCCCGAGAGCACTCCCCAGCAAAGCACCTGCAGGCCCATCGCCACCCCAGGGTCTCTTTCCAGGGAACCTTTCCTGAGACACTCAGTTAGCAAGTGGTGGAGTCCAGACCAGAACTTGAGCCCTTCCTGCCTTTCCTTTGGAGAGACTAGAAATGTGAGTCAGCTGATGGCAAGGACGCCCAGTTGTACTTTCCTTGTTGGCCGTGAGCTTCTTTAGCTTGATGGCAACATGAGGGTACTATCAGTGACCCCAGCAACAGAGGCGTTTCACCACTTCCGGGCAAGCCTCGTGCCGGAACCCCCAAACTTGAGCGTGCACCTGGATGACCTGCAGTGGGGATGGTTGCTGGAACAGAGTGCTGGACCCCGTCCTTGGAGTTTAGGATTCAGTAGGTCTGGGGCGGGACTTGAGAATTTGCATTTCTAAAGGTTTCCAGGTGATGCGGATGCTGCCAGTGGAGGAAATACACTTTGAGAACCATGAGATGAATGGATAAAGGCGTAAAGTCTAGATTCAAAGAGACCTGTATTTAAATCCTGACACCACCATTTGGGTGCTCTGTGATCTTGGACAAGTTACCTAACCTCTCTGAACCTCCATTTTATTATGGGGGAAATGGATGTGAATGGAATCTACTCTGCAGAGTTAACTGGAAGATCCAAAAGATCTTGAACATAAAAACACCTTTCACAAGGCAAGTGCTCAAAACATGAAATCCGTAATCATTATGTCCCAGTACTACGCTAGGGCCCTGCCTATGCATAAGCTCACTATTATGGTAGCAGATGGCCCCCTGTCTTCAACTCCCAAGGCTGCCTTGTCCTGTCTGCCTGCCTCTCACCTTGCTGGCTGGTTCTCCCCATTTTGGGGAGGTGCAAACTGAGGCGGTGCCTTGCCCAAGGTCAGAGGCTCAGCCAGGACTCAACCGTTCTCACCGTCTTTCATCCCTGTCCCCTCTCGAGACCCGGGCTGGGCTCCTCTGGCGTGAAGTCTTCCCAAACGAGGAGAGAATAAAGAGCTTTCTGTCCACAGCAGAAGAAAAACAAACCCACTGCCTTCCATTCCTCACTAAGGAAATGATGGATTTCTGTTATTGTTGTTGTTGAAATCACTACCAGGGGAAATAGATCAAGGGACACTTTGCCGGTGAGAGAGCTAGCTGTGTCACCGAGGAGAAGAATATGCATCTCTGCCACACTTATTGCCTTCCCCTTGGCACGCTGCTTCTCCTTGCCACAAACCTCAGGGTGGGGGCAGGCCTGGAGTCAGAGGGGCCAGCAGCTGGTGTTCGTGCATGAAGGAGAGCTGACGAGGCCACGGCTGGGGGCGAGGGGCGGTCTTCTGCCTTATCCATCCCTTTTCCTCTTCCACATCCCCACTTCCCTCCCTCCTACATGTATTTTTTGAGGGGGGTAAACCAGTTAAATATCTAATCTGATTTTTCCCCTTGTATAGGTGGTGATGGGGAGGGAAAAGATGGTGGTCAGAGATGGGGAGGACACAGAAAATATTGTCTACAGGGGACAACTTCTCTGGAAATACATTTGTGGTCTGTTTGAAAACCAGCCACACATGCCACATATTCTGGGGCCATTTTGCTTTCAAATATTCTGTATTGCTGCCACCACAAGAGACACACAATCAGATGTCTATATAGAGTATCTGGAGCTTTCAGTCTAGCAGAGAAGATTAAATGGGCGCATGCATCTGTGCGTGTGTGTTTCAGTGCCTTTATGCACTAGTTCTGCTCTAGTGTAGACAGATCTACAGTGTAGAAAGATCTGCTTTGCCTATCTGTCCTTTGGTAAACCTTCAATATTTCACCAAAATCTTGGGATGAGACCATGTGGATCTGACCTCTGTTAATATTCTCACCAGCTTCCCTTTCCTGTACCCTCAAGCCTCAAACGAAGAAGTGGAAAGAACATGGGTTTTGCACTCTGTTTAAACGCCGGTCCACCGAATTACCCACTGTGTGACCTCGGGAAAGTTTTTTAAAACTCTGTGAGCCTCAGTGTTTCCATCCATAAAATCGGATCACTTGGTCTACCCCTAGGGGATTAAATGAGAGGATTAACTGAGAATAATCATGTCTATTAAATGCTCAAAAAATAATAATAATAAACATATAGAGAACTGTGCCAGGCATCATTCTAGGTGTTTTCAGACGGATTAACTCATTTAATCTTTGCAAGAACCTTATAGAGAAGGTAGTACTATCATCTTCATTTTACAGGTGAGGAAACTGAGGTGCAGAAAAGTAAGGCAACTTGCCTAGATCGGGCAGCTAGAAGGATGCAGAGCCGGGATTCCAACCCAGGCAGCCCTGCTCCAGATCCAATGCTCTCAAGCATTCCACAATTCTGTGCAGTAGATACTCAACGAAAGTTGATTCAGTCCCTCCCTCTCTTTTCTTTTTCCTCCTATTGCTCTCCATTCACTGCCTGCCTCCACCAAGGGACTGACCAAACCCCAGCCCTAAATCCAGATGTTCCTGAGACCCGAAGGTTTGACCTCACGCTGACCAGCACCCAGTTGCTTGACTGAGGTTATTTCTTCCCCGTTTCATCCATGGAGTCATTTCTGGTCATTGACTTAGGACTGGCTTGTTCGGATTCACCCTCAAGGACCGCCGTGGTCCCAAAACCTCTGGGAATGCTGACCCTGAAAACATCAGGGATCGAGGTTACACATACATAGCCTCTCCTGTCGTTCAAAGCATCTGGCAGAAGAGGTGCCAGGGTGTCTCCCTCATTCGAAACCTTCGCTTTGGGGAAACATTCCCTGCTCTGATCCTACTCTACTTCCTCAGGCTCTCAGCAGAGAGCTTTGCTGGCTCAGCAACCCCCATAACACCCAGAGTGAAATGGCCTCATTGTTAAACCTCAGCAGTTTCTTCTCTGGGCAAAATCGTCATCCCCAATAAATCCCCGAGGCCCCACCTCCAGCTCAACCTCGGGCCTCCACATTCCCTGCCCCGCACCTCTTGGAGGGTCGGATGTGCCTGCGTTGGGTGTTTATCAATATCTACTATCCCGGGAAGAATGTGTGGGAACTCTGAGGGGGAACTTGACCATGGAGAGCAGCTTGGCAGAAAAGGAGACGCGGGCAATAATCTGAGGGAGAAGGACACTCTTCGGGGGCAGCGACCAATCCAGCCAGAGCATGGGGATGTGGGTGGCGTGGCTAGATAGGGGTTCAGAGACCCTCGCAGGTCAGCCCAACGTGTTTGTACTTGACCTGATGGGCAGCAAGGAAATGTTGAAGGGTCCGAACGGATGTAAAGGACTCGGCTTCCTGATGGTGAAAGAGCAGTGGCATGTGCCTGTCTTGGTTTTGATATTGACCAGGGTTCTTGGCCGCCCCCAATCAATAGAAATTGACCAGAGTCCAGACAGGAAATTCAGGCAAGGCTTTATTGGGGCCACTGCCGCAGCAGGAGACAGCGAAACAAGTAACCCTTGTTTGCTCCCCAAGGGGGAGGCGAGCTGGTTCCTTATACGGGGGTCACATGGAAAATGCCATATACGCTATTCTCAGTAGCCAAGACAGAGGAAAGGCTCTGCTGAGTCCTGCAAGAAGGAAACTGATTTCACTTTGTTTTACCCAGGGGTGCCAAAGTACTTGACGTGTTTATCCTCCAAGGTTCAGATCCAACCCAGCAAAACTGGGCCAAGCAGGTGACTGGAATCTCAACCCTTATGAGCTGGAGGAAGATCACACACAGCTCTGTCCAATCCAACTTTCTGCAGTGCTGGAAGTGCCCTTTATCTGGGCTGTCCAGTATGGTAGCCACATGGAGCTCTTGGGCACTTAGAACGTGGCTAGCGCAACAGAGGAACTACATTGTTTTAATTTTAATTAAATTAACTTTAAACAACCACACGTGGCTAGTTATTTCCCTTATTGGGCAGCATAGCTTTACTACCTAATTTTTGCCCAATATCTGGGTTTTCTGTTGAGATTGGACCAACTGGGCATGGCGATTGGCATGAATGAGCCCTCCACAAATCACCATCTCCCTCCATTTTGTGAGCACTTAACTGTATGCCAGCACCACACCAATAGCTTGATCTAATCCTCCAACAACCCAGGCAGGTAGGTACTCTGGTCATTAAATCCATGTTCCAGTTATCACACAGAAACATGGGAGTATTCAGTGACATGTTCAAGCTCCCACAGCTAAAAAGAGATGGACCCAGGATGTGGGGCCGGGGTCTGCCTGACTCTTAATCCCTGTAGGTGTTTTTATGACCAGACTGGCTTCTAGAACAAGCCCGGAACAAGCCCCAAGATGCAGCACCTCTCTTTCCTCCAAGGGCCACATCCAGGCTAAGGAGACATTTGTTGCCCCATTAAGTGGCAGCTGGCCGCGTGAGGAGCAATGGACTGGACCCTGAGGAGGAGGGAGGTGAGGGGCTGCAGAAGTCGAGGGGGTCCCCGTGGGAAGCTCCCCCTCCCATCACCTCTGCCCGGCCTGACCCAGCCCCCAGCCTCACAAAGCAGCCCCGGAGGCCCCGCCCTCCCTGTCCCCTCCCCGCCCCCAATGGCGGCTGGGGCGTGTTGTGCCCCGCAAGCCAGGGTACGTGATCTCATACCTTTCATCCCTTGCCCGAGTCAGATAAATGGCCCCCCTCCTCTCCCTCTACAGCTGAAAGTCGTCAGGTCTAGCTAGGGTTTCTCCCACTTATGCAGCTCATGAATATTTAACAGCATCTGCCGTGGAGGCGATAAAGCCCTACCAATCCTTGACAAATATGGCCTAATCTTTTCAATTTCGGGGTGCAAATATGCCTTCTGAGTCCTGTTTGTCACCTAGATTAATGGCCCAGGGTCCCATAATCCTTTGGTGCTAATTCAAGTGGTGGCTAGTTGGCGTGTGCCTGCCAGGGGGATGCTGGGATATACACACGCACGCACACACATACACGAAGGAGTGATTAGTCGTGTGAGGATTACTTGTAGCATGTGTGTGAATGTGCCTCGTGTGTGTGGCTTGTGTGTATATATATATATGTACATATAGCCTATTGTCTTTGTGTATCACAACTCTGTTTACAGAGTATTTGGGTGTATGTTTCCAGGGGGAGTCGTGTCTGTGCCTGAGTGTGTATTCTGTTTATATGAGTGTGTCTGTGTGTGTGAGTATATGCAGGGGATACTGGAGATACGCCTGTGTATCTATGGGTGGGGAAATGTTGCACATAAATCAGTTGAGCTTCTGATCTGATCTTTGCCCCCTTGCATGGGTGGTGATGGGGCGGGAAGAGGTGGTGGTCATAGGTGGGGAGGCCACAAGAAATTATTGTCTACAGGGGACAATACGTTTGTGGTCTGTTTGAAAAGCAACCACGCATGCCACATATTCTGGGGCCATTTTGGTTTCAGATGTTCTCTGTTGCTGCCCCCATAAAAGACACAAAATCAGATGTCTATATAGAGTATCGAGCTCACAGTCTAGCAGAAGAGATTAAATGGGCATGTGTGTGTGTGTTCCAGTGCCTTTATACACTCGTTCTGCTGTAGTGTAGACAGAAATCCACAGTGGATTATCTCCTCTGCTCTCTCCCATTTCTCTGTCTCTCTGCCTCTGTCTCTCTCTGACAACCTTCAACATTTCAGCAAAAGGTTGAGCTGAGCCCATATGGATCTGGCCTCTGTTGATATTCTCATCATCTCAGTTTGCTTCCCTTCCAGGCCTCTTCTCAGCCCAGCAGGAGCTGGGGAAGGGAGACCAGGAAAGACCCAAATCCATCCTTTTCCCCTCTCCTCCCATCACTAGCAACTGCACTGCTCACCTGGGAGGGAACTGAGTCAGGGTAGTAGCAGCATGGCAGGTGGAGAGGGGCGGCGTAGTCCAGGATGGGGCTGGGAGGGAGGGAGTGAAATGCAAGGAGCAAAGAGCTTGGACCAAAACTGGGGACCAGTGCAGGATGTCCATCCTCACAGCGTGAGATGATGCCATGTCAATAAACCTGTGTTCAGACGTCAGACAAAACGCCCCCAACCCAAGGAAGAAGCAGGTGCCTTCCATTCATTCCTTGAACAAATATTTCTCTAACACCCACTACGTGTGCGTCTGTGCGCGACGCAGGTGGCTATCCATGGTGTTCGGACCTCGCTTTGTTCTGCGCTGAGGACACTGACCTAGAGAATGGGGTCCATCGCCCTTGAATGGGTAAGAGCGCCTGGTACCCTGAGACTTGAAATACAGCGTGCTAAGCTGCGGCGAGAAAAGTGGGGAATAAGATGGAAGCTCCCAGCCTTTGGCAGCAATGGCAAGACTGAGTATATATTTTTGCAGAAGCGGAGAGCTTCGTGGACAAAGGTCTCTTTATCAACCCCACCAAAACGCACCCCAGAAGGAACGAGACATAGGAAGTATGTTCAGTGGTCAGCAGTGTTGGGGCTGGAGTCAGATGGGGCCACTTTGTTGCTGCTTTTTACCATCTTTATTGGAGTATAATTGCTTTACACTGGTGTGTTAGTTTCTGCTGTATAACAGAGTGAATCAGCTATACATAAACATATATCCCCATATCCCCTCCCTCTTGTGTCTCCCTCCCACCCTCCCTATCCCACCCCTCTAGAGGGTCACAAAGCACCGAGCTGATCTCCCTGTGCTATGCGGCTGCTTCCCACTAGTTATCTATTTTACGTTTGGTAGCGTATATATGTCCATGCCACTCTCTCACTTCGTCCCAGCTTACCCTTCCCCCTCCCCGTGTCCTCAAGTCCATCCTCTACGCCTGCATCTTTATTCCTGTCCTGGATGGGGCCACTTTGAATCCTTTGCTCAGACACTCATAGGTTATGTGACCTTGAGCTAGTCATTGCTCTTTGTACAGATAAGTTTCCTCAGATGTAAGCGGGGTTAATAAGCAGCACTGTCACTCTCTGGGGCATGTGGTGAGGATTACGCATCTGGCACATGGTATGTGCTCATGAAAACGAGCTGTTTTTGTTGTTTTTGTTCACTCTCTCCTCCCTCGACGCTAGAAAAACTCCAAGAGTCAGTGCTGGCTTAAGGGGCTCGAGCCACAAACCTCCTTCCTGTGTCCTAGCCAGTAGGGAAAATAAACTATTTCAAGACCCTTCTCCCATTTGTAAGGAAAACTTGAATCGGGAAAAGTCCCCAAGCCTTTCCAGCCACCAGCATCTCCACCCTCTGGAGACTTGTATGTGTGGTGGCCCCTCTCGGATTACATGTATATCCATTAACACTTTTCCAGGACAGTGAATTCCTGATCTGAACCCTCAGCACATAGTAGGTGCTCAGAAACTATAGGTTTGGTTGACTTGTAGGGGACTTTACAGTCTCCCAAAGCCTTTCCTGCCTGTTTCCCCATTTGGTCATCACCAAAACTCAACGGGGGCAGAGAACAAGGAGAGAAGGCCTTATGGAGCTGATGAGGAAAGTCAGTCAGGATCACAAAACAAGCGAATGACCAAGCGAGGCCCGGGGTCTGGATTTGCCAAATCCCAGGCCACTGGCCGAAGGACATAAACAGATGATCCCAGCGAAGAATAAACAAATGACCTGGCATGTGGTCTGTGGCAATGGTTTCTCATTCTTGGGACATCTGGGGCCAGCTAATTTTTTGTTGGGAAGGCAGGCCTGTGAATTGTAGGATGTCTAACAGCATCTCTGGGCTCTACCCACTAGCTTCCAGTATCCTCCTCATTTTGGAGACAACCAAAACTGTCTCCAGACCTTGTCAGCCATCCCCTGGATCCAAAATTGTCCCCGACTGAGAACCACTGTGCAGCCTTACTGTTCATCAAAGAAGGGCAAATTAAAACTTTGAAATGTCATTTACAACCCCTACACCACTTTTCAAAACCTCAGCAGCCAACGCTTGCAATGTCTCTGGCAAATGGTGAAAGCATCCCAAGATGGCTCAAATAAAAAGATTTTAATGAAAGGGATGCTTATGGAGATATAAGGAGAACTGAGAGAACCCACCAGAAAGGTTGAGGGACCCGGAGGTTATCAACAGTGGGGAGCTGTCCCCCAGCCCTAGTGCTGAAGGGGGAGGAAACAGTGCTAGGAAAGCACAGTGAGGGTCGGAGGAGGGACCGTAGTAGCTGTAGTCTGGAGGAACAACAATGGCCCAAGACAGTGTAGAAGCCGGAAGGGAGCCAGGAAGAAATACCCCAACCTTTCTCTCCCACTTCCAGTCTTCTGCTGGAGCCTTCCACTGGCCGAGCCCTATGTAAGCCCAAAAAACAAGAGAGCCCAGGAAGTATATTCACCTTCATAGGGCACAGAGCAGGGCAGAGGAAGGTGGAGAATGAATGGGTCAACGGGGAATAACCAGCACCCTGCTCAATGCATTGAACCCTTCCTTGCAAATGTATTCTAAGAGAAACAATTCCTTGGAAGCCAAAAGATGGACGTACGAAGATGTTCGTGCAGTGTTATCTATAATTCTCCAAATGTGCTCCTAATCCAGTGTTTTTCCTACTACAAAATACCCTCCTGGGACATCCCTGCTCCAAAAAGAGGCTCCATCACTTGTCCTACTGGCTCCTAGGATTTCTGAGACCTGGAAGGGGAGTGGAGAGTTATTTAATTTTTTAAAAACATCTTTATTGGAGTATAATTGCTTTACTATGGTGTGTTAGTTTCTGCTTTATAACAGAGTGAATCAGCTATACATATACATATATCCCCATATCTCTTCCCTCTTGCGTCTCCCTCCCACCCTCCCTATCCCACCCCTCTAGGTGGTCACAAAGCCCTGAGCTGATCTCCCTTTGCTATGCGGCTGCTTCCCACTAGCTATCCACCCCACGTTTGGTAGTGTATATATGTCCATGCCACTCTCTCACTTCGTCACAGCTTACCCTTCCCCCTCCCCATATCCTCAAGTCCATGCTCTAGTAGGTCTGTGTTCTATTCCCGTCCTACCCCTAGTCTCTTCATGACATTTTTTTTTCTTAGATTCCATATATATGTGTTAGCATACAGTATTTGTTTTTCTCCTTCTGACTTACTTCACTCTGTATGACAGACTCCAGGTCCATCCACCTCACTACTCTCAATTTCGTTTCTTTTTATGGCTGAGTAATATTCCATTGTATATATGTGCCACATCTTCTTTATCCATTCATCTGTTGATGGACACTTAGGTTGCTTCCGTGTCCTGGCTCTTGTAAATAGAGCTGCAATGAACATTTTGGTACAAGACTCTTTTTGAATTATGGTTTTCTCAGGGTATATGCCCAGTGGTGGGATTGCTGGGTCCTATGGTAGTTCTATTTGTAGTTTTTTGTTTTTGTTTTTGTTTTTGGCGGTACGCAGGCCTCTCACCGCTGTGGCCCCTCCCCCCGCGGAGCACAGGCTCCGGACGCGCAGGCTCAGCGGCCATGGCTCACGGGCCCAGCCGCTCCGCGGCACGTGGGATCTTCCCGGACCGGGGCGCGAACCCGCGCCCCCTGCATCGGCAGGTGGACTCCCAACCACTGCACCACCAGGGAAGCCCAATTTGTAGTTTTTTAAGGAACCTCCATACTGTTCTCCACAGAGTTATTTAATTGTTTTTATTCCAAAGCTTTGCATCTGGGATGTTTTCCCAAGACTGCAGCATGGAGATGAAGGCCATTTTTGCTTTCAGAGGCTGGGAAACTTTCCGAGGAGTAATTGCCTGACCACGAGGGGCGTACCACTTACAGTTACGAAGTGGGTTCTTCATGCCCACGTCGCATGCACTGTCTCTCTGTGCCTTATCCTGGCCTTGGGAGGCTTGTTATTATGCCTGCCTTGTGGATGAGGGAGTGAGGCTCAGAGAGGTGAAGTCACAGCCCAAGGACACACAAGGATGGCCCAATCCTGGAGGGGCACCTGCTGGGAGCCTCCTGTTCCCCCACCTCACACGAGCACTTCCCTCCCACCCCCGCCTTGATCTAGCATTTGCAGCGAGCCATCTAGTAGAGGCGGGACCAGCGGTGATCGAGAAAACAAAAAAATTAAGGAGCTGGAGGCTCTCAGCCTCCTTGCCTCCTGCCTCTCAGCCCCTCCCTCAAGCTCCCTCCTGCCTGTCTTCCCTTATGGAATTCTCCCCTGACAGTCTTTAAGTTCCCTTGCATCCTTCCTGGTCTTCTTTCTCCCCTGTCCCGTCTTCACCCCTGCTCCGCTCTCCTGGTCCTCTTTGGGGCACTGGGGCACCTCTACCTTCTCTGTCCCCGCTTCCTCCATCATCACACACCTCTGCCCCCTTCCTCATTTCTTTCTCACCTCCTTTCTTCATCAGCCTCTCTCTCGCTGGGGCCCTGTCTTCCTTCTCTCTCCTCTTTTCTCCCCTTTTCCTCTCTGCCATCCTCCTCCTTCCTCTCCGCCCCCACCCCATCCATCTTCCCCTCTTCCTCTCCCCGCCAACCCCTGCCTCCTTTGCTTCCTGACAGAGAGCGGTTGGAGAAAGATGGATGGAAATGACACGCTGGCCCTGGCGTGACTGCCACCCGGTGATGCATTGGGAGCCGTCGTCGTCTTTCTGCGGGAGCCATACAGATGAGACGGTGACCCCTTGCCGCGCGGGGTCAAGGACACAAGAAGGACAGAGGGCTGGAGCCTGAGGAGGGAAGGTGGGCCAGCGGGAGCTGGTGGGCTCTCTCCTCTCTCTCTGGGCCTCCTCTTCCCAGGCCCCAGAAGGGCACCAAGGGCCCAGTCGGTCCCCTCTGCGGTCTGTGTCCCTAGGATGAGTACAAAAGTGGAGAGGGAAAGCCAGGGGCACGTGCACTAGGCGCAGCCTTAGGTAAGGAGTCAAAACTTTCTGTGCCTCAGTTTCTCCATTTGTGAAATGGGAACCATAGCCACCCACCTCACCGGGTCGTTGGAAGGATTAAATGAGTTAATCCACGTGCAGAACTTAGCCCTGCACACCTGGTACTAGGTGAGCACCGAGCGTGTGTAGTTATGAACCGTTATCACTGTGGCTGAATGTTGTCTGCAGACAGACAGCACGTGGCTGTACATTACATAAGAAGCACACAGCCCAGCGCCCAGGACAGGGGGTGGTGAGCGCTCCCATGGCCTGTGCGTTTGCTCGTGCCAGGCCCTGTTCTACGTCCCCACGGAGTACAGCCCAGGCAACCCCTTCAATGACCCCATGACGTGGGTGCTCTCATTCCCATTATACAGAGAAGGCAACTGAGGCCCAGAGTAGCTCATTATGTTATGTGCTAGTGACACGACTCCTCCACAGGGGGTACTTTAAGGCATAAAATGGGACAATTCTCTTCCCCAGTCATCTGCTGACACCAGCTTTGCGTGCAAAATCTGTGCCCCGAGATAGACACTTCCGTGAGTCACCTGTGGAATCTGGATAAAAACCATTTGTCCAGTGTCTGGGGTCTGGGCTGCTTTGGTTTCCTGGGCATCCTGTCTCATGACGTAGCCAAGCCCCCTGGCACCTGGCAAAGGGCTTGATTTAAAGAACTCGATCTAGTGCCTGCCAGATACTCCTGTAAAGGGACCTGGGTAGACACAACTCGAGATTTCCTGGGGCAAACAGAGTGAGGAGAAAGAACCCAGCCAACGACATAGCCCAATCTCTGGGCCCCAAACTGTCTTCCTGGAAAAAGTAGCTGTTGGCCTCTCAGAGTAGATCCCACCACGAAATAAGCATGCACAGGAACTCTGCCTGTGGACAAGACCCGATCTGAACTCTCAGAAAGTAATCAGGGTGTGGGATTAGAGGGGAATATTTTTCTCTTGCCTTTTGCCTGCTGTCCCAGTTAATGTGCTGCTTGTGAAATTAGAGACCATTTGGAGTAAAGGGGAAAACCTTGGGTTTTGACGTCAGACAGACTGCCTTTTACTAGCCATGGAGCTTGCTCAGTCACTGAAATCTCTGAGCCTCAGTTTCCTCATCTGCAAAATGGGGATGATAATAATACCTACCTGGTGAGGTGTGTGAGAATTTAATTCACTCACTCATTCATTCGTTCATTCATTCAGCAAAAATTTATTGAGCATCTGTCTACTATGTGCCAGGCACTGTTCTAGGCACCGGGGGGTACAGCACTGAACAAATTGTCAGAAATCCCTTCCCTTCTGGAGCCAACAAGCTAATGGGAGAAGACAGACAAGAACACGCACACACGCATGTGCATACGCACGCGCGCGCGCGCGCGCGCACACACACACACACAGACTGCCAGTTCATGTGGCTCCTTCCCCCACCTCTGGCCCGGACTTTCCTAAGCCACCCAGAAAGAGTCAGCTAAGTTCCCGAAGGTTCCCAGGGAGGAGGAAGCCCACACCCCTACAAGACCCCCTCACTCACCCTCCACTCTCCTCGGCTGCTCATCACTCCTTATTAAGCACCTAGTGTATGCCGGGCACAGCACTACGTGAAAAACTTCATGAGGGTAAGACGGCTCCTGCTCTCTGGGAGGCTGCCTGCTCATTTCACTGCCCTGCCTCCCCTTGAATTGAACGCAGTTCCTTTCTCCTTTCTCCTTCCCATCTCTTGAGACCTAAAACTGGCCTCTTCCAAAAGTCCCTGAGACCACCTCTTCTAAGCTCCTGTAACTTTAAGAATCAAACAAGGTGACGCTCATCTTTTTGAGGTCTCCTCTAAGTGCTCTTATTTGCTACTATCAATATTCTCTTTGCATCCAGATTGTAGGTTTGTGGGCGGTTGTGGCTGCCCTATATCCACACTTTTGTCATTGGACTTTGCAGTTTCTCTTTCTAAGAAGGAGTCTCTGTCTTTGTCCCTTGAACCTAGGCTCAGCCCCATGACTCGTGGTGGCTATAACACAATGCAGGAGAAGGGATGAAGCGCCAGGTCTAAGCATGAACCTTAAGTGGACTTGCATGTTTCCACATGCTTTCTTGTAAGCCAGTCATCACCATGAGGAGGACATGCCCACCGGTCCAAGGAGGAAGTTGAGAGACCTGTGGGCATGGCTGCTCTAGCTAAGGTGCCCCAGCCAAACCCAACCTAGTGTTGACCCTTTAAGTCAACCAACCCTTAGCAACATGAGCAGGCCCAGCTGGGATGAGCTAAACTCAGCTAACCCTCAGGGAAGTGAAATATAATAAGTGACTGTTATGAAGCCATTGCACTTTAGGGGACTTTGTTATGCAGCATCAGCTGACTGATACACAGTGGTCCAGGAAAGGATATGGGCTTTGGAGTCCTCAGACTCTAATTGAAGCTCTGCCACAGACTCACTCTGTGAACTTATGCAAATTACTTACCCTCTCTGGGCCTCATTGAACTCATCTGTAAATTAGGCATAATAATACCTGCCTCACAGGGTTGCCATGACAACCGCATGGAGAGTAAATCTCCTGGATCTAAGTAGGTACCACTGGATGGTGGCTGTTATTATTATTATCATCAGAGTTATTTGTAAGGCCTAGGGTGGGATTTGCTTTTCTCTCCAGATGACAAGGAGCTTTGCTTCTCCATGTTCAGTAAATATTCATTAGTCAGTTCAGAAAAGTTGCCCTCGTGCTAGGATCTGTGACATGATGGGAAAGCAGTTGGATCAAGTTAGAAACCTGGGTTTGAATCCCAGCTCTGCCACCTCACAACTAGCCTCTTCTAAAAATCCTGCCATGTGACCCATGCAAGGGACTTAACTTCTAAGAGCCTCAAATTCTCCATCTGTGAAATGGGAATGATTGGACCCACTGGGTTCCCTGGTGTCCCCTTGATGACCCTGTAATGGACAGATTGCCTGGCACGGCCCGCCACCAGCTAGATCCTCCCCTCCTTCTCCAGGAGCAGCAAGAGGCTTCAGGGTGGAATCCTTTTAGATACCACCGCCCCCAGTTTTGGAGAGCTGCTTCCTCTCCTCCCTGGGCTCTGGAGTCAGACTACCTGATTTAACCCACAGCTCCTCCCTGTGCATCCTTTTTTTTTTTTTTTTTTTTTGCGGTACGCGGGCCTCTCACTGCTGTGGCCTCTCCTGTTGCAGAGCACAGGCTCGGGATACGCAGACTCAGCGGCCATGGCTCACGGGCCCAGCCGCTCCGCGGCACGTGGGATCTTCCCGGACCGGGGCACGAACCCGTGTCCCCTGCATCGGCAGGCGGACTCTCAACCACTGCACCACCAGGGAAGCCTTCCCTGTGCATCCTTGAGCAACCAATTTTGAACACCCCTAAGACTCAGTTTTGCTCTCTGTAAAATGGAGACTATAAAATAAATCTGTAAGGTTTGTTTGGATGTGCCAAATCCAAAAAGCACGCTGAATAAGGACGGGCCGGGGAGAAAGAGAAGGAGGGAGGGAGGGAGGAAGATTACACACCTCAGGGCCCTCCAGGATGCTTGTCCTCAAATTTCTGCTCTGTGGATGACAGACTCCTCCTCATCATTCAGCTCTCAGCCCCATGTCATCTCCTCAGAGGGGCTGTCCCTTAGTCCCCTGATCTCAGGTAGCCCCTCAGACATTCTTTCCCATCTTCTGCTTTATATCCTTCAAAGAAACCATAACAATCAAAAAACGGACTTGTTCATTCATTTCATTGTTTACTGAGTGTCTCCCCCACAAGACTCGATGCCCCGTGAAGACAGGGACAGAGTCTGTGTTGCTGCCAGCGGTACCCACTGCACCTAGCCCAGCACATGGCACACAGTAAGGGCTCAGTAAATATCTGTTGAGTGAATAATAAAAAGAACACACAGAGGCTGAGATGCCTGAGCCGCAAGTCTCCGCTCACAGGCCCGTCGATCCCGGGCTTCTTTCCCATGTGCCTCCTTCCTAAGGCAGCACTGCCAAGCCCAGCCGCCTCTCGGAAGGGTCTCTGGCTGTCTTGTTTCCTAATCAGTCACCTCATCTCCCCTCCACACCGGTGTCACACTTGTTAGAAAAGCCAGGGGCCCCCACAGCCGTGTTTACCACCGATTTGAAATTATCTATCACTCAGGCTGAACTCCTTTGCCTGTCCATCAATCTTATCACCTGTGGAAGGAGCTGGCCTGGGGGAGGCCGCTCTCCCCACTCCCTTTGTCTCCTGCAGGCATCAATTTTCCTCACTCCTGGCTCGCAAACCCCTCCTGGATTGAGCTGCCTGCCTCCTTCCTCTGCATTGATGGATGTTTCTGGATGGATGGCCCCCCCCCACCCGGCCCTCCACCTTCCTTGCATCCCCATAGCAGTGGCCCCCACCCCAGCTGGACCCAACCTGAGGGCAGTGTCCCCAGAGCATCCCCCTGGAGATCAGGGATAGAGTGCGTCTGGTTTCAGGCTCAGGGAACCTCCCTGCAGGCAACCTCTCTCATCCCCTGCCTCCTGGGAGCAGTGGTTCTGGATTTCCTGTCGGCAGGAGAAGCCCCCGCCCCCAAAAAGGGGGGAAGCTACACTTCCTGGGTGCCTACTGTGTTCCAAACACTTCAAATGCATTATCTGGTTTCATTTTCACCACAGCTTTGTGAAGCAGGAGCTGTTATAATTACTTCCATTTTATAGCTGAGAGCACTGAGGCTCAGAGGTAAACCGACATGCCTAAAGTAACCCAGCAAGAAGGTGGCGGGTAGGGCTCTGAATAAAGGTCTCGCTGACTCCCAGATCCACGTTGTCACCACCATCTCCACAGGAAGTTCTCTGTGTTAAAACCTCAAACCTTCTCGCTGCGTTCATATGCCCATTTCCCTTAGTTCTGAGTCAGAAAATAATTTTTTTTTTTTAATCAGTAAAGACCAGTAGTTCCCAACCAGGGGCAATGTTGACCCTCCCAGGGGACATTTGACAATGTCAGGAGACATTTTTGGTTGCCAGTACTGGAGAGGGATGCTACTGGCATCCGGTGTGCAGAGGCTAGGGATGCTGCTCCTACGACAAGGAATTATCCAACCTGAAATGTCGGTAGTGCCAAAGTTGAGAAACTCTGCTCTAGACCAGCCTTGCCGATGACCTCTGTGATGATGGAAACGCTCTAGATCTGTGCTGTCCAAAAGGGCAGTCACTGAGCCCTCGAAGTGTCTAGGGCAACTAAGGAACTGGACTTTAAATTGTGTTTAATTTTAATTAATGTAAAAGCAAACAGCCACAGGTGGCTAGAGGCTTTACACCATTTTTTGCTAGATTGATCCTTTCTATCCTTAAAAATGCCTCTCAAGAACTGGATTGAGAAATAAAGGAAAAGAGAACGCAGAACATGAGCCCCTTGAGAGCGCAGATATGTCTGCCGGTGACGTGTCACTCCTGAGAAAGAAAGTGCAAGACAGAGAGAAAGACAAGGAAGAAAGGACTGACAAAGGCGATGACATTAACCTACAGGCACACAATGGCACCTAGACGTCCAACCTTGCAAAAGTGCTTAGCTGTTCTGAGCCTCAGTGTGCCAGCCTGTAAAATGGGATAACTGTACCTAACTCATGGCTGTTCTGTGGTATATGGGTTGAACTTACAATAACAGTCCCTAGAATCTGCCATCTCACCTCATTGTCACCACAACCCTCTGAAGCAGAGGGATCAAGGATTAGCCAATCCAACGGGGGCTGAGGCAGCTGAGAGCCACAGACGTGCAGCGGCTCGTCAAAGGGCACACGGCCCATGGGCACTGCTACATACAAGCTGTGTGACCTGGCCCGTCCCTGAGCCTCTCTGAGACCTCAATCTGCTTACCTGTAAATTGGGAATCATCAAAATGTCTACCTTGTGATAATTAAAAGAAATAATACAATACAGGCAAAATGCCTGGCAGGGTGTAAGCACTCACAATTAGCCACTTTTATTTTACTTAACGAGCACCTGTGTGGCACCTATTCTGTGCCAGGCACTTTTCAAAGTGCTCTGCTCATTTTCCACACACTAACTCATCCGCTCCCATAACAGCCCTGTGAGATAGTACATCAGTCAGGATCTGACTAGGAAAACAGACACCACTTTAAGTATAAACCCAGAGGGAAGTTAAGGCGAGAAATTGATTACCAGCCAGTACTTGCCTCCACTTAGGCTGGAGGAACAGAGGGAATGAAGTGACGTTTCCAGAGCCCAGTGGCCAAGAGGCTCCTGACAGAAGCTGGACCCACAGCTGGGGCCCCGACAGGAAAGGCATCTGCTAGCAGAGAAGCTCCCAAGGAAGGGAGAGAGAGGGAGAAATAACCTGGCTTCTCCCTTCCCCTCTACTCCCATTGGCTGAACCCAGCTGACACAGAAGAGCCTGTGCTGGGCTGCCCGTGGGAATACATGGAAGGGGGTGGCCAAGGAGATCAGGGATGGGATCTGAAGCCCAAGACTGGCACAGTAGAGACTAGTATTGACCCCAGTACACAAAAGAGGACACTGAGATGCAGGAAGATTAAACAGCTTGCCTGAGGTCACACAGGCTCCCCTTAACCCAGTTCCGATCTGTGCCCATAACCCCTATGCTATGGCACCTCCCGTACGATGGTTCAAGAGTCCCTTAGGGTTTTTTTGTTTGTTTTATTTCTTCTTATTATTTATTTTTTGGGGGGCTGCGTTGGGTATTCGTTGCCGGGCACAGGCTTTCTCTAGTTGCAGTGAGCAGGGGCTACTCTTCGTCGCGGTGCACGGGCTTCTCATTGCGATGGCTTCTCTTGTTGTGGAGCACGAACTCCAGGCACGTGGGCTTCAGTCGTTGTGGCTCATGGGCTCAGTAGTTGTGGCTCACGGGCTCTGGAGCGCAGGCTCAGTAGTTGTGGCGCACCGGGCTTAGTTGCTCCGCGGCATGTGGGATCTTCCCGGACCAGGGCTCGAACCCGTGTCCCCTGCATTGGCAGGCGGATTCTTAACCACTGCGCCACCAGGCAAGTTCCTAGGGTTTTTTTTTTTTTAATGTGGTATATCGTACAGTTATACAATATTATATAAGTTCCAGGTGTACATCATAGTGATTCACAATTTTTTAATACTTGTGCAATTTATGATATGTGAATTAGAGCTCAATTTTTTAAAGATTCTTTCTCTTTTTAATTTTTTTAGATCCTTTCTCTTTTTACAAAGTTTTGGGACTCTCCTGGCGGTCCTAGTGGTTGAGACTCTGCACTTCCGTTGCAGGGAGCATGGGTTCCATCCCTGGGTGAGGAGCTAAGATCCCACAGTCCGGGGTGATGCGGCCAAAAAAACCACATTTTTACAATTTTAACTTTTTTATTGAAGTATAGTTGCTGTACAATATTATATAAGTTACGGACGTAAACATAGTGATTCACAATGTTTAAAGGTCATGCTCCATTTATCGTTATTATAAAATATTGGCTCTATTCCCTGTGCTGTACAATATATCCTTGTAGCCTATTTATTTTATACAGAGTAGTTCCTGCCTCTTTATTCTCTACTGTTATCTTGTCCCTCCCCCCAGCCTTCTCCCCACTGGGAACCACTGGTTTGTGGGGTTTTTTAAAGGTGCCATTGGTATGACGCCAAAGTGACCAGACCCTGACTTCTGAGTGACAGGGTGGGATGCCCAGCTAGGGAGAGAAAACAGGCGCCGGGCCTGAAGGCAGGCGGAGGGGCCGGGGTTTGACCTGGAGGAGGGCGGCCCTGGAGCGACCGGGAGAGGAGACAGACACCTTCTCCAGCCAGAACCGCATTAGCAGCGATTTCCTGAGGTGCCGGGGAACGGGAGTGGCCTGCGCGAATGTTGCCCATTTGTAATCGCAAAGCAAGCATTTTTCCACCCCTTAATGGGGGACCCAACCAATCCGTGAGGCACCCTATTTCTCTTTGTCTTTCCCCTGCCAAGTCAGCAGGCTGACTGATCTCCCTCCGGTGATTAATTTTCCCCTTGACACCCTGGGGAATGAGACATTTGTCCCAAGGGTAGAGAGACAAAGAGGCCGGGCTCAAGTGCAGGCAGGCAGCAGAGCATCACGGGCCTGGCCCACCGCCCCGGGCGCCCGGCTCCTGGGCGGACGGCAGACCGGCTGGAGAGCAGGGTTTACAGGGCTAGGGGGCCGCGGGGAAAGGTTGCCCAGCCTAGGGGTTAGCAAAAGGGAAAAGCCAAGGCAGAATGGAAGGCCCGGGAGAGCAGATCAGTGGCCGCACAAAACCCACTGGGGGAGGAAATGGGATTCTCAGAGGACCCAACTCAGACCGGGAGATAACAGCGCCACTGGCTATTCTACTTCCTGAATTGCTAAGACTCTGACTCTGGACCAAACCAATTAGGAAAACAGTCTAGGTGTGGTCATGGGGCAGGGAATATGTAGAACATATATTATCTCTGGGTGTCACCTCTTCCTCTTTTGGAGCCTAGCGGTGGCTGGCACAGTCCTTAAGAGCCAGACTCCCTGGGCGCAAGCCCTGCCTTGGTCATTTGCTAGCTATGAGATTTGAAGCAAGTTGCTTAACCTCTCTGCGCCTCAGTTTCCTCATCTGAGAAATGGGCTAATAATTTTACTTATCTCCTAGGGTTGTTGAGAAGTCCTTGGTCCTAAGGTCCATCTAAAACCTTAGAAACATGTCCAGCACATAAGTGGGTGCTATATTAAGTGTTAACGGTTTACTCGTTATCTTTATGAGGTCATTACTCTTTACCTTATGATATAGTGAGAATCTCTCAAGCCTGAATCCTTTCCAAATGCCCCAAGCATGACTCTTGTCAGACGTGAGTAGCACTCCTATCATCATTTACCTCATATGTTTATTTAAATTAATTCCGTTTTTACCTAAATTTATTTCAGAAGAAAACTGTTTATCCTGACCTTAAGTGGGACACTGCTTAAATGTCATAATCAGAAGCTAACTGGACAAATAAATACCACAAGAAGGAAACATTATTATTCAATTCTAGCTAGTTCCTGCTATCTGCTGAAGGATCCGTGTCTGGGTCAACTCCCTCTTGTTAAAAATGGAGATTAGCTAGCGCTGGGCGGTGTTACAGACAAAGCAGTACCTAGCTGGGACTTCCACCCTGATGGGATTGAAAGGATGGAAAATGGAATCACTTTCCCGCCATGAGATTCAGCGTCAGATAGTGTCCTGCGAACAGGGCGGTAAAAACCCTCTCCTGGAGCCCCAGGGGTCACATCGCGCCCTGTGGACCATGCCATTCTGGGGATATTCCAGCTCTGCCTTCTGGTCAGTTGGTACCTCTGGGTCTTGGGATGACTGAGACTAGCTGCTGCTGAGGCTGAGAAGCAATGGTTTTCCCAGACAGGATGGTGGGATCTGAATATTCGACCAAAGGGCTAACTAGGGTGTGAGTCAGGCAGAACCCCACTTCCTGTAGGCTTCCATCTTGGTTTTTTAAAATCAAACAAAAGCCACAGATGTGGTGTTTCCAGCTGTCCTTTTCTACCCATTGAACCAGCGGCCACTGAAATCAAGAACGCTGCACATCGCCTTTAACCAGGTCGCGTTGAAAGAAGAAGGTGCTTTGGGGGCCACTGGCTGGTTAAGGCTCCAGTGGGATCGCCAGGAGGAAATGAGAGTTGGTAACTTGATGCTCCAGGATTTATGGGAGAGAAGGGAAGCCATGAGGCAGGAGGGTAAATGGAGAGGGATCCAGCACTGATTTCTGTGTTCTCTTTCTTACCTCCGTCATCTCCCCACTCCTCCATCCAAACGCCTTGGAGGGGAATCATGTCATTTACCGCTGGATTCCCTCAGGAAATCTACTTGAGATCGGTAAGGTTCAACAGGGGCTGTGAAACTCTCATAGGAAATCCAGTAACAAATCTTTATTGAGCACCTACTATGCGCCTTGTTGAACTCATCTTTGAGCTCTCCCTCTGAACCTGGCATGTAGATAGTTGAATGTTTATTGAAGGAATAAATAAATGAATGGTTTACTGAAGTGAATTGATTGGATGGATGGATGGATGGATGGATGGACACATGAATGGAAAGGTTGAAGGATAGAGGAAAGGAAAGAAGGGGAGATTATGAAAGACTGGTAGAGGATTTATGAAAGGAAGAGGAAGAAAGAAAGAAGAAAAAAGGAAGGGAGGGAGAGAGGAAGGAAAGAGGATGGGTTGATGGATGGATTGATGAATAGATAGATATTTGGATGGATGATTAATTTTTTAAAAGATGATGGGTGTATAGAAGAATAGATACATGAATGGAAGGAAGGAAGAAGGAAGGAAGGGAGGAGGAAAGAGGGAGATAGAGAAGGATGCCGGGCAGTAAGTTAGCTGCCAGGAGGTTCAAATATATTCAAGGAGATGCTGATAGCTGAGGGGTTGTCTAGGAAGGACACCGTGAGAGGGGAGAATCTAGCACACAGGATTAGAAGACAGAATTTATTTTAAGTTTCCCCTAGCAAGGACCGTCCACCCCAAATGGATCTATCTCCTGCTGTCACATGCACTGTGACTTTCCCACCACTGTGTCCTTGCTCACATGGTTCCTCTCACCTAGAATACCCTCCCTGCCCCCTACCCGTCCAATCTAATCCATCCTCTGTCTTGAATCAAGGTCACCTCCCTCAGGTGACATCAAATTGCCTCCCGGTTCTGGCTGTAGGATTCCGGGGAATATAAGGTGAGCTCGTTTGTGTTCTAAATGGGAGCATGTACTTGAAAAGTGCTTTGCAATCTGAAAATAATACGCAAAGGCTGGCAAGTGAGAAGGGAGGCGTTATGGTGATTGTTATTTGTGATATAACATCGGAGTTTACTGGGTGTTCACGATGTACCCTGCATTGTACTAAGCTCCTCTGAATGCCACCTGTGAGTGAATCTTCACAACAGCCTTACCATCTCCAATTTATAGATGAGAAAAGAAAGCTCAGAAAGGTTAAGTAACTTGCTGGAGGTTGCACAGCTGCCTAGGGGCAGGGCTGGGACGGGAATGCAGGAACCTGGTTCACTCTAAAATTTCTGTGTCCTGTTAGCCCTGCCTTCCTCAACTAGACTGCGGAGGCAGGAAGTGGGTGTCAAATTCTCTGTAGGTCCTGCTCCTAGGCCAGCACCCTACTAAGTGAGCCATCAAAGCAAATCCCCCTTGATTCTTAGGAAAGTTTCCATCCTCTTTAATCCTTCGTTTCTTCCTAAATGCCCCACAAAATCCATGGGTTTGGGCCACATCCCCCAACCGCAGACACCCCGTGAGCGTGGCTATTTCAGGTACGTATTCACCTCTGCATCTACTGCTCCTTCCCCGCAGAATGTCCTACCCCCCAGATCTTTGTTACATACGTGACTCAAATACTCACATCTAAGAAGTAACCTTTACAAAACGTGTTCATGACAACTGCGTAAGGCGTGAATGAGTCCCCTTTTTCTTTTTGCCACATGGCGTGCGGAACTTCCCCGACCAGGGACCGAACCCGTGCCCCCTGCATTGGAAGCGTGGAGTCCTTAGCCACTGGACCGCCAGGGAAGCTGGTCCCCCATTTTCCGGATGAGCTGCTCAGGTGTAGGGGCTGCCTCCAGCTCCTAAGGGATGGCGTCTGCAAATACCAGGGCTTTCCCAGCCTGTGGGGCGTGGAAAGCGGGTGGAAACAAGGGCTCGTTTTTACACAAGCCTTTCTAATCCAAAGTAAACAAATAAAGGCGGAGAAGAGAGAGAGGGAAGCAGGCCCTCCTACACATCGATGCCCACCGCCAGCTCAGGGGGCTCTAATTGCCTGAGGGACCACCTGGTCTCCATTTAGCAGAATACAGCCCCCTTCGCTTGGCGCAGTGGCTGTGCCGCAGCGAAGGGACGTCAGGTGCTTCTTGGCCGGGAGATCGGTGCCTCCAGCCAGCCTGGGTCCCCACCACCGTGCGGTGGACCAAGTGGGCCAGGCGGGAGGCTCCCTTGCTACTGGCTAGAAAGGGGTTTGCTCTGCACATTGCAGGGGCTTTGTTTCCTTCCTCCTGCCCCTGGCAGGGGAGGCTGTCAGAGCTGGCTGCAAGCCCTGTCCCTGGAATTTGCCATCTCAATTAGGACCCAAGATAAGCGAAACACCTGACGGGGAGAGGAGGCAGAGGGAAGGAGGGGAACAGGGCTGGGAGACCCTCCACGAGGTGCCTCTGGGAAGCAGCGATCCGAAGAGAGAGAGGAAAGCAAAGGAGGACCTAAGAATCCTCCGGGCCTACTCGTTCTGTAAATGAGGAGAGGGGAGGGAAGGAGGCCACCAAGGAGATACAGCAGCGGGCTGGACATGATTTCTGACTCTCTGACAACTATTACTAATAATAAGAGTTACCGTCCAGTGAATACCTGCTATGTGCCAGGGAGAGTGCTAAATATTTTACATGTTTTATCTAAACAACCTTTGCAAGATAAGTATTCATTCACTCATTCCCACAAGTATTTCTTTTTTAAATTTATTTATCTATTTATTTATTTTTGGCTACGTTGGGTCTTCGTTGCTGCGCGCGGGCTTTCTCTAGTTGCCACGAGCGGGGGCTACTCTTCGTTGCGGTGGGCAGGCTTCTTGCCGCGGTGGCTTCTCTTGTTGCGGAGCACGGGCTCTAGGCACAGGCTCAGTAATTGTGGCGCGAGGGCTCAGTAGTTGTGGCTCACGGGCTCTAGAGCACAGGCTCAGTAGTTGTAGCACGCGGGGTGTAGTTGCTCCGGAGAATGTGGGATCTTCCCGGACCAGGGCTCGAACCCGTGTCCCCTGCATTGGCAGGCGGATTCTCAACAACTGCACCACCAGGGAAGCCTCCCACAAGTATTTCTTGAGCACATACAGACTCAGGCATCATTCTCCAGCCTGAGGATTTGATGACGACCTTCCTAGACAGACGTAGTCCCTGCCCTCATGGAGTTTACAATCTAGTTGGGGGAGACAGGCAATAAACAAATAAACAAATAACTAAATAATGTAAGTACTTTAGAAGGTGATTGGGAAAGGTCTTTGTAAGGAGGCAGGCAACATGTGAGCAGAGATCTGTATGAAAGGAGGGTACAAGTCATGTGGACGAAGGAAGAGCCATCCAGGTAGAGAGAACAGCAAGTGCAAAGGCCCTGGGGTAAGAGTGAGCTCGTGGGTTTGAGTGACAGCTCGGGGACCAGGATGGCTGGCACGTAGTGGTAGGAGACGAGGGTAGGGAGGCAGCAGGGTGTCAACTGGCGAAGCCTTGGCAGCCATGGCAGGAAGGCAGGATGTGGAGGGTCTGAGCTGGGAGTGATGTGATCTGACTGATAATTTACACAGATCCCCCTGGCAGTGTGTGTGGGACCAGGGGAGGGAGCCGGGAGGCCAACGAGAAGGCTGATGCTCTAGTACAAGTAGGGGAAGACCATCGCCCAGACCAGGGCAGTGGCAGCAGGGATGGAGAGAAACGTTTGCTTAGCGATACAATTTGGAGATGAAGCTAAGAAGAATAAATAATCTTCCTTCACAAACAGGCAAACTGAGGCTCGGACAGTTAGCGTGACTTGCCCAGGCTCCCAGTAAGTTGGTGGAATTGGGACCAATGGTCAGGATTCCTGGGTGAAAATCCTCTCTGCACCCCCAGTCACCGTCTTAAAGCAGGGTCTGTAAAGCTTTCCTGTAAAGGAGCAAAACATAAATAGTTAAGGCTTTGCGGGCCATACGGTCTCCGTTGCAAGTACAGTACTCAACTCTACCGTTGTAGCTCCAAAGCAGTCCTAAGCAGTATGTAAACAAGTGGGCGTGGCTGTGTGCCAATAAAACTTTATTTACTAAAACAGCTGGGCTGTTTTGCCAGAGTTTGCTGGCAAGACCTAACATGGCTCAGGAAGACTTTCGGAAGAAGTGAGCGATGAGAAACCATCGAAAGAAGCAAAAGTAACCCTATTCACGGATTTAGGTTCACGGGACAGAACTTCTGTGCCCTGAGAAAATGAAAATGCTGAACATAAAGAAACAATAACATTTGACCTCAGCTGGGAAACATCCAGCTCCACTAAGAAGCCCTGCCTTCAGCCCACTGGGAGGAAGGGCCGAGCGAGACCCCCGCCCAGAGGCGTCTGGCCGGCTGACGACGGGACCCGAGGAGGTAGGATCTGCGGCCGTCCTCACATCATCACCGTCACAGATGTGTGGGCTGGCGAAACACCTCCCATCCATTGGCACTCTGCGATCGTCCCAGGAGAGAAAGCAGGACACAGATGCTATTCCGGAGCATGAAATGGGTTTGGGAAATGGAGACCTTGCCGAGGGGAAGAAAGCGCCCCTGGGGGTCTTCGTCATCTGTATTAAGAAAGGGCTGGCACCACTTGCCAAGCAGAGGTCGCTGTTTTGTTTGGTGTGAGTTTACGCGTGCGTCTGTTTAGAGGGCATGGGTTTTTTTTCTTTAGATTTGATATTTGGTTTAACAAAAGCCTTTCGGCCGTACCTGGTTTGTACTGCTCCCGTCAGCTGGTGGGAGACTTGCATGGCAAACACTTGGGCTGTCTGAGCCTCGGTTTCCTGCTCTGTGAATCGGGACATGATCGAGGGAGAAGTGGCATCTCTCTGGGTGAGCCCAGTGGCTCTCTACCTTGACCATGGATCAGAGTCACCTTGGAAATGTCAAGACACCCCAGTGCCCAGTGTTCCTCTCCAGCTATTCTGAGTCAGTCACTTTGGGGTGGGGCTTGGCCATCTGTATGTTTAAAGTTGCCGCTTTTTGGGGGTGACTCTTGGGCACAGCCAGGATTGAGACACAGTGGGCTAGACGTTTTCCGTAGACATCAGGAAGGGAGTCTCAACCAGGGCAATCTGGCCTGCAGGGGGGCATTTGGCAAGGTCTGGAGACATGTGAGGTCGTTTCAGCTAGGAGGTGGGGGGATGCTGGCATAGCTAGTGGGTGGAGACCAGAGAGTCTGCTAAACATCCCACCCTGCACAGGACACCCCCCAAACAAAGAAGGATCCACAGTGTCAAGGTGGAGAAATGCTGACAGAAGAGATCGCTAAGTGTTGTGACACGACCGAGCCCAGGAAAGATCCAAATAGGAAACCTTGACAGCAAGGGTTCAGCAGCCCTCAACTTAGGTATGAGTTCATCTGGGAAGCTGCTTCAGGTTCCCACCAGCTACGGGACATGCCCCTCCCTGGGACTCGCGTAGCCCCCTTGCGTATCCGTCAGGGCCCGGCAAGGACATCCGCAGTGTTCACAGAAGAGGGGATGATACAGGGAACCGGTTACTCTGGTGATGAGGATATTGTGAGCCTACGGAGGACCGTGAAGAGACACCGGGGATGAGTGAGAGCAGGAAGTTGCCTCCGTCCTAATCAGGAAGGACAGAAGAAGAGGGTGGTGGCATCAGAGCTCGGGCAGCAGCGGGGACCCTCAGAATAAACGAGAGCCACAGCCGGAGGCTCTCCAGAAGGAGCTGGTGCCACAGAGGAGATGCAACTGCTGTCGGAGAAGAGAGAGAGACAGAGAAATAGCCTGGCTTCTCCCTTCCTCCTGCCCTCCAATCCCCCGACGGTGCCTTCCACTGGCCAAACCTAGCTGAGCAGGAGCTCAGAGGCATCAACTCCCCTGTGGAACAGAATCAAGCAGAGGGGGGGCGGGGAATGGATTTGAGAGCAAAGGAACTGAAGACCAGCCTGCCCAGCCCTCCATCCTGCTCCAGCTGGCCACTTGCCTTGTTCACAAGGACACCCTGGTGCCTGCCCAGAGGCTGGCACTGAGGAAGTGCCCATCTATGTCTGACAATGCATTGAGGGGAGGGGCTCCTTTGGGTTGAACACACCACCCTGTTCCTTTCTGCCTCCCGTCTGGAGTAGTTTCAGAAGAGGGACCCTTGGTGAAGCCAACCTGGGACTTTGCAATCAGGGCTCCCGGCAGGAATCAATCAATAAACAATGTCTTGAGGACCTATTGCGTCCCCAACCCAGTGCTGTCAGTGCTGGGCGCTCAGAAACCCAACAAAACATGGTGAGCAAGACAGGCAGCTGAGATCTTCGTGGGATACAGACCGTAAGCAAGTGAACAAATGCATTCGGTGATTTCAGATCATTCTAACTGTTGGAAGGAAACAAACAGGCTGATGTGAGCAGAAGCTCCTATCAGGAGCATGGACTGTTTTCTACAGAGCGGTTAGCAGAAGCCTCCGTGAGGAGTTGTCGACGCTGAGACCTGAACGAAGTGAAAGGAGGAATCATGAAGCATCCCAGGCAGAAGGACAAACAGCAAGTGCAAAGGCCCTGGAGTAGGGATGTTCTTGGTGCGTTTGAAGAACAGAGGGCGGAGCAGTCAGAGCCAGGGAAAGATGAGACTTAGACAAAGGCCGAGATTATGTAGGGTCGCAACAATCAGGGTCACAAATTGGGTTTTAGTTTAAAGGAGATAGGAAAGCTTTAGGCAGGTTAACGACATGATATGATTTTTGTGTTGGTAAGATCACTCCGGGGCTTCCCTGGTGGCGCAGCGGTTGAGAGTCCGCCTGCCGATGCAGGGGACGCGGGTTCGTGCCCCGGTCCGGGAAGATCCCACGTGCCGCGGAGCGGCTGGGCCCGTGAGCCACAACTACTGAGCCTGCGCGTCCGGAGCCTGTGCTCCGCAACGGGAGAGGCCACAACAGTGAGAGGCCCGCGTACCGCAAAAAAAAAAAAAAAAAAAAAATCACTCTGATGTTGTGATGGACTAAGTTGAATAAATGAGTCATGTTATCATTGATTCACATGGGTTTTACAGATTAGTAAATTCTTCCCCCCCCAAAAAAAAGAATGGGGGATCATTATAAAATTGTCAACCCTTCATCTCACCAAGACTGAAAATGTCCCCCCCCCTCAAAAAAAAAAAAAACCCTACTGGCTCTGATCATCATGACTGTATAGTAGAAAGGACATTCTGGCACCAGAAAAAGTAGGAAGGACAGAATAAGAGGTGATGCTTTGTACTGAATATATTTAGCTTTGTGCAAAGCTCTCTCCTTGGTCCTGAATCTTCTTATTTTCTCTGAGGACAGGTGGACCCTTCACCTGAACAAGGGTGAACCCCTTGTTCACCCTCCTCCCCCCACCCCCACCCAAGCTGGCCAGGAGGTCGGGGGAGCAGCCTGGGGTGTGATGGAGCCCAGATTCTCAATTAGGGGCTGTGATGAAGCCCTTCTTTCAGCCATTCCCCTTTTGATAAAACTAAAGGAGAAATCAGGATCGGGTCCCCACCTCCCCCCACGCCAGGATGCCCCGCCCAGGTGTGAGGACCTCTGAGTCATAAAAGGCAGGAGTCCTCCCTGGAAGCTCCAAGATGACACTAGGCATTACTTTACATTACAAATAATTCTTAAAATGCAGATAATAGTTACTGAGCACTCATGTATGTGCCAGGCACCATTACAAGGGCTTTATACCTATTCATTCATTTAACAATGATCATATCATAATTGTAATGTATTGTATATCGTACATAAGTACTATTACTTAATATTATCTATAATATCTGTACTATTGTATAATCATAATAACCCCGTAAGGCAGAGACCACAGTTTTTTTTTTTTTTTTTTTTTTTGCGGTATGCGGGCCTCTCACTGTTGTGGCCTCTCCCGTTGCGGAGCACAGGCTCCGGACGCGCAGGCCCAGCGGCCATGGCTCACGGGCTTAGTTGCTCCACGGCATGTGGGATCTTCCCGGACCAGGGCACGAACCCGTGTCCCCTGCATCGGCAGGCGGATTCTCAACCACTGCGCCACCAGGGAAGCCCCGAGACCACAGTTTTATGATGAGAAACTTGGGGCACAGAGAGATTCCTTGCCTGTAGTAACACAGCGCATAAATGGAAGAAGCACTGGGATTTGAACTCATGCAGCCTGACTCCAGGGCCAGTGATTTTCATTGTTCCACTACGCTGCTTAGGTTTTTCTCCTTTGCTTTCCAAATATAAAATAACGTTATAAAATTACATGACAAGGTTGAAAATGCTTTCTCACACTGTACACACCTCACCCATTCTTTCCTTCAAGATTCGAATCCAACTCCTATCTGTTTATGCAGCAGGAAGGCATTGAATGCCTACTGTCCAGAAGGTTCTTTTCTTGGCCCTGGGGCTTGGCCCCCAGCCCCGCGCCCTGGCAGACAGAACTGGAGAGGGCATCCCAGAGATGGGAGTGGCGGGGGCAGGGGCTTGGGGGTGCGAATGACGACAGGAACAGGCCAGAGGGATGGGAAGGCAGGGGAGCTGCACAGAGCAGAGGGGCGCAAGGAGGCGAGGTGGGGGAGGTCGGGAGGGACACTTGGAAAAGACTTCGAAGCAAGGCCGTATTTGGGCATCTCATCACCCCACCCACGCCTCAGCCCCTGAGCAGCGAAAGGGCACATCAGTGAAGCACATAAAAGCCCCTTTTTGATGCTGTTCCAAGGCCTTGTTTCAAGGCCACACATTCTTTCAAGGTTTACTCCTTCATTCACCAAAACCTTGATGAGCATCTACTACGCGGTGTGCCGGCCACTGAGGATAGAGCTGCTAACCGCACCGACAGAGTCCCCGCCCTTTCACAGGCGAATGCCGCAGGCACGCACGCGTAAATCAAATACTCGTGCAAATAAGAGTGTGATTACAAAGAAATGAAGAGAGGAGTCTGAACAGGCCGGGAGACAATGCAAGGTGACCTGACCCTGCCTGGCGGGCGGGGGCTGGCCTTTGGGCGCAGATCGGACACGGGAGTAGGAACTGGCTGGCTCAGAGCTTCTCAACCCTCCCACAGCTTCAGAATCACCTACAGTGATTTAAAAATGACCCACACCCAGGTGCCACCCCAGAGAATCTGATTCAATTGGTCTGGTGTGGGGTTCAAGGGCTGGTGAGCTTTAGAAACTTGACTGTGGGAATTCTAATATGCAAAGTTGGGAAACACAGGTTGCACAAAGAGCACAGAAGAGCTTTCCAGGCAAGGAGGTCAGCCTGAGCAAAGGCCCGGGAACTGAAAGAGCTTGCCACTTGGAGGAAACAGAGAGAAGGGAGAGTGACAGGAAGTAAGATCTGTAGGGCCACAGCTGTCAGACAGCCAGTCCTGCGGGCCAGGCGGGGAGTTGGGTTTTAACCAGAGGAGGGAAACTTTCAAGTTAGTATGTTTCAGGGATCACGGATGAGAAAATGGAGAAGTCAGCTCCTCTGGCCCTGGCTGGCTGCAGATTTCTTTTTCCAAAAGCAAAGAGTTTTCTAGAATCAGAGGGCTGGACAGACCCCCTTTCCTTCAAATGTCTTTTTCCCTCTCATGAGTGCCAAGAGCCAGCTTCAAGTCCCACCTCCGCCCCCCATAGTCTACACAACTCTGCAGCAACCCTGAGCCTCAGTTTTCCCATCTGTCCAATGGGGCAAGTGTTTTCCGATCCCCAGAGGAGGCAAGTGAGATCTCCTGTGGGGCACTTGCAAGCACACTTGCCCTGGGAGCCTACTGTGTGCCGGGCACTGTGCTGGGCATCTGAGATAGAGCCACGAACACGCTGTAGCTGCTGCCCTCGAGAAATCCCAATGCTGGTGGAGAGCATGAGGAAGTTGACAGATATCCCGTGGCGAGAGGGGGGGGGGGCGGGGCCAGGCTAGTACGGCGAGGACCTCATCGTGATGTTGCCTCTTATCCTGCACGTGGGACTGACGGAGGGCAGCGGGCCATCGAGAGAGGCGTAGGGCAGGCATGTTGTGGGGAGGACAGCGACACTGAGAGAGGATGGGGAGCAGGCTCAGGGTGGGTGGTAGGGAACCCTGCCTTGGGGATCCTCAGGGAGGCAGCCCCAGAAAGAAGGTGACCACACAAAGGGAGCCGGGAGACAGCAGGGGGAGCCTAATGCAACCTTTTTAAAAAAAAAACAATAAATAACAGCGCCCGTGATAAATGCATCCCCTCACCTGAATGGCGCCTGGAGAACTGGCCCCTTCTTTCTAATCACTTAATGACCCCCAAGAGGGCGGAGGGGCCTCACTCAGGGCCCTCCTCCTCCTTCCCCTCTCCGCACCAGGGTCTATAAAGAGAACCTCGCTCCTTAAAGAGGGTCATTTACAAACCCTCCTTAATGGAGGGAGGCAGAGCTCCCCGGGTGACACCCTTCTGGTACCGGACAAGGGTCATGAAAAAGGAATTGGCTTCGGAGGCCCGAGCACATGAGCCCGCCCAGCCCCGAGCAGGCCCCCTCCCCCCACGCTTCTCCAGACAGGAGCCCCGCGGCTGGCACGCTCCGATGTATTTATTAGTTTCCCCCCACACACACCATTGTCTGGGCCTCCCCCCACCCCTGCCCGAGCCCCTTCACTCCTCAGGGCCTCTCCCCCTCCCCCACCGTCCCTCCGGCCCGCCCTCCGCCTGCATCCAGCCTCTCTCATAATAGCATCCTTTTCACAGAGACAAATTGTCCGGCCTCAGGATGCACCTGAGGACTTTCGCCCCTTAACAAATGGTCTTTTAATTTTCTACCAGAAGGGCAAAGGGAAGGGGGGGCTGAATCAATCACACATCCATCTTCATCATTGCTGCCGGGGGACTCTTTTTGCTGGCTGGCTGCCCCTGGGGAAGATGGGGTGAAAAAGAGGGAGGGGGGCGCCCTCGGAAGGGCCGTGGGGGGAGGGGCAGCCGCCAGGAAGCGATGCGGAGAAGCCCATCGCTGAGTCCGGGAAGGAGCCGCCCCCGCCCTGCACACCTCGCCTTCTAGTTTGATTTGAGTCCAGCCTGCACTACCCAGGGCATGAGGTACTGCCGTTTGGGGAAATGGGGAGACGGAGGCCCACATCACCAAGTAGTCTTACAGCCAGGCAGTAACAGAGCAGAGATGGGAAAGCAGCTCACACCTCTTTGCCACTTCTGGCAAAGTCTGGAGTCAGATAAACTGGCTTCCAGTTCTGCCCTGTCCCTGCTTACTAGCTGCAATCTGGCCAAGTTAATCACTCAGCCTAAGCCTCAAACTTCTCGACTGTAAAATGGGGACATAATATTGCTTAGCTCCTAAGGGTGTTATGGGACTAAGTGAGATAATCCATGGGAAATGCTTAGCCCAGTCTGAGGTACAGAGTGTATGTACATTTGATCCATGATAACTATGTCCTTGGAGGTTCCTGTGCCAGGTTCTAGGTTTCAAACCCCCCCCCCACCACCACACACACACAGACTACCCTCCCTTCTCAAAAAATGGTGCCTCTACTTAGAAATTTGGCTTTCCTGGAGTCTGGGGAGCTGGTGTCTACTTTCAGGCCAGGTATGTCCCTGTCTCAGGGCCTTTGCATTGGCTGTTTCTTCTGCCTGCTTCCCTTCACCTCCTCAGGTCTGCACTCAAATGTCATCTTCTGAGTGAGGCATTACTTGATTATCCTATATATCAATAATATTGGAACACTTCCACAGTCGCTTTTCCTCAGGAGTACTTATCGCTATCTAAAACAATATGCATATGTCTTATTTATTTAATATTTATCCATGGGCCAGGCATGGTTCTAAGCACATTTCAGGCACTGGCTCGTTTAATTTTCATACAAGCTAGTAGGTAAGGATGATTGTTCCCTATTTAACAGATGGAGAAACTGTGGCACCCGGCGAGGTGTGCTGAAAGAGCCTACATGCAGTGGCACCCCAGTAGCAGTGAGCACACCTGGAGCCCAGACCATGGCGTCTACATACCATTCCCCTCTAAAAGGAACCAGGGCCCCTTGGACAAATGACTAATTCCAGATCTGGCGCAGGGAAAGCACAAAGTGAGTCTGAAATATCTGCCTGTGCAAGACAGTAAGGAAGTGTCCGAAGAATGAGGGGGACCTGTCAAAGAGCACAGGAGCCAGCTTGAAGGGCTCCCGAAGGCCAAATCTAGGACGTTTGAGCATCCAAATAAATAGTAATAGTAAAGGATTATTGCTCATTTAATAAAATAAGAGTCCATGAGCCCATGCTGAACATAGTAAGTAAATAAATGATTAAGGAATTCTCTTCTTTACAGTTGGGAAGTATCATCATAATAATTGATTCAGGCAAGAATCACCAAACAGTGCTAACACCAATCAACCAAAGTCTGAAGAGTAACTAGCTATTTACATCACCTTAAAGCATCTCCCCACAATGTTCTTTCTTATTACAGAGGGAAAATAGTGTCTCCAGTGGGAAAACTTGGCAGACACCACCCAAAGTAAGTGATCAAAGTTAACATCACCAGTAATGGAACAAATCAGCATCTTGTGCCTCCTGATACAACGTACCAAGAAGAACACAGCGTCACCTTATAGAATGTCTGCCATAGTGCACAACCTGAATCAAATCATAAGGCAACATCAGATACACTCAAATTGAGGGACCTCTTACAGATCTTACATCTGGACCTTAACATCTGATGTTTCGATAGCATCAATGTCTTGAAACCCAAAGACTGAAGAACTGATTCCAGATTAAACGAAGCTGAAAAGATATGACACTGAATGCAATGTGTGCTCCCAGAATTTCTTTTGCTATGAAGGATGTTATCAGGATAAGTGGGGAGCTCTAAATAAGATCTTGATTAGATAATAGTATTATATCAATGTTTATTTCCTGATTTTGACTGTTGTACTGTGGTTATATAAGAGAATATCTTTGTTTTTAGGAAACCGACATTGAAGCACTTAGGGGTAAAGAGGTATGTATGTGAGTTACATGTCTGTAACTCACTCTCAAAAAGTGAGAGTCTCTCTTTTTTTTAAAAAAAAAATAGAGACAGAGAGAGCTAGCAGGAAAATGTTAACACGTAAAGTTATACAGGAGTTTTGCACTGTTTTTTCAAGATTCCTATATGTTAATATTTTAAAATTAAAGAAAAAGAAATGACACTGATCACGGAGAGACTGAAGACCGTATGCAGGGTCACACAGCTAGTAAGTGGAAGGACTAAGGTTGGAACCCTGGCAGTTCATGCCCTCAGACACATGCCAGCTCATCCTTTATTGCCTGTCTTCCAGCCTAACACCCATACATGCTTCAAAGCCCCAGGAAGACCTTTTTTTTTTGGTTCGGTTTGGTTTTTGTCTTTTCTCTGTTTTGTTCACCACTGTATTCCCAGCACCTAGAGCAAAGCCTGGCTCACAGTGGGAGCTCAGTAAATATTTGTCGAGTGAATGAACGGCGTGCGGACAGATGAGTTACAGTGCCCAGGGTCACACAGCTATCAGGGGTGGAGTTTGGGGAAGCTCCAAATGCACACTCTTACAGCTACTACATCAGATGACTCCCACACTCTGTTGTGAGGACTCAAAGCCTAGAGAATTCCCACAGGAAGCACGCTCTGCAGCACCGCCTCCCCACCAAAGACAGAAAAGAAAAACCAAAGTCTCCGTTTTCCCTGATTATAGGGCCACATAACTGGCCCTACTGAATAAGATGAGCTTATTGGGGCCGATTAAACAGGAATGCAGATCTCAGATCGAGCCTGAGGCCACTGAGAAAACCAACCCGGCTGGAGGCTTAGCTCAGCCAGGAGGGGAGCTGGTTAAAAAAAAAAAAAAAAAAAAAAAGCTTGGCTTCCTCTCTCCTTCTCTCACCTCCCCTCCTCCTCTTCCCCCAAATCCATCCCCTGAGGGAAGGCAGGGAGCCCTGGGAGGGCTGCCTCCCCCTCCGCGGAGAGGGAACCGAGGGAGAAGGTTAATTAGTTGTTTGCATCCAATTTACGTCTTGTTTGTGAAAGCGCTGTTTCAGCTGCAGCCCGGGCAGCAGCCCCTTGCCTTCCATCACGCGTCTCAGAGTTACTTCACAGCTCCGGAACTGGTTAGCCTGGGTCAAAACGCGCCCATTATCATTTTATCACTGCCTCTTCCTCTATAATTACAGAGCTCTGCCTTCTCCCCACCACCAACACACACACACTTTTCTGTTGTTTCAACCCACCCACTCCCTCTCTTCCTCCTCCCTGGGCACCCACGTTGGAAGTGATAGGCCTTGGGGAGGGTCCGTGTCAGCCAACTGCATGGACCCCACGGGCACCTGCCTTCCTCGGGCTGGGCTCTGAGCTGGGCACCTTAGGGGACACCCAGGGGCCTGGGACTTGGGGGATGGCGCCCTCCAACTGGCTGCCCCCACCAGGGATCAGAGGCCCTTTGCCATCTCAGATGCCAGTAGGTTAGTGAGACTGGTTGGAGAGTGTGAATCCAGCAGGCAGCGGAGACCACAGCCAGTGCAGAGCACAGCCCCGCCTGAAGGGGGCACTGTTCCTCAGCTCTGGCCAATGATAACTGTTTATTGGCAAATTGGCCAAGCTCTGTCTCTGGGGAAGATAGGGGGATGGGGTGAGGTGACATGTGGGTAGGAAGACAAGGTGGTCCAGGATAGACGAATAGCCCAATGCTAGAAACTACCTAAATACCCATCAACAATAGAATAGATAAATCAAATATGGCTCATTCATACAATGGAATATTACACAACAATGAGGAAAAAATAAACAATCCACAGCTACGCAGGACAACATGGCTGAATCTCACAAACATAATATAAGTGAACGAGCAAGAGCCCTCAACACACATGTTCCAAGATTCAGCTTCTAAAAGTCCACTTTGGGGGACTTCCCTGGCGGTCCAGTGGTTAGGACTCCGCCCTTCCACCGCAGGGGCCACGGGTTCGATCCCTGGTCTGGGAACTAAGATCCCGCAAGCCAAAAAATAAAATAAAATAAAAGAGCAATTTTTTAACAAGTGGTCCTGCTTTGTTCTTGCAGGGATATCTGTGGGGAGAAAGGAGGGGGGCGTTGAACAGTAACTCCCCCACCTCCACCTTCCAGGGCGTGTAATCAGCCTCCCTATCGGCAGACAGGGAAACTGAGTCCCAGCGAGAGGGAAGACCAAGGTCACCAGCTAATCAGAGGGAAGGTTGAGATCGAACCTCCTGAATTCATGGCCAAGGGGCTTGCCTACTCCCCTACGTTAGGCTCCCTACCTTTCAAGTTCCCGATCTGCTGTTTCTCAGCCCCAGCCCCACAGAACCCCCTGCCCCTCCTTGAGCAGCAGGAGGGGCAGGGGAAGGAATCCCTTTCTGGGGAGGGGCCTTTGGAGGGAGGAGCTTGGATAAAAGGGAACTAGAAGAGGGAAATGGTACCATCTATCCTGACTCCTCCAAGCAATCCGGACTCTGTTCTAACATATGGAATTATTCTCTGCCTCCGTTTCCCCCTCTGCCAACACGTGGCTTCCGCGGAGGGGAATTGTGCCTGGCTGCTGTGCGGAGAGGAGATTGGAGGGGAGGAGAGGAAGGTGAGGTCCGTTGGAAAGGACAAGATGATGGGGGCTTGGTCTGAGGCCATCACAGCAGTGCTGGAGAGATCTACACACGGCACACCACCCAGAGTGTTACAGGGGACACTGTGCCCATCCAAAGCCCTGGCATGGATCCCTAAGAACCCCTGAATTAGAAGCTTCATCTTCATAGCAAAGGGTGTCTCCAGCTCCTTCCATTAGACCCTCACCCTCACAAGACCCTCTAGCCCCTTCCCTGGGCTCCTTCCCAGTGACTAGATGGGTGGGTGGGTGGGTAGGTGAGGACGTGCCCAGCCAGAACTCGTAAATTCCCTTGGGCATCAGTCCCCACCCCTAACTCAGTTGGGGAGATCAGAAAGTCTCTGTATCCGGAAGAAGGAAAGAAAGAAGGAAGAGAGAGGGTCCTAACCGCTTGCCATGACACTAGAATGGCAGGCCTATTTACAGGAGATGAAAATCCAATTCGTAATGGCGTTTAACAGTTTCAGCATTGCTGGCCTAGCAGCTGGGTAGGGGTCCCTATGATGCTGAAAAGTGGATAGCTCAGCTACGGGTTCAGGACTCCTGACAAGACCATTTACCTTTTGGCCCTGGGAGGGCTGAAGTACTGGAACTCTGCGCTGGCTGGGGTTGGGGGGTGGTCCTTCATTCATTTATTCCTTCCTTCCTTCAAGTGTTTATGAGGCCCTGCTGAATGCCAGGCACCGTGCTCGGCATTAAGGGGGCACAAGCCCTGCCCCCATAGAGCTTACAGTCTCCATGCAAAACATAGAGCACACGGCACAATGAAAACAAAGCGGTCAGACAGAAGAATACAAAAACCCCGTTATTAGGACTCCATTGATCGCTTTCCTAAGAAGGAAAGATGCTGGGATACACAATGCTCAGCAAACCTCCTCCCTCCCCCAAGCAGCTCATGACAATGTCACTGATTCAGATTGAAGTATGTCCCCCCCAAAAAAGATATATTGAAGCCCTAACCCTTACCTCCGATTGTGACCTTATTAGGAAATGGGATCTTTACAGAGGTATTCAAGTTAAAATGAGGTCATTAGGGTGGCCGCTAATCCAGGATGACTGGACATTTGGACAGAGAGACAGACCCACGCAGAAGAATGTCATGTGAACACAGATGACTTCAGTGATGCATCTACAAGCTGGGCAATGCCAGACATTGCCGGCAACCACCAGAAGCTGGAAGAGAGAAGGCAGATTCTCCTCTACAGGTTTCAGAAGGAGCAGAATCCTCCAACACCTGAATTTTGGACTGCCAGCCTCCAGAACTGGGAGACAATACATTTTTGTTTTTCTAAGCCACCCAGTCTGTGGTACTTCGTTACAGCAGCCCTAGGCAACGAACACAGTGGCCATCCTGGAGTATGAGGGACACCATAGCCCAGATCCCGGCTTCAGAGCCAGAATGCCAGCACTCAAGTCCCGGCTCAGCCACTTCCTAAGTGGATGACCTTTTGCGCAAGCAATAGCCGCACCACTCTGAGCCTCGGTTTCCTCATCTGAGACATGGGGGTAACGATCACAGCACCTGCCTCCCGGGGGCTTTGGGAAGATCAGCCCATCAGTGGCAAGTTGTAAAATGACAATGACCATGATAGGGAAGGTTGGGGAGCAGCAGGCAAGTCCCCGGCAGCTGGCCCTGGACTGGAGGTTTATGGAAACCCACCCAGGACAGACGAGGCAGGGTAATCATAAGTAGGGAAGAGGAGGGTGCCAGGAGGACAACTAGAAATGAGAGTCACACCTCAAGAAAAAAAGAAAACCTTTTGTTACCACTGATGGAGATGCACAGACTGTAGTGATGAAACACACATCCTGCCTGAGTTCAAATTCCAGCTCCACCCCTGACCGGCTGTGTGACCTTGGGAAGGTTACTTAACCTTTCTGTGCCTCCATGTCCCCATGTGAAAATGGAGAGAATACTGTAACTGCACTGACCCCACAATGTTGCTGTGAAAATTAAATAAGTTAATACTTGGGTAGCCCTTAAACTATAGTGCCTGGTACAAAGTAAATGCCATATGAGTAACTGTGAAATAAATAAACGTATAATTCTAAATAAATAAATACATATACTGCATCTCCTTCAGGCAGCCCCTGCCAGCAGCCTCCTCCTCTGCTGAGGCTCAAACACCTGCCCTCTGAGCAGAAGCTGCCCGCTGCCCCCAGCCCATGAGCATATGAGGACGCAGGACTTCACGGGCCATTTCTGGCGCCAGCCTCCAGCTGTAATGCCAGAAGGATGGTTCCTGCACACTGAGGGGGGAATGCATTCCACCATCAGGAAGTGGAACCCCTGAAAGCTTTTGCTTGGAGGACCCAGAGATTATACCTTCTCCAGCCTGGGCTCCTGCTGCTGTCCTCAATGAGCAAAGGGACAGATGGTGACAAAAGATCTGACTCATTTATTGGGCCCCTGCCACAAAGTGCTTTCAGGGAGTAACAGGCTGACGATCAATAGGGAGTGGGAAGGGGAGTGGTTTAAAAATAGCTTAGTGGGGAGGGGATTAAAGGAGACAGCGTGGGAGGGAGCGGGGAGCAGTGACAGGGAGGCCTGGTGGAAGGAAAGCTCGCCGGCTGGGGAGTCAGGAGGCAGCTTTTAGACCTCGTGCAGATCCGGGTCAGCTGTGGCTCCTGGATGAGGCTTTGGGGCTCTCTCACCCCAGTCCTGGCATCTGCCGGGATGGGTTTCAGGGACTGGGAATTACCCCGGGGGCTTTGTCTGAAACAGCTGGGCTAATCCAACAGGAGCCTTAATGGTAAAGGTGGGGAGAATGCTAACATTTGACCAATAACAATAGCAACTCCCATCTACTAAGGGCTCACTCTGGGCCAGGCACTGCGATAGGGGCTTTATCTGGAGGATGAGTTCCCTAGAGCTGCTATCAAGGACCGCACCCCCGTGGCTTAAAGCAACACAAAATTTATTAGCTGGTAATTCTGTAGGTCAGAAGAGTGACACGGGTCTCGTGAATAAAATCGAGGTGTTGACAGGGAAGGGGTTTCATTCTGGAAGCTCTAGGGGAGAATCCGTTCCTTACTTCTTCCAGCTTCTAGATGCCACCTGCTTTCCTTGGCTTGTAGCCCCTCCTCCTTTTTGAAAGTCAGCAGTGTAGCATCTTCTCTCCTCTCTCTCTCTCTGATCTCTACTTCCATCCTCACATCTCCTTCTCTGACTCTGATCCTTTTGCCTCCGTCTTATAAGGACCTTGGTGATTCCACTGGGTCCGCACATATAACCCAGGATAATATCTCCATCTCAAAACTGTTAACTAAATCACATCTGCAAAGTCCCTTGGGCCATATCAGTTAACGGTTTGCAGGGATTAAAACGTGGACATCTTTTTCCTTTAGCCTGCCACAATTGGTTTGACTCACTTCACCATTGCAGCTACCTTATGAGGGAGACACACTAGTCCCCATTTTACAGATGAAAAAACTGAGGTTCTGAAAGGTAATCAACTTATCCAAGACCACACTTCCAGAAAAACTAGAGACTCCCTCTCTCTGACCTTGAACCTAGCAGGATGAGCTCCTGGATCCCATTGGGCCTGAAGGAGTCTACCTTCAACTTCTCAGTTCATGAGCTAACAAATGTCCTTTTCTGGATCAAGTTAATCAGATTGGATTTCCTGTTACTTGCAACCAAGAAAGTTCTGGAGGACATAGTCCTTTAGGAAGGTAATATGAGGGATTCGTTTCCCCAAGTGCACATGGCTATAATGCTCAGTTACTTAACCTTAAAAAGATTGTCTCATATTCGTTAGTTCTGCAAATAAATCTTCAACACCTACTGTGTGTCAGGTTGTGTTCTAAGTCAGGGATCAGCAAACTTTTTCTGTAAAGGGCCAGACAGTAATTAATTTTGGCTTCACACACCCCACCGTCTCTGTTACAACTGCTCGACTCTGCAGCTGTAGAGCAAAAGCAGCCACAGACAGTACAGAGATGAATGGGCGTGACTGTGTTCCAATAAAACTTTATCTACAAAAACAGGCTGCAAGCTGCCTTTGTCCACAGGCTGTAATCTGCCATCGTTGTTCCGGCTAATAAAAATGTAGCCGTGAACATGTCATTCAAAGTCCCTGCCCTCGAGGAGCTTTCATTCTAGGGAGAGAAACAACGAACGAATAAATAACTTAGGAATCATGTCAGGAGGTTCTAAGTGCCATGAAGAAACATAAAACTGGATGAGGAACACGGGTATTTATGCAAAGCAGTCAAGGGAGGCTGTGCAGGGGGTCATTTGAGCAGAGACCTGAAGGAGGTGAGGGTGAGAGTCAGGTGGGCAGCTTCAGGAAGAGCAAACCAGGCAAAAGGGAACAGCAGGTGTGAACACGCCAGGACAGGACCATCCTTGGGGAGTTTGAGGAACAGCAAGGAGGCTGTGGCTAGAGCAGAGTGAGAAAGAGAACAGAGGTAAGGGGCGGGGATGAGAATACTGGAGGCCACAGGAAGGACTCTGGGCTTCAGCTGTGATGGTGGTGATCTGAGGGCTTGGGACAGAGGAGAGACAGGATCTGGCTTATGCTCTGAAACAGCTCTGGCTGCTGGGTGTAGAATGGACTAAGAGGCAGTGAGAAGAATGCTGCAATGACCAGCCAGGAGATGATGGCGCCTCGGACCAGGGGCAGCAGTGGAGAGGGTGGAAGCTGGTGGGATTTGGGATGAAAGCTGGAGGTCGAGGCGACATGAGGGTCCGACGGACGCCACCCTGACCCAGGTCTTGCTTCCCACCAACCTTCTGCAGCGATTCCCACCCACCACCGCGACAGGGAAAACAGCTGTCAAGATTTCTTTTTTTTTCAGAGAATGAAAAAACTAGCCAACAATCTATTAACTCATCAATACAGAACCCCTCCCATCCGTCCGTCACCCAGGCTCCTGTCGATAACGCCATCTCGGGACTGACAAGGCGGGAGGAACGAGGGGAAAATGAAATATTTATAATTTCTCAAGGTACCAAGCCCTTCGCCAAGGCGGTGTTCTCAGGTTCAAGCACATTAAGGCTTTCATCATGGAGCAGTCTCCCTGACCTCCTGCCACCATCTTGCTAGGACAGAAACGCCCAATGGAAGGGGAAAATCCTAAAAGACATTTTGAAGCAACGTTCTTTCATTTTGAACCTAGACTTTGGGGTCAGATTCATAGATTTCCATGGCCTGCTGGCTGTATGACCAAGGGCAAATTACTTAACCTCTCTGGTCTCAGAGTCCCATCTGTAAAATGGGGACAGCAACAGTACCTATCTCATGAGGTTCTTAGGAAGATAAAGTGAGATGATATTTGCGAAGTACTTTACACGGTGTACAGCACGTGGGGAAATCTACTATAACAAACATTTTCTAGGTGCCTATTTGATCTGATTCTTAAGGGTAAATAGGATAGAGCCACGGAAACGGCATATCAGGCAAATGGAACAGCCTGGGCAAAGGCCCTCAGGGTGTCAAGGAGAGTGGTTTTGAGGAGCTGTGCAGAGCCTTCTGGGGGAGATCAGACAGATGTAAGTAAATAAATTCCTCCCCTACCACTGGAGACTATAAGACTAGGCAACCCAGCATGTAGGAAGGGAGGTAGGACTTCCCCAGTTTAGGATGAGGAAAGACAGATTCTGGGCCTGGTTGCTCCGCCAAGAAGTGAGGGTGCCCTGCAGATATATAGGGAGTTTGTGAATGTGTGGGTTGGATGCTTCTTAACCTCAGGTGTTGCAATTAAGCTGACCATTCTCAATTCATAGGGTGTGCTACCACCATTTATTCATGCAAGGCTCTCCTTTGCTTTTGAGTTTATTATTATTTTTTCTTTTATTCTTGTATTAGTCACCTGCTACAGCAATACTGCTGCATAACAAACAACCTCATAATCCCAGAGGCTCACCACAACAAATTTACAATTTTTTTTTTCATACATGGGGGTCTGCAGGTTGACTGATCCAGTGGTTTGGCTGATCCAGGCTGAGCCCAGCTGCGTCAGGTTGGCTCCAGGCTTCCTGATGGGCACAGGTCTGCTCCATGGGTCCCAGACTGAGTTGGCAGCAGCTTGCCTAGAGCGTGAGTTTATCATGGCAGATCATAGAAGTGCAAGAGAAGAGGGCAAACCCAAAGGTGCATTTAAAGCCTTTGTTTGTGTCACATCTTTTAACATTTCATTGGTGAAGTCACATGACCAAATTCAAAGTCAAGGGGAAGAGAAGTTCACTCTACCACATTGAAGATAGCAAGGTGGAGAATTATTCTATAACAGAAGGGAGTGAGGATCGAGAATAATGATCCAATCTATCCGAATTCCCCATTCACAATTTCTTTTTCCTCCCTACTACAGGCCTCTACTCTTATGTATGTCCAATAGATAGATAGATACATACATACATACATAGACACATAGAGAGATAGAGACACCAAGATATACATACAAATATATATATAGTTGTTAAAATTCTAAAGTATTACTTATTATTTCATTATTTACAATAAAATATTGTTTTAAATAAACTTTGGTGGGACTAATTTACATTCAATAAATTCAGGTACTTGTTTCGATTATCTAGTTTGATAAATCTTAATAAATGTATATACTCGTGTAACCTCCACAGTCAAGACATAGAACACTTCATCATCCCAGAAAAAGTTCACTTGTACCTCTTTGGAGTCAACTCTACCGCCCCTGCCCCCAGCTTTCTTTCTGCCTCTGTAGATTAGGTTTGACTGTGCTCAACTTTCATATAAATGGAACCACCTTACTGCATGTAGTCTTTTGTGTCTGGCCTCCTTCATTTAGTGTGATGCTTTTGAGATTCAACCGTGTTGTGGCCTGAATCAGCAGTTCATTTCCTTTTCCTTGCTGAGTAGTACTCCACTGTATGAATGTACCCCAGTGTATTAATCCATTCAACTGTTGAGAGACTTTGGTATTTTTTTAATTTATATAAGTGATAGGGCTTTACACATATTACTCTGTTTCTTACTTTTTCATATAAAATATTCTATGGCCATCATGTTGCTAATGTGTAGCTCTGCTTTGCTTTTCTGGCTGCTGCAGAATCATCCACACCTTCCTGCACCTCATTTCCTCTGTCCATTCACCTAGTGAAGGACAGTCAGCTTGCCTGTTTGCCAACACTCACAACACTGCAATGAACAGCCTCACGCAGTTGTTCTTATATATCTGCGTGACTGGTGCTCTGGGGTTAATACCCAAGAATCGGATTTCTGCTGTAGGATGTATGCAAACATTAAACATCATAAAATACTGGCAAACTACTCCTCAAACTGCCCACCAGCATGCATCAGGGATTTCATTCTTCCACATGCTCACCAGCTGTTGATGTTCTCAACTTTCTGGTTTTTACCAATGAGATAGAAATACACTCCATACCATTTAGGTTTAGTGTGTTTCTCAGATTACTGCTGATTCTTTTCTGGTACACTTATCCAGACTGACTGTCAAGGTTGTGAACTGGGCAGCTTTCCTTTTTTCTTTTTTTTTTTTTCTGGAACAACTCATACAATACAAGAAGCATCTGCTTCTTAATATTTGTAGAACTCACCTGTAAAACCATCTGGGCATGGTACTTTTTTCCTTATGGCAGGATGAGGCATTAACACCCTTGATCTCATATTTTGCTCTTTCTGGGGAAGCCTGGATGTCTTGCATGCTACCTATCAGATACACATGGACCAAAGAAGATAATGTTGCACCTGGGTGGAGGAGGAAGGGACAAGGGAAGGGGGAAACCAGGGATAAGGGTAGTCACTGAGCCTGGGATCCAGAGATGCAATGGTGTACAATACAAAAGCAGGCTTCGGGGCTTTCCTGGTGGCGCAGTGGTTAAGAATCCGCCTGCCAATGCAGGGGACACGGGTTCGAGCCCTGGTCGGGGAAGATCCCACATGCCACAGAGCAACCAAGCCCGTGTGCCACAACTACTGAGCCTGCACTCTAGAGGCCGAGAGCCACAACTACTGAAGCCCATGTGCCCATAGCCTGTGCTCTGCAACTGCAACAAGAGAAGACACCGCAATGAGAAGCCCATGCACGGCAATGAAGAGTAGCCCCTGCTCACCACAACCAGAGAAAGCCCACGCACAGCAACAAAGACCCAACGTAGCCAAAAATAAACAAATAAAATAAATAAATTTTAAAAAACGTTTTTTTAAAAAGCAGGTTTTGTTCAGATTAAAAGTGACAAGGGAGAGAGAAAAGGGCTGGGACTCTGTGTCATGTCTCTGTGCGTGTGTGTGTGTGTGTACCTAGTGACTCTTGGTATACCTAGTCACACATGGTGTATATGCCCATGTATATTACGCTCAATGTCTATTTGTGTAGACATCATACTTGGCACATGTACATTTCCATACATCCACATGGGCACACACCTACCTGTCATTTTTACCAGGGCCTATTTATACAAGCTCTGTGAAGTGTGTGTGTGTGTGTGTGTGTGTGTGTGTATGTGTGCATTTTACAATCGATTATTATTTATCATTTGCATAACCTGAATATTACACTGTGTTTAGTGCATTTGTATCTATTGTGTTATTGGTAAAGATTCCGCACACAGGATACGGCTGCATGCGTGTGTGCATGCATGTGTACATATGTGTATGATGGGAGCGTATTACATAGAACAAGTATTATTACATAAACTGAGAACCTCATTATGTGAGTTTATTTGTTAAACAAAACACATTTATCAATTGTGTTTGTGTGCACACACAAATGTGTGTGTGTGTGTGTGTGTGTAGGGGGGTGTTACCCCTGTGTTTATTTCCACAGACCACACACTGCATTTGCAAGGTGCTGTCTGTCTGTTACACCCACACAGCCTTCCCTGCCCCCTCCCCAAGCCTGTTTGTAAAGACACCGGCATAATGTGGATGTGTGTGTGAATGTGTGTGTGTGTGTTTGCCTTTTATTTTGCTCACTGTTCTGTGACAACAGAATGCTTTCCCCGCTTACCTCCTCTTCCACATTGCAATCCTTTGGGGGATATCAAGGGCAAGCCAGAGAAGGGTTACCTGGAGAAAAGGGTTGCTAAGCAACCAAACACCCACCACCCCGAAGCACCACCAACCCAAAACTCCGTTCCAGGCCTGCAACCAGATTAGCATATTAATGAGGCTGTAATTTCCCCCGAATTGTCTGCTCCTACACACTCAACTCACAGCACACTGGCCCAGGAGTTTGCTATGCAAATAAACTGGTTTTACAGACTGCGACTTAATTAACTCATCAAGTTCATCCTCCTAACAGAAAAGGCAGACGAACTACAGATTAATGAACCTGTGTTTGTTCGCCCCTCTCTCTCTCTCCCCTGCCACTGCGAGCCGCCTTTCTCTTTTTACGGCCCGTTTCTCTTCCTTCTCCTCCTGAACCGGTAGCTCCCCAAACCTACCTGGGGTTCTCTTCCACATTCCTCTGGCGTTTCCCAATCCAAGCCTGGTGTCCCCCACCCCCTAAGTGCCCCTTCTTTCTCATCCCTGCCCTGAGCCCCCAGTCCCCTCACCCAGCTCCAGGGATCAAAGCCTCACACCACCAGATTCCTCAACCCGGCAGAGGACTGGAAACAGGGACGCTGTTCCTTTAACGAGAGAAAGAGTGCCGGCTTTATTTTTGACACACGATTCATAGTTTAGCCCCAGCCCTGATATTCAATCAGCTGAATACAGACTCTGGAAGAAGAGGCATTCTCCCTGCCTGCGTGTTAATTAGAAACACCAGTCCTGGCTGCTACCCACACTAATCAACTTTCTCCAGTCTTGATGGAAGACACACACACAGGAGGGGTCTCTGAAACTCTTGGAGAAGTTCTCAATGCCTGGGATGCAGGAAGCCCCTCAGGAGGGAGTAGCTTTGAACACTGGACCATTTCTCCTTAAATCCCTTTTCTTTTCTCTCTGCATTCACCCCTCACTGAGGCCTGGCGGTAGGATCACCTCCTCCAGGAAGCCTTCTCTGGTTTGGTGACATTCGATACGTGGATCTAAACTGGAAGAGAGCCCGATATTGGATGATCACGGCATTTACACACACCCCAAATCCCTGACCTCCATACAAGACCTTCCACAACTTCTCCAGATCCATAGATGATCTGCTTAATAACTTTCTGCCCCCTCCCCAGACTTCCCTGTCCAAGTTCAGGTCCTATTGTTTCTCACATGAATTGTTGCACCCATGTCCTGTATCAGTTCTCCATGCCTGCTGCCTTATTTCTTTCCAACCGGCCTTCACTGCGCCACCAGAGAAATAAACCAGGCCCTCCCCTACTCAGACACCTTTGATGGCTCCCTGTGGTCCTCGGGACAAAGTCCAAATGTCGTATAGCATTCAAGGCCATCTATGATCTGGCACTACTTAACCTCCCCACACCCCAAATGTTTGTGGTTCGACATATAGGTGAATGTAAGACTCACCTGACACCTTTGTTAAAATACAGATTCCTGCCCCGTCCCCCTGAGACTCTGCTGCTGTAGGTCTGACGTGGGCCCAGGAATCTGCATCTTTAGCTTGTATCCCTGGCGACATGGTTACAGGTCATCTTTGGACCACTCTATAAGAGGCCCTGTCCTGTGAGCTGAAATTCCCTCCTGCCTCCACCTGGCCTAGGACCTGGCTCTGGACTGGCCCGCTGACATCTCCCGCCTGGCGCTCCTCCCCAGCATCTGCAGTGAGGGATGCTGCCTGGAGGAGTAAATGGGGACCCTTCCCCCAGATACCCCAGCCCCGTGGGTCCCCTCACTCCCACTTGTGAGCAGTGGGCTCCTGTGCAGCGCTTGGGGCAACTGTGTGTAACTTGATTGCCTAGTTCTGGGGACAGGCGGGTGGTGGGGGCATTGTTTTTAACTGTACTTCCAAGCCAGGAAAAACAAATTCTCCCCAATGGTTGCTCTTACTGTCAATCAGTTAAGATCTTGAGTGTAAATAAAAAAGAATGTGAGATGTAGAATCCAGCTTCTTGGGTTTGACTACCTCCCACCGGCATCTCACCATTCACTTGCTGTGTGACCTTGGGCAAGTACATTCCCCTCTCTGTGCCTCGTATTCCCCATACGCAAAGTAGGAATGTTGATAGTTCCACTTCGTGGAGTAGAAACACAATTTTTTTTTTTTTTTTTTTTTTTTTTTTCAGTACGCGGGCCTCTCACTGCTGTGGCCTCTCCCGTTGCGGAGCACAGGCTCCGGACGCGCAGGCTCAGCGGCCATGGCTCACGGGCCCAGCCGCTCCACGGCACGTGGGACCTTCCCGGACCGGGGCACGAACCCGTGTCCCCTGCATCAGCAGGCGGACTCGCAACCACTGCGCCACCAGGGAAGCCCGGAAACACAATTTTAAAACATCCACATAAAGTACTTGAGACACCCAGTTAGTGGTTGATTACTAATTGTTGTGTTCACAACTCACTGTTTACTTGATGGCCAGACTCCAAGGGGCGCGCTCTTTGCTAACCAGATGTTTTGGTTTTGGTTTTACTCTCAGGTCACTCCCAGCAATACGGTGCCTGGAACATAGTAGATGGTCAGCCAATGAATTTTTAATTAAATTGGAACGTGAACAGCTCAGGGGACGCACAGAAGCTTCCTTCAGTGATCCAGGCTGTTCTCACCCTCACACAGAGACAGACACACACACGCGAAGACACACACAGACACTCATAAAGATAGACACATTTATGCACACAAACACAAAGACATACAGAAAGACAGACACACAGACGTGCTCAGACGCACACAATACAGACAGGCGCTCATGCATGCACTCAAAGACATACAGACACACAAAGAACACAGACACACAGAGACACACAGAGATACACATGGACACACAGACTGACATACACAGAAACACTCTCCTGTGCACACGCACACACACGCACACACGATTCCAGTCCCTTTTATTCTCTGACGCCAGAATCAGAGGCAGCAGCCGCAGAAGCAGCTGCCTCTCCATCTCTATAACAAGGCTGCATTTATTTGAAGCGTGTCAGGAGGTCATTCCTCAGCTAAATAGTGTCATTCCCTCCTTTTCGGTCCCCTCCAAGGACCTATTCCACGATCCATTCATCATGCCTGTATCTCCAGCTGCAAGGCCTCCCGTGGACGCCGGCCCCTTCTGCATGGAGGGGTAGCCACAGCCACTCCTGGGGGGGCTGGACTCAAATCCTGTCCCCCCACCTCAGTGATCACTGCCCCCACCTTACAGATGAGAAGGTGGAGGCTCAGAGAGGAGAAACGCGTTTGTTCATTCATTCGTTCAAGATGAGGTGGACCCACTTGGAATTGCCATTTTTGCAAGGTCAACGATAGTCAAATATCAGCAAATTCAAATGGTGCACCCTAATATTCAATGAGTGGGTCTCGCTCGTGCTGGATACCAGGGTAGGCCTGGAGATACAGAGATGGACCTGGAACTGACATTGTAGTAGGTGAGATAAGGGTATGGACTTGTAAGGAGTAGTAGGTGCTGTAAAGAGCACAGGACAAGGGGATGAGGTGTGATAGAAGGGGTGGGAGCTGCTCCAGACGAGGATCAGGGAGGACCCCTCTGGAAAGGTGATATGTGAGCCAAGGTCTAACTGAAGCAGGGCTGAGCCCCGTGAGTATCTAGGGTTAGTGGATTGTTTTTCTTTTTTTTTTTTTTTTTTTTTGGCGGCACCGTGCCTTAGTTGCGGCACTCAGGATCTTCGTGGCGGCATGCGGAATCTTTACTTGGAGCATGCAAACTCTTAGTTGCGGCATATGGGATCTAGTTCCCTGACCTGGGGATCGAACCCGGGCCCCCTGCATTGGGAGTGCGGAGTCTTAGCCACTGGACCACCAGGGAAGTCCCTGGGGCTAGTGGATTTAAAAGCAGAGGGAGGGACTTCCCTGGTGGCGCAGTGGTTAAGAATCCACCTGCCAATGCAGGGGACAGGGATTCCATCCCTGGTCCAGGGAGATCCCACATGCTGCTGAGCAACTAAGCACGTGCGCCACAACTACTGAGCCTGCGCTCTAGAGCCCACGAGCCACAACTACCGAAGCCCACGCACCCTAGAGCCCTCGCACTGCAACAAGAGAAGCCACCGCAATGAGAAGCTCGCTCACCTCAACGAAGAGTAGCCGCCGCTCGCCACAACTAGAGACATTCTGCGCACAGCAGTGAAGACCCAATGCGGCCAAAAATTTTTTTAAAAGCCAGAGGGAGCAGCCGGTGCAAAGGCCCAGAGCCGGGAACGTGCAGGAGTGTGATAGAGAGCGTGGAGATGGGAGTGACAAGAGTAGAGGGGCGAGAGGAGAGGGATGGGGCAGGGAGGAGACCCATCACATCAGCAGCTTGGATTTTATTCAGGTGTGATGGGAGCCACCGTCCCCGACAGCTCCCAGAAGGGAAGTGATGGGATCTGACTTACACTAAAAACATCACCACCTCCTGGGTATATGTTCAGAAGAATGGGAAGCAGGGATTCAAACAGACCCTGGAACGTAAATGTTCCTTGCAGCCCTATTCACAATCGCCAAAAGGTGGTAGCAACCTAAGTGTCCATCAGCAAATGAATAAACAGATGTAGTCGGGGCCAGACAATGGAAGAACATGGAGCCATAAAAAGGGGTGAAGCCCTGACACCAGCCACAAGCTGGATGAACCTCAGAAACATGATGTTCAGTGAAAGAAGCCAGAGACAAAGGACAGACGCTGTCTGATCCCCCTTACACGAAGTATCTGCCATAGTCAAATCCACAGAGACAAAGAGGAGAACAGGAGCTGGGTGAGGTCAGGGGGAGTCATTGCTTCAAGGGAACAGGCTTCACGTTTGGAGGGATGAAGTTTTGAGAAGAGATACTCATGATGATGGTGTAACAACAATGACACTGAATTGTACCCTGAAAAGATGGTTAAAAGGGCAAGTTTTAATCATAATAACTTTTTTTTTAAAAAAAAACACTTTGGGGGACTTCCATGGCGGTCCAGTGGTTAAGACTCCACGCTTCTGCTGCAGAGGGTTAAGGTTCTATCCCCGGCTGGGGAACTAAGATCCCGCAGGCCACGCGGAGCAGCCAAAAATAAATAAATAAATAACACTTTTGGGTAGAGAATGAAAGGGGCAAAGATAGCAGTGTGAAGGCTACTGCCTTTGTCCAAGCGAGATACTGTAGTGACCAGTCTCAGCAACCCTATTTGAACCGGGGCTCAAACCCAGGTCTTTGCCCCCCCACACCCTTCCCTGTGCCAGAAACATCTGGCCTCGGGGGCTTCAGGAGTAGAGCAGTGGCTGAGAGTGTGGGTTCCAGTTCTGGGAACCTGTGTTCAGATTCCACGTCTGCCCCTCCCAGCGTGTGGCCTTGGGTTCATGACCTGACCTCTCTGGGCCTCACTTGTCCCATCTGTTGAGTGGGAATCATAACAACACCTACTTCAGGGGTTGTCAGGAGGATTCCCTGGAGCAAGGTAAGTAAAGGTTTGTCCGCTGCCTGGTAGCAGAAAGTCCTCCATAAACACCCCTGAGCACGGCTCACTGTGCCAGGCCACAGACCACCAGCCCCGGATTCCCTCCTTCCTTCTCCCTTTTGCTCCCTGCTCCTCCTTCCCTCACCTCTCTCCCACTTTCTTCTTCTTTTCTCATTTCCTTCTCCTTTTATCTCCTCCCTCCCGGATGGGCTTCGTGGGCAGGCAACCTGTGAAGTCCCGCAGGGCCCCGCGCTTGATCTGATGCTCTGCTGTCACCATCCTGAAATTCTTAATAATTGTTGAGCAAGGGCTCCCTCATTTCCATTTTGCACCGGCTGGTCCTGCCACACGCCTGTCCGGACCCTCACCCAAGCAGAGCACCACTCTGCCCAGCTCTGGTTTGCAGGAAAGTCTTCCTAGAACTCCCGGCCAGAAGGAGCTGGACGCAGTAGGTCACCCCAGGTCCTATTCATTTCCAATTTCATGGCTCATTCCCTATTTTTAAAGTCTTCTCCGGGGGGCTTCCCTGGTGGCGCAGTGGTTGAGAGTCCGCCTGCCGATGCAGGGGACGCGGGTTCGTGCCCCGGTCCGGGAAGATCCCACGTGCCGCGGAGCGGCTGGGCCCGTGAGCCGTGGCCGCTGCGCCTGCGCGTCCGGAGCCTGTGCTCCGCAACGGGAGAGGCCACGGCAGTGAGAGGCCCGCGTACTGCAAAAAAAAAGTCTTCTCTGGAAGAACAGAGAAAGCAGGGGGTGGGGGGTGAGAAGAAACAAGGACAATACTCCAGATTCCCTGTAGCTCATTTCAGAGATGCTGGGTGCCTTGGGGACGGCGGTAGTGAGGAAGAGAAAGACAGTGGCATGAGGAGATGCCTCAAAGGTTCTCTTGTCTGGAGACAAGAGTAAACTGAGTGCATATCAAAATCACCAGGAAAACAGATTGAAAAAGTGGGTTCTCCAGCCCCACCACCTCCAGGGGGTTGCTGATGACTCCACCGCAGGTAGATAAAATCCAGACTCCTCGAAGGACGCCCCGCCATCTGGCCCGTGCCCACACCATCCCCTGCTAACCACCTCTCATCAAGCCCCCACCTCAGCGCGCCTCTCTTCTGTCGGGAACGCTCTCCCTGGATCTTCCCAAGGCCGGCTCATTTGTCTCAGCTTAAATGTCAACACCTGAAGCCTAAATATAAAGCAGGTCTGCTACCCCTGTTGCTCTCCATCAATGACCTGCGTTGGTAAACTTTGGAGCGCTGATCACAGCACAAAGAATGTACCTTATTTATGTCTTATCGCCTGCGTCCCCGACTGGAATGGGAATTACGTGGGAGCCAGGATCTCATCTGTCCTGTCACTATAGTGGCCTCACTGCCAAGCCCAGTCCCTGGCACATAGTAGGTGCTCAATAAACATCAACTGCATACATGAATGAATGAGTCTGGGTTTTCAGCCAATGCCCCAGTGATTCTGATGCGTCCAGTCTGTGGGTGTTGGTCTGGTTTGGTCACTGTTGGAATCTCCCCTACATCCTGTCAACCTTTTCTTGCACACCCTCCTGCTGGCGAGACTCATTCCCTCTTTCAACAGACCTAACAGTTGGCAAGATTGACCTTCTATGGATACTAAATCTGTCTCCCCATGGCTTCCACCCACCGGCCCTTATCCAACCCTCAAGTCCCCTCTGAACAGACCTTATTCCTCCATCAAACCGTAGCCCCTCAAAAACCTTCACCTCCCAAGACTCCTCAACAAGTCCCATTTCTAAGTTTCCCTTCTCCTGAGGGAGGCCTAGGATTTAATTGAAGTAAACCTGTTCTGGATTAGACACTTCCCATTTATTATTCTTTGACATCTGGCTTCATCTCCAAAATGTTCCACCATGAACTTGGATTCCTTCCATAACCAGGGAGAAAAGTATTCAAGAAACAACCCTATTCAAACTAACAGGCATTTATGGGCGATCTCTCTCCTCCCACATCACACCACCCCTAAAACTGAAAACACATTTCTTTATGGTCTAGAAGGATAAGTCATGAGGAGGGAAAGTCACAGAAAATGCAGGGATGAAAGGATCTATATTCAAGATGCTAGTCTGGTTCCAAAGAAGAAAAGAAAATGTGTGTCCTTGTCTGTGAAGTCCACTCAGGGGGTCACAGACCGTCTTTATGACAAACCTCAGGTCAGCTCGACCAAACACTTGGTTCTGTAAAAGACAAAGTAAGGGACTGTTGCTTCCAATTCGGGAATTTTCAGCACCAAGTCCTAGCTGTGTTGGTGGGAGGAGCGTGTTGATCAAAACAGGGCTGGGTGCAAATTCAGAAATATCTTTCTGACCATTTGGAAATTGTTCATGCGGGTGAGACTAGGACCTCAGTTCCCAGAAACTGCTGTGGCAAGGTCTGGGAGTGAGTTAGGTTTGGAGGTTACATCAAGTTCTCCCTGGGAGGCCACAAGTCTAGTGTCATCCAAGGACACTCCCAGGATGCTAAGGGGTGAGGACTCTGGAAAACAACCCATCCCTACCCCCAGACCATTTTTTAGAGCTTTTTTTAAACCAAGATTTCAAGAGGTGAGCATCAGCTTTTGTCAACATGCCAGAGAAACAACTGGAGGGTTGGCTTGTCAGGCAGTAGAGACAGTCGTTCTCGGGAGCTGTGGCTCCAGAGAGGAGGCCAGAGGAATAGCTGCCCAGCCTCCCTCTGGCCTCCTGCCAGGGAACCCTTGGCCAAGCCCAATCTGAAGTCAGAGGGAAGAGAGCCCAGGGATGCCGTGTCCACACGGGTCAGCCTCCTGGAACACACAGCAGGTGGAGAAGGATGGAAAATGAATCCAGAGGAGCAAGAAGACCCCCCCACACACACACATTCTAGCTCTGCACTTAGCAGTGCTTAGTACATAGTTGGAGCTCAACAAATATCGGATGAATGAATGAGTGAGTGAGCCTTGATCCAGCCCAGTCTAGGTTCCTTGCATTTTTCTACCTTTGAATTTTTCTCCACACTAGTCTCTTCTCTCTGCTTCCTAAGTCAATACCCCCTTCCTTCATAGCACAACTCAAAACCAATTCCCCCTTTATGCCGAATGAAAGGAGCCAGATACAAAAGAATGCATACTGTATGATTCCATTTATATAAAAAAATTTTTAATGCAAACTTATCCATAGTGGCAGAAAGCAGATCCGTGGTTACCTAGGGATAGGGAGGAGGGGAAGAGGAGGAAGAACGGATTGCCAGGGGACATGAGGTGACTTTCAGAATGTTGGATATGTTCACTACCTTGATTGTGGTGATGGCTTCAGTGGTGTATACATATGTCAAAACTCATCAAATTGTACATTGTAAACATGCGCAATTCATTACACATTGATTTAAAGAAAGCTAAGCAAACAAAAAACCCAATTCCCCACAAAATCTTCAGATTCCCCACCTCCTAAAAATGCCTGATCACTGGTTGTTGGCACTTTGGCATTCAGTCATTCAGTAACTATTAATTGAGCACCTACTATGAGCCACACGCTGGGCTGAATGCTATGGACAATCCCCAGCCCACAATAAGCTCAGAGCCCTGTGGGCAAACAGACAAGGGCGTTGTGGGGGTATACAGATTCCCGGAAAGAAACACGTCCAGGAGGACTTGAAAGGTGAGATAGGCAGGTGTCAGTGGGGAAGGAAGAGCAGTCAAAGTAAAAGGCTCAGGAGGGAGAGAGCTTGTTGGCAAATCCAGTCAAAGCTCAGGACAGGTGGACTGTATGGAGGGAGGGGGCGAGAGGTGAGGAAGACGGGGGGCCAGGGGCTTGGAAACCAACAAAAGCATTTGGGTTTTGTCCTGGCAGCAATGAGGGAGCACCTGGAAGGGTTTTTTTTGTTTTTGTTTTTTAATTAATTTATTATTTTTTTTGCTGCATTGGGTCTTCGTTGCTGTGCGCAGGCTTTCTCTAGTTGCGGAGAGCGGGGGTTACTCTTCATTGCAGTGCGCGGGCTTCTCTTGTTGCGGAGCACGGGCTCTAGACCAGTGGGCTTCAGTAGTTGTGGCACATGGGCTCAGTAGTTGTGGCTCCCGGGCTCTAGAGCGCAGGCTCAGCAGCTGTGGCGCACGGGCTTAGTTGCTCCGTGGCACGTGGGATCTTCCCGGACCAGGGATCGAACCCATGTCGCCTGCATTGGCAGGCAGATTCTTAACCACTGCGCCACCAGGGAAGCCCCACCTGGGAGGTTTTAAGCATGGGAGTAACCTCGTCAATTTTGTTCTACAACAAAATTGCTCTGGCTGGGACATGGAGAATGAATTGGAGGAGATGAGACGCGAGCAGTGTGTCCTGGAAAGAGAAGCTTCTGGCCTGAACTAAGGTCTGTCCGTGAGTAGGAGAGAGACGTGAAAGAGAGAGAATAAGCAGGATCTGGGAGAGATTAGAAGGGGAGTGAGAGAGAAAGTGCCAGCATGATTTCTGGCTCAGGGAACTGGACAGATGCAGTGCCCAGAGAGGCAGCAGGCATGGCAGAGAGGGAGTTTGAGGATAGTTGAGCATCCGGGGCTGACATTCGGGGGGCCCCATGCAGATCGTGGAGTCCTCTCCTTAAGTTATGAGATCCTGGAAGAAGCTATGAGATCCTTGAAGAACTCTGCATCCACAACAAACGGCACTCAATGCCTGACACATCATTTTCTCCTAACAGATGCTTGTTGATTGACTCATCGCTGAGTTCTCTCTCCAGACTTGTACTCATAAACCCAGGCTCAGAGGACAGCTATGTATTTGTTGGTGAGGCTTCCATCTCTCCCGGGGACAAGCCCTAGGTGACAGCAATGATGGAGGACAACATTAAATTCCCATGGGCCAACTGCACCAAGCCCTCCCCATGACCCCCACCCGGGCTCCGCATTCCTGGGAAAGAGGGGGTTTCTGGTCTGCCTCCCCCTGTCCATAACCAATTTGCTCTCAGAAGGAAATAGAACTCTGTGTCTGCCAAATATTAATCATCACGCCACAGACAGCTCCAAGATAGTTCTCCAGGAAGCTCCAATCTGTGCAAATTAGGCTGGGGACACACCACTCCCAATTCAAAGACTGAGGGGTGCAACAGAGAGGTTCAGTAACTTTCCCGAGGCCACGGAGCAAATCCAAAGGCAGAATCAGGCCTCCCGATGCTGTGTGGCTTGTCCTCAATACTGGCCAATCTTCTCTCCGCCTACACTCTCCAAAGTTTGCCTCCGAGGACCCTTGAGGGTCTCAGATTAGAAAAGCCATGAAGAGTGTAGAAGGGTAAAGAGACTCGCCCACAGTCTCACAACTAGGAAATGGCAGGGCGTTTTTCCATTGGAGCAGAAACTAAAATTCCTATTCTCCCTCGCTTCTCAATTTCTTCAGGGAACATGTACAGTCAGCAATCACTCTATTTATCTGCACCAATGAGCCCGGTCACCGCAAACTCTTCCTTCCCGGGGCACTTTGTATCTTTTCCTGGTTTCATATTTACTCTTCTTCCCTGAACTCCTGGGACAAGAGCTGAGTCTGATTCATCTTCCTGCTCCCCAGCCCCTCACAAAGCGCCTCGACCTCGGAGGAAGCTCGGTAAATGTCTGCTGATTCATTTTGATCCTTCGATGAGGTGCAAAAGGAGAAATTGTTGGAGGCAGCGGAGAAACAAACCACTGACTGAATAATGCCCACGACCCTGAATTTCCCTCGGGAAATCTGGGTTTCTATCCCTGACCTCTTTGCCACCATGTGGGAAATACCAAGGCAGCCAACTGCTCCAGGCCTTGGATGTCTATAAAACTGTAGTAACAATAGAAGGAAGGGCTTGAAATTTAAGCAGTCAGAATTCACATGAAAAGAATCAACGCCATCACCAAGAGGGGCAGGACGCTGCCAACTTCTCCTCTCTCCTCTTCAAACACTTTTGAGATCAGAGCCCAGAAAGGGCTGCCACTGTCTACAGTGGAGAATGATCAATTCAAATAAAAACACCCCAGGCAAGTCCATGTGGGCTCGGGGTGGTTGATTCACCGGCTCCACCTCACAGACTCATGCCCAGAGAGGTAGAATGATTCCCCCAAGCTCACACAGCAAGGGGGGGACAGAGTCAGGCAGCATGAGATTAATCAAATAAAAGCATCTCTGTTGGCAAAGTGTCTTGGTGAGTTAGCCTCAGACATCTTGAGATCCCATCTTGGTTTTGCAAGTTACAGGTCATAAAATCCTGGAGAAGTTGCTTGACCTCTCTATGCCTCAGTTTTCCCATCTGCAAAATGGGTGGAATAATAGCACCTACCCTGAAAATACACATGAAGTGCTTTGCACAGTTCCCAGCATACGCAATCTCCAGATAAGTTGTTGCCGCTGTTTATTTCTCAAAAGGCCCTGGAGGAATAATGATAATGGTGGGAATGCCTTGCACTGAAACAGACAAGGCTGGGAGATCTTTTACAGTTTTTTTTTTTTTTGGTTGGTTGGTTGGTTTTCGGTTTGGGGATTTTTTTGTTTGTTTGGTTGGTTGGTTGTTTGGGGGGTGCAGTTGTTTTTTCCATGCTGTGTGGCTTGTGGGGTCTTAGCTCCCCGACCAGGGATCCAACCCGGGCCCCTGGCAGTGAAAGCACGGAGTCCTAACCACTGGACCACCAGGGAAGTCCAGAGGGTTTTATTTATTTATTTATTTATTTCATTTTGGCCGCCACCGCCCTCCCTCACGGCTTGTGGGATCTTAGTTCCCCTACCAGGGATCGAACCCAGGTCCCTGGGAGATCTTTTAGACCACAAGACTTCTGGTGCCCATTAAAACTCACAGGCATCTGTTCCCAGACCACCTGGTCACCTCTGACCTCTCCTGCAAGATTCCGCAGGGACATAGTGTGGCTGAGAGCCACGTGCAATCGCTGGATAAGCTCCCTCCAGAGAGGGACCCAACAGCATCCTTAAAAACAAAGCCTTCTCAGGTCTGGTTTCATGAGACCTCAAAAATGTCAAAGCCTCCTGGAGAGAAGGAGAAAGGCAAAGAGGCTCTGAGAAGTTTCCATAAGCACTTGCTTACCAGGAGAAGCCTCCGGAGAAGCCCATGCACTGGCCCTGAGACCTTGACTAGTGGGGGGCTCCTCACTGGCTCAGGAGGGAGTGGGCAGAGCCTGGCTGAGCATGACACCCCTCCCCCAGTGGGGGCCTTTAGTGCAGGGATTGGGGCGTCGGGGCCATAGCCCTTGGCAGAGGAATGGAGGCTTCCTGCCAGCCTCAGAACGTAAGGCAGAGTTTCTCCAACTCCACACTATTGAGACTTTCAGCGGAATAATTCTGGGGTTGGAGGAGACTGTCCTGTGCATCGTAGGATGTGTAGCAGCATCCCTGGCCTCCACCCACTACTAGCAAATTCCATCCAGTTGCGTCAGGCAAACATGTCTCCAGATATTGCCATATGTCCCTTGGGAGACAAAATCATCCCCGATTGAGAACCACTGATGTAAAGGGGGCTTCCCAGAAGAGGAAGGTGAAACAGACACCCAGGTTAACAGTGATGGGTAGAAAGAGAGAAAAGAAAGGGAGAGCAGAGGGCCTTCCCTGGTGGCGCAGTGGTTGAGAGTCCGCCTGCCAATGCAGGGGACACGGGTTCGTGACCCGGTCCGGGATGATCCCACATGCCGCGGAGCGGCTGGGCCCGTGAGCCATGGCCGCTGAGTCTGTGCATCTGGAGCCTGTGCTCCGCAACGGGAGAAGCCCGCGTACCACAAAAAAAAAAAAAAAGAAAGGGAGAGCAGACATAACTGCTGGCTTTAGGAGGGAAAAAAAGGTGTGTGGGGGGGACTTGATCCCTAAGAGATTGCATCTAGTAGCCCCCGGGATCTGGTCCAGGTAAGAGACCTTACACCCTCCTCATTTACTCTGAGAGATCACTCCTTATTCTTCTTAAAAGGGGGCATGATTCTATTCTGTAAGTATTTATTGATCGCTTTTCGTAGACAAGGCACTCTCATGCGCTCATTCCAAACAATTATTCAACAAATCTGTACTGTTCTTCTTATTACTTAATATTTCTTTGGGCACATTACACATTTATCATCTCATCCAATCCTCACAACAACTTCATGAGCTTATTCATTTCTTTTATCATTATTATTTTTCCTGGTTTGCAAATAAGAAAAGTGAACCTCAGAGAGATTAAGTAACTAAGCCCAAAGCACCCAGTTTGATACACTTTGTGGGAAATGAATGAATGAATGAATGAACGAACAAACGAACAGGCAGCAGAGCTCTTACTCTTCCTATGTGTCCATAGTCACATGTAGACATCGTATGGAAATTCAAGTTGATGGCAGGTCTCCCCTGCTAGGTTGAGAGAAGTTTAGGAGCCAGGGGAAAAGGGGTGCTCGTTCACATGGTAACTGCAGCCTCTGGCACAGTAGGAGTCCAACACACGTTTATCAAACGAGCAAATGGAGGAAGGCTCTTTGCATACATCTAATTTACCTTTATAAACACCACCACCCAGACCCAGGACAGGTCTGGTCCATAGCAGAGGCTCAGTATCACTGTGTTTTGTTCAAGGAGAAAAAGGGTAGGTTCTGGAATCCTGGGTCTTGTTTCTTGTTTCTGACAGTTTCTGTTTAAAACTATTACAAAAAAAAAAAAAAAAAAGGAAAGGTACATTTACATCATGGTCAGTCAGCAGATCCAGGAGCAAATCTGGGCAGCCTCTGACACTTACTAGCTGTGTGACCCCCTTCTCTTCCTTTCTTCATCTGTAAAATGGGGCTAATAACAGCCCCCTTGGTCCTAGCACTGTTCTGAGAATGCCCAAAGATGCTGTGTTGTCTATGAATCATCTCACTGCATAGCAAAATATCAGGCACCTAAAGAGATTCAATGACTTTTTAATGCTTACAGATTAGGGAGTGATCATTAACTTAACAAAAGGATTATTGGCCAAGAGAATTACCTTAAAGTCACATTCCAGTAGTGCATTTAACATCTAGTGACATTGGCCATCATGGGATGGAGACACATCTTGTAGAGCACTTCTATCATGTAAAGGATGGTTCCCCCTGAAGGGTGACCCTGACCTGACACTGGTCCAGATAATGCCTCTGGGAACCAGCTCTGTCTGCAGCAGGGCCAGCTCCAGCCCTGGGATTGGATATTGGAAGGCCCTTTAATGACTCCAAGCACATAATTATTTACCCCTTTCTCCAAGAAGATAACCCTCACCTCCTACTTTATCTGTTCCAGGGCCCAGCAAAATGGATTCACTCACTTTTACTAGCTCAAGAAGACGCTTTGTAAAGAATAAAGAAATTAGATCTCCCCCCACACTGAAGAAGGCCCAGTAATAGCAGCCGTCTACTGCTTTCCAGTTTCCCAAACGTCTCCCCCAATGCTCCAGGAAACCCTATGAGGCAGGCACAATTATTGCCCCACTTTACAGATGAGCAGACCGGGGCTCAAAGAAGCTGAGAGTTCCTACCTGCCACGACTGAGCTGGTCAGCACTGGAGTTAGGACTCAGCCAAGCCCTCTAATTTCAGACCCTCTTCTACCTTCACAGACAAAAGAAGAGCTCTGGAAGAAGAAAATGAGATTTTTGAAGGTGAGTCTCATTTTTTTTCCCTTTGTAACTCAGTCTCTTTGCCCCATCACCTCCCCAAACCCACATCTCCAAACATGCTCTGCTCCCCTTTTCCTCTCCTATACCAAGCTCTGACACAAGTAAACCAGACTAAAACAATCCCACATGGCCACTCTCTGAGACAGGTATACTCTTTTATCCTTATTCCACAGGTGAGGAAACCGAGGAACAGAGAGGCTAAATGCCTTGTCCTATATCACACAGCCCATAAGCGGTGGAGCCAGATTCTAAGGGGAATTGGGCTCCAGAGTCTGAACTGATAACACAACACTGTATTACTTTCCCTGCAAGTAGGACTGGTTAGATTTTTTTAAAAAAATAGAAAGAAAGAAAGAAAAAGATTTTGTAACTTAGACAAATTCCTGGTTTGCTGTGTTTTTCCATTATCACCCTTTTGTTTGTAACCAAGTGAAGGTTTCAGACCCAACAAGAACAAATAAAAATCACTCTCCAAGGTCAAAGATCCATTTCTCCATCCTGACTTGATATCTAGTCTGCAAAGACTACACCCCCTTGGGGTCCTTGGGCAAACTTTTCTTACTTCCTTTTTCCAAACTGGGAACCCACCCAGCCAGCAGTTCCATTTGCAGAGCCCGGAAGATAGGCAAATAAAGTTCAGTCCCTTCTCAGCTTTGCCCATCCATCTCCATTCATTTCTGCAGCTCTCTCGTCGTCTGTGTACGCCTTCATTATTCATTCAGTCAACAGATACGTATTGAACAGCTATGTTCCAGTTACTGAGCTGGGCGCTGGGGATTCAACAGTGAACAAGACAAACACAGTCTCTGCCCTCATGGAACTGATATTTTATTAAGGAAGATAGACAATATGCACCTAAACATATAAATAGGATAATTCTGGGTATCGATGAGGGCTACAAAGAAAACACACAGAGAGGTGGACTAGAGAGTCAGCTGGGGATGGGATGCTTTTAGATAAAATGGTTCAGGAAAGAGTTCTTTGAGAAGTTGACATTGGAGCTGAGACCTCAGTGACAAGAAGGGGCCAATCTTGTAAGGATCTGAAGGCAAAAGGACAAACCAAGTGCAAAGGTCTTTAGGCGAGAAAAACTAGGTGTGTGTGAGGCTACACAAGGTGGGGCACTGAAGGGGGGGGGTTACAAAAGGTGGGCAGGAGTCAACCACCAAGGCCCCTGCAGATCACGGTGAGGAATATGGATTTTTTTTTTTTTTGAGGAATATGGATTTTATACTAAGTGCACTGGGGAGTCGTTGGAGAGTTAAAAGCGGGAGGATGACAAGATCTGATTTATGATTTTAAAATATAACTTTAGTGATAGAGTAGAGAATGGGTTGCAGAGGAGGGCAAGGATAGAAGAAACAGGGAGGCCAATCAGGAGGCTACTGCTATAAAACAGATGAGAGGGCGGCGCCTTAGACTAGGGTGATAATAGGCAAGAAGATGAGAAGTGGGTGGGTTGGAATATATTTGGAGGCGGAGTTAACTGAACTTGCTGTTGGATTGGATACGAGGCAGGAGAGAAAGTGGGAATCAAGAATGGCTCTTAGGTGTGGGTTTAGGAGATGGTCCAGGATGCTTTTCATGGAAAACCATTCTTATTTTGTGAAACACCCACCCAACCCACATGAAGGAAGTGTCCTGTTTCCTCTTCATTCTAATTTCTTGGCGTTCACATTTAGGGTTTAAACCAACTTCCATATCCAGACCATGGGCCATAATGGCCTGGAAATCCAAAGGGATTGTACTAAAGAAATTTAGCAGAGTAACCACTGGACTATCCCCTGTATAACTGCCCGTGTGGCCCCCTAGAGCAAGCACAGGCCCCGTAACCAATGAGACCTGGGTTAAAATCACAGGTCTTCACTGTGTAACCTTAAGCAACTTAATGAACATCTCTGAGCCTCTATTTCATCACCTGTAAAATGAAGCCATGATAAATATCTATCACTTTTCAGAGTTGCTATGAAAATCATGGAATCAGATATACATAATGGTCATTCGGTAAGTGGCTTTTTTTTTTTTTTCATTTCTCCTTCACCCACCCAAGGGCAGGGTTTCTTTTGAGGTTCTGCATTCCAAGAGGGTGAAAAGTATATGATCCAAAGGGATGACTGCTTCGGCCTTGATAAAAGATCTGAGTGTTTTGGTGAGAAGATAACAGTCAGGGTGTGGAGGAACTGGGGTGCCATTACCTCAACCCCAAAATGCAACCTCTTATTACAAATCACTCTCGTTTGAGAATTCAGGTTCCTCTGCCTTTATGGGCAAATTATCTCTAGAATGTCCAGGTGGGGAACGGAATGAATCTATTCCATTGAATTCTCAAGGACCCCTCTCCATAGGTATTGGTGATGCTTAGCTGACAACTGGGCTTAGCTGGTGGGGAGACGTGGAGGGTGCTGAGAAGCCCAAATGAAGATGTGGCCCCAGGGCATCTGGGCTCTCTGGGAGGCAGTGTATCTATGAGATGCCAGAGGGATCGTGTATACTTCTGTGTGCGCTAAAAGGGGTGTGCCCCCCTCGAGGGAGTATGTAATTTTTTTCTCCCCTGCACAAACTTCTTTAGACAAGTGCTGCATACAAATTTGAGCGGAGGAATCAATGCTCGGTTATACACCATGCCAGAAGTCTCGATAACACCGTGCACATTTAGAAAATGAAGGACCAGGTTAACACTTTTGTACTCACACTTTCAAAGGGAATCGTTTCCCTGTTAATAACCCAGAAGATTGTTATCCTTACAGATCTCATCTTTTCCTCAAAGGGTTAAGGCAACTTAATGGCCATTGCTTTCACCCCCATAAGCCACCTATTGACTCACAGACAAGTTCCTTAGCTTGTTCACCTTCATATTTGACCACCAGTCCTCCCAGATCTTATATTTTTCCACTCAAGCAGTTAAGATGCCAAGGATATGATATTCCTGGAATTAAATATTCCAAACCCCTTACCTCTTCTTCAGAATAAATCAAAGGACAGATTCATGATATTTCTATATGCTTAGTTCTATTGTTTTAAGCATGAATTTCCACTTCTTCGGGGGTCAGGATAGCCGTTTGTATCTGTTTTAGAGTACATTTTCAATAAACCTTTCTTTCATCATTTATTTGGGAAGAAAGGAGGAGACACCGTTTTTAATCAATTGTTTTGTTCTTTGATCACACACACACACACACACACACCTGCGTACAGGACGCGAGTTCTAAGGAAAGACAAAAGGGGGAAATAAACGCAGGAGCGGGCAAGAATCACAGAGTGAAGGAGAGCTAGAAGGAGGGCGTAAAGGAGGAGAGGGCAGGTTACAGGAGCCCGCTTGCCCTCGCGGCGGCGCGTCAGGTTCAGCACCGCGGACAGCTCCCGTCTTTGTCTTGGTCCAAACTCCCGCGCCCGCGCGTAGCCAGGCTGCGGCCCGGGGAGCGCCCGCTGCCTCCTCCGCCAAACCTGCTTCGGGGGAAAAAAGAGAGACAGACCAGAGCGGACAGGTAGAGGTTTTCTCATCCTCTCCCCGCATCGTCCGAACTCGGCCCTGATCCCGTCCCACTGCATGAACGGCGGTCGATTTTAACTTGGTTTCACGCGGAACCTTGCTTCTGTCTACACAGCGTTGGGGGCCAGGGAATGTCACGTGGCGAGTTCAGATTAGGTTTGGAATTCGTTTCACGGTCACTGCCCCAGGCCCTAGCCGCCCACAATCTGTCCCCAGACAACGCCTAGCCTAGCCTTCGACCAAAGCGGGGGAAAAAAGCGATGTCTAACGCTTTGCCGTGGGTACACAGGGCTGTGAAAAACGCAAGACCACCCAGACCCCAAGACCCGCAGCATCAAATCCAAGGGAGGGAAAAGCGAAACTCAGAGAGGGAAGTCAGAAAGATGAGAAAGGGTTGTTTCCATCCGATGCAACCGAGGCCCAGCAAAAAGGAATGAATTGTGCTCTGATCGGAGACCGTACATCCCGCCGCTGGAATTCCGCAGTTTTTTCTCCCTTTTGCCAGGAAAGGCGTCTTTCTCCGAGTTCAACAAGCTTCACCCACAGAGGCGGCTCAAAATGTTTTGTTTTGTTTTCTGGGCCCCTTCGTAGAATCCAGAATAAAAAGAATTTCTTCCCACGTTCTCCTCTGCCTGAAACCTCGCTTCCCCGAGGGAGTGGGAAAAGCCGCGCGTGTGAGGGTCATTCTCCAAATCCTACAACCACATACATAAACACACGTACACACACACACACACACACTCCAGCCCACGGTCGATAAAGTTATACGCTCCCGCCAACCTTCAGAGAAGTCGGCCAGCCAAGCTACGATGCACTCTCACGGAATTGGTTCCCTAAAGGAGCCCTAGGGTAGGGGTACACACAGGGGAAGTTTCGGAACGAGTCTAACCACGAGAGAAAGACTCTCCTTCGGTCCGTTTGCCAATTTGTCGGGAGGAAAGAAAGAGAACTCTTGCAGACTCTCGAACGCCTAGGGCCTCCGCACCTGCGTCCAGGCCGCAGGGATATTGCCACAAACCAAGCAGCCAAAGACCCGGAGCCCAGCTCCAGCCGCCGCGGCCTGATTGCTATTCATCTCCAAAATAAGACCTCTCACCGCCCCCCGCCTCAAAAAATCCCTGGAATTTTTTTTTTTTCGGAACAGCATTCGGCCCTACCCCTCCTCTTTCCCCAAGAAACGGAGGAGAGAGGCCACCGCGCCCTGTTGGGCAGCTCAAAGGAGTTTTAGAGAAAGCGCGATCCCCGCTGTGGCGCCAGAGGAATAGAGGGGCGCGCAGCAGGGTAAACATACTTGTCTTGGGAGGAAGGTGCTGGGGGTCGCCTTCCCTGGGCCCCTCCCCCCTCCCGGGGTCCAAGGGAGGTGGGCAATGCCTCCACCCCCCCAGCCAGCTCCAGCGCGCCGTTCAGCCAGGCTGCGGTGTAAACCGCGGCTTTCCGATGCAGATTTCCCTTTTAACACCTTCTAAACAAAGGCTAATGAGGCCACTGCGTTGCTCTATCAACACACAATCATTAGCAGCCGAGAAATACACACGCGCGCACACACACACACACACACACATGCACAAACACAGCGCGCACGGACTGCCAAAGTTGGGCGATTTCTAAAGGTACCCATATTAGGCTAACAAAAAGGAGGTGGGATATGGAGGGGCGGGGAGAAGAGGTGGGAGAGAATGAGGAAAGTAGGAGGAGGAGAAGGAGGTAGAGAGCCAGCACTGGAAAGGGAGAGGGAGAGAGAGAGAGAGAGAGAGATGCTCTCGAGACCACGAAAAGGACCAAGATAAAAGAAAGGGGAAGCAAGATACAGACTCAAACTCAGACTAGCTAGCTAGCCGAGGGAGGATAATTAGAGAGTCTGCGGGATGCTGAATTTGGAGGTTAGCGCTCCCCATCTGGGCTCCAGAGACGGAGCAGAGTTGCAAGCATCTTCTTAAAAACAGCTCCCGGAGCTCCGGTGATGGCCTCCACCGTCGGCCACCTCAATGGGGCCAGAGAGGCCATGGCCACAACCCCACGCGCCCCAGCGCTGCCTGCTCTCGGACATCGATGGGCTGGGGCGGCCCTCCAGGCTAAACCGCCACGCTGAGAATGCGGAAGGTGCCAGCGGCTCTCAGCTCAAACCCTCGGCTAGTCTGGCCACCTAGGATTTGAGCCTCACCGGGCAGTTGTCCGGGCAGCCTCCAGCTCTGCACAAAGTACGGCGTTTTCCCTGTCTGAGCAGAGTCAGCGCTGCGCCCCACAAGTTGGAGGACTGGCTCGCACCTTTCCTTCTGTCCTCCCCCAGGCCCCCCTCGGGCCCCCAGGGATCAGCTCCAGTCTGCACCCTCTCTGCGGCTGCTGCCTAAGTTGGGCCCTGGGTTGCAGCGCCAAAGAGAGTGAGGTAGCCTGCGGGGAGCTGACAGGGCAGCCTGATGGGTGGGGCCTCTGAGAGATGCATTCCAGGAGGGGGTGTCCTGCTGGAAGGAGAGAGGGGACACCGTGCTCCACCCTACCCTGGCCCCAACCAGCCAGGTCTCTAAGCTGGCCAGCGCTCACACACACACCCATTCACTCTGGAGCTGGATCTCCCCCCACACCCAATGGCCAAGTGCGAGCAGCCGCTGGCCTCCAACCTGCTCTCACCCAGCAATACTGGCCGCGCCTGCCCCTCGTGGCTTGGAGAGCTCCTCGGCAGACTTCACCAGCCTGCCCCATAAAGCTGACCACGGCCTTCCGGCCCCAGTGGCTGTCCCAAAGCCACTGAACACAACAGTCCTGCCCAACTCCTGCCACCGCTCACGTCCCTCAGGTCCCTTAAAGTCCCGCCCCAGATATTGGACTGGGGACTCAGAGCCTCGCTCTCCAGAGCTGGGAGGGGGTGTTTAAGGAGGGGAGAAGCTTTGCTATTGTTGATGGATGAATAAATAGATGAAGGAAAGAAGAGGGAGGAAGGGAGGGAGAGAGGGAGGGAGGGAGGGAGGGGGGGAGGGATTCCCTGCCTTTTTGATTAAACGTTCCAGGTCGGGCCAGCCCAGTTAACGAGACCGTTAATTAAGCCGCGCACGATTCAACTGACAGGAAGGCCCTGCGCCCCGCAGAGATGTTCTGGAAACCAAGCAGTCCACAGCAGAGTGCGAGGGGACACACTGGCCTCGTCGCCCCTGCCTGCCAGGGTTCAGCCTATGTCCTGCCCTCTTGGGGACGCCCAGGCCCGCACGCTCTCCCAGCCTGGACTCCGGGCTGCCCCCAGCTGGCCGCCCCCGCGGGTATTCCAGAAAGCTCATCCACTGCCACCTCACTCCCATTCCCCCACCAACCCCTTCTGCATCCCTGCCCGGATGCCCAGGCCTAAGGCCTCGCCCCGATCCACGCAACGCACCCGGTGGACGTCGTCCACCCAGGCCAGCCTGGGCGCACACGGTCCGGGGATCATCGGGCAAACCCGAACTCCCGAGGGCAGGGAGCGTGGACTGCACCTGCCGGCTCGGCTCTCCGCGTCTCTCCGGAGCGCCAAGCCAGCCGCTCTTCTCCGGCCTCCGGGCGGTAGGGCCCAGCCTCCACGCCCGCTCCTACTCGGGGGCCGATTCCTCGCGGCGGCGCGGCGGGGCGCTGAGTATGTGTGCGCAGCGCGGCCTATATTTACACCCCAAACAAAATAATTACACTTTTGTCGGAGGGAGAAAGCCAGTGATTAGGCGCGGGCTCTTTGCGGCAAAACAGTTTCTCAGTGGTACACCAGTATAATTTTTCACGGCTGGCTGAAATCAAAGAGGGGAGGTAATGAATCCGGCGAGCAATTTAAATTTACAATTTGTAACGCCGCCGCCGCGCAGACCCGGCCGAGAGCGCAGCTCCGAGGCGCTCGCTGCGTTTGTTTAATGTTAAAGCCGCGCTGGCTCCGGCAAGGGCGGCGGCGGCGGCGGCGGCGGCGGCGGGCGGGCGGGGGTGGGGTGGGGGGAGGGAGGAGTGTGCGTGTTGGGTGGGGGGCGGTAATGATGGAAGTCTCCAGAGAGGACGGGCTGAGTCGCCCAAGAGACCACGGGGAGACGAGGACGAGGGGCGCGCTTCCCGGGTCCCCCAACGCGCGCGCTCCCCGAGAAAGCAGGCCACTCCAGTCCATTCCAAGGGAGGGGCTGTCTTCAGATGGGGCGAAGGGAGATATTCCAGCCGCCAGAAAAGCCCCCGTTTCTGCTCGGCTGCAGAATCTCCCCAGGCTGGAGAGCGTCCGGTGAGGAGCACGGAGGTGTTTGGTCTACGACCCGCGGGAAGGTCAGCTCCAAACGCCCAGAAGAGTCGCCATTCGGGCCGCTGCCCCGTGTCCCAGGCCGCAGAAGTCGGGAAAGGCGCACCCCGCCCCAATCCCCAGCTCAGCGCGCCTCGAAACTCCCACCCCGAGCGGCTGTGTGCCTCCGCGCCGGTAATTAATTACCGAACTCAAGGGGGAATATGCAAACCGCATATTACTAACTCTACAGGGCTTAAGTGATTGGAAACAGATTATTATCTTGTTTGTCTTTTGTCTGTTTTACTTATCCCGCTGCCGTCTGTCGAGTTGTAATGTTGATACTCTTTACTCTAGGAGGAAGATTTTTATATAGTAAATTCCATCAACATCCTGTATAAGTGACATTGCGTCTCCATGCATTACCCTGTTAAGACACAAGCGGTTTATTAGTTACATATAGGAGGGCATTTCGCTGCCTGCTCGCCATCTGTTAGCGCTGTTAGGGCGGGATAATTCGTTTAATAGTTGGTCTGCTGGCGTTTTTTCGGAGGCTGTGCGCCCTGGAAGGTGGAGGGCTGACAAGGGCCAAGCAGGATCCCCTGCGACTGGGCTGGAGCGAGGGAGTTCCGGACTGAGGGTGGGCTGTGCTGAGGCTCCCAGGGCGATTCCAAGGGGGCCGTGACCTGGACAGGATGGGTAAGCTCAGCTACTGGAGGGAGAAGGCCAGGCTGGGGCTTCTGGAAGCAGAGCCCTGATCTCCTGCCACCGGGCATCCAGCCCCGGGTGACTCGTCTGCATCCAAGCTCCGGGGGGGTTGGAGGTGCCAGAGCTGCTCCCTGAGACTGGCCACATTCCTCGTACCTCCCCAGCCTGGCACCGCAGCTGCTGGGGCCAGGCTCTGCACTGGCACTTAAGCACATCCAGGAGGTGACGGTGGGTGGATTTGTCCTAGACGGAGCCTGGCACACAGGCACCCAGCAGCCAGCGTGGTGTGCAGACCTGGGGCTGGAAAGACACAGCAGACCCGGCTCTTCAGGTACCCACTTGGGGGTGGAGGTGGCGGCTAGGGTCAGTGCACCTGGTCCAGGGCAAGGGAGAAGGCTCCCATCTAGATGGTGGCTTTTAATGACTGTAGAGTAGTTCCCCCCCCGCACACCCCCAAATCCACAGGGAACACAATGAGAATCCTTCATCGCAGCCTTTGAGCCAAGACGCTGGATTTGGATGCCCAGCAGAGAGGCAGAGGCAGAGAAATAAAAACAGAGAAACCGAAAAAGAAAGTGATGGGGCAACAGAGGGAAAGGGAAACAGAAAAAGACCAGAGGCTGAACATAAGAAAGAGAGACAGAAAGGAAATGAAGTGAAGAGAACTCAGGAGAGATGGAGAAATCCCAGTGAGACAAAGACCAAGTAGGCAGCGCAATTCGCCTCCACTTGGAGCCTGGCTGCCTCTCCCCTCTCGGGTTCTTGCTTCTCTGTCCCTGCCCTGTCTGAGCTCAAGGACCCTTCATACCCCAGGAGGGCAGGGCCAGGCACTGCCAGAAACTGCCCTTTCATTGGGGGCTCCTGGAGCTCTCCCAGCCAGGCCTGGGAGACCAGGCAAGATCCAGCCTGCTTGTTCCTGGCTGAGCCGAGCTCCGTCCCACACCTGTCCCTTGCTCGGCAAGCTGGAGGATGAACAGCGGAAGCTGCCCAGTTTGGGGGCTCCTTTTCAGAAGCCCAGCTTCTGGGTCAATGCCTCACCCAGTGACCAGCACCTGTCAATTCCCTGTCGGAAGCCAGATCACTTCACAGAGAAACTGCGGCCTGTGGGGGGAAGCTGGAGGTCTGGACGGGAACCGGGGGGGAGAGTGAACATCTCTGTGCCTCCACCAACTGCCCCAATACGGGCATTCACAAGTCCTGCTCCCATTGAAATCCACAAAGGCAAGCACACTAGAAGTGCACACAGAAACATACACCTCCCCCCCCAAAATAAACACTACAGGAGTCACATAACAAAAATACTGCTCTCTGCAGAAATACGTACACGCAGACACACACACATGATGACTGGCCCACAAACACAGATCCAAAAAATTCTGCACTCACAAACACAGCCAGGCCAGCCCGTCTCAGTCGGTCACATACACACACACTCACCTGCACGCGATTCAGATGTTTCAAAGTCCACTTTCACATCAATGTTACCACACGCCTATACAAATAATCTCACACAGATGCACACCCACCCAGGCAAACCCCATCACATTCATGTGACTGCAGGTACGTATGCACACGTATATATATACACACACTGACCAACAAAAACAGAAGCACACAGACTAATACACACAAATTTTAGCAGGACTACGCACAGATATAAACACACAAAAAAATACACGTGCCAAAATGTATTCACATGATTGATTCATGAGTAACTCTAAAGAGAGGCAAAAACAAGATTCTCAAACAGCAAATGCATACTAACGAACTCAGCAAATGCACCCAAACCCACATCCACAGCCAAGCCTTAGCGCACAGATACTCCTCTGGCTCCTAGGCTGTGGGCCCAGGCCCTACAGACCCCGTTAGCCCTCTTTCCTGGAACGGGGAGGGGGAAATCTCCACGTTGTCTGCCTGGCCTCCCTAACTTAGAGCACCCCGGTCAGTCGCTGGGTTGGCACCTTGGGAAAGGAGGCATGGCCCTCTCCCTCCCCCCACCACAGCCACATTCCCCCTCCACACACACCTGCGAACGCCCCCCACACCCTCCGAGCCCCGTGGAATGGCACTTCCTGCCTCCGATGATGGATCGAACTTGCACACTCCGTCCGGACGCCCGGCGTGTGCAAACAGCGCCCCGCGCAATCTCCAGCGTACCCTCCTCGGCCGCGCTACCCACTCACCGCGGCGCCCCGACTGGCTGACCCGGGATCTGGAAGTTGCAGCGAGGAAAGCGGAGACGCGGCGAACATCACTTCAGAGCTGGCTTCGGGAAGACCGGTGCATCCTGGATCTCCCCCTCCCCACATCTCCCCCGAGCCCCGTGGCCAGCGCGCTCTGGCTGGGAACAACTCTGCGGTCGGAGACCGGGCCAGAGGACATCCCCCGCCAACCTGGGTCTGGGCTTGCTCGGCCTCTCCCTCCCGCCTCCCCCCCTCTCCCTCTCCCTCTCCCTGAGAAAGGCCGGGCTGGGCTCCAGCCCCCGCATATGACAAAGGAAGCCGGTGCCGCCTCCGGGAGTCCCGAGAACCTCGCCGCCGCAGCTCCAGGGCGCTGACCCCAGGGGTGCGCGGATGGGGGGAAGTCCAAAACGACAGGCTGGGCTGGGGAAGAAGAGGCAGACGTAGAGCGCGATCCCGGCCTCGGGCAACTTCTACAAGTTCCGTGGGTTGTGAAGGGGGCAGAGGTCCCCCTCCCACTAGCCCTTCGAACCCCAGCCCCCCAAATACGTGTGAAGAGAGAGAAGAGAGACGCAGTTTTCAGATCGCGCGGCCCCCAGCCCCCAGCCCCAAACTGGAAGGTAAGTACTTACTTAGCCTCCGAACCAGGTACAAGCTAATACTCAACAATACTGATGCCTTGTTTTTTTTGCTCTGTCCGGACCGCAACGCTGTAGCCAATTTAGATATGCTATAAATTTAAGAGGTTGCCATGGCCACCGCGTACCCATTGGCCGCCGGGCCCCCTACGTGCCCTGCCACGTCACCAAATCTGAATAAGGATGCGCGAATTAGGCGGCGGCCAGACAAAGATGAGGATCGGGACCGCTTGAAAGTGGGGGAAAGTGCCGGCGCCTCCGCCACCGGGGAAAGCCGCTCGGCAGAGGCGAAGCCAGCGGCCACCCAAGATACACTGGGGCGCGCGGCCCGGGGCATGGGGCTGTGAACGCCACCGCTCCCCACCCCGCCCAGGGCAGCCCAGCGCCAGGCCAGCCATCTCCCGAGGACTTGACCGGCTGAGTCTTGGTTCGGACCGGACTCGCCCGGCGGCGGCCAAGAGGAGAGGCGGAGAGCAGCGGCGGCGGGGCCGGGGGGCCCGAGGGCCGGGGGCCCACAGGGAGGGCAAGGCGGCCCGAGCCGCCGGGGCGCGGGGCTATGATGGTGCACTGTGCTGGTTGCGAGCGGCCCATCCTCGACCGCTTTCTGCTGAACGTGCTGGACCGCGCGTGGCACATCAAATGCGTTCAGTGCTGCGAGTGCAAGACCAACCTCTCGGAGAAGTGCTTCTCGCGCGAGGGCAAGCTCTACTGCAAAAATGACTTCTTCAGGTAAGAAGCCGCGCCACCCTGCTGCCCGAGCGCCCGCCCGCCCTGCAGGCGCTCCGCTGGGGCGCCGGGGAAGGGGACACCACGAAACCCATCCCAGCCTCCCAGGCCCACCGGATTCCTTGGGGAGCCGGGGAGGCCACCACTCTCCTCCTGTCCTCGGTCCAACAAGGGCCTGAACCCAGGCAGAGTGAGAAGAACGCTGCTTGGCTGCTTGTAGCTGGCTTTTCCAGGCCGGCTTGGATCGGTGGTGGGCCAGGGGGAGGAAGCCTGACAAACTTGCTGCCCATCCGGCTCTGCCTCTTGCTGGCTGAGGCCACCCCAAGGGCGGAAGCTTCCAGCAGCCAGGCTCGGAGAGACTAAGGATTTTTGCCAAGTTAGGGGCAGGCAGAGTGCGGAGTCCAGAAGCTGGGCTCCAGGCAGGTGGGACCCCCAGAGTGCTTCCGGACAAACAGAAACTTCCCAGCCCCTGAGGGGCTCAGCCAGAAAGGCCTCCCCTGGTGATGGGGCAGGGAATCTTCCCTCCTCACTCCCCCCATCAACTCCTTAAACATTTTCTCTTCTGTTGCAAGCGCAAATGAAATGGAAGCTGGAATCGGGACCTCCAGGGTCCAGCCTTGCTGCCTACGGGCGCTCTCAGGCAGGTCACAGCAGATCACTTCTCTGAACCTCACTTTCCCGGCTGAGAAACGCCGAAGGTCGGCCTGGAAGGCTGTGGGGGTTTTGGCAGCTCAGCCCTGCCTGCTTCCCCCGGCTTTGTGGGTGCCACCTGCGTGGAGGGAAGGGGGGGCGTGATTAACGCCCTGGAGAAAGGCTGCTCGCCGGCGCCAGTACCTGGCACTAGGGAACTTGAATAGGAGAAAAGGTCAGATGCGCCTTTACACGTGTAAACTCCTCGGCCCCAGAGGCCCAAGGCCCCTAATGTGGTGGCGCTTGCAAAGCACCTAATGATTTTTGATAAGGTGCATATGGCCAATTATGCTGCCGGATAAGGCCAAAAGTGACTTATGGCTTCTAATGCCCTCACTACATCAACGTCACCCAAATTCGCCCTGTTTGGAGACGTGGGTACGAGTAGACGTGGGGCCCCCGAGTCCTGGGCCCTCGCCCTCCCCCACCACCGGCACCTCACCCCTCCCAGCGCAGGTCTGCACCATCCATTTCGGGGGAGGCCAGCCTTCTCCCAGCGCTCAAGGAAGAAAGAAAAGGACTTAGACCAGGAACACAGAAAAGGTGGCATGGGAGAGAGTCCATGTTCTGGCCATGCACGTTTTGCATTGCCTTCTGGTCACATTTTCCCACTGCCTGCCAGGGCCTGAGATTTGGGGACCTGGAGATTCAGTCCCTGCCCTTCAGAGTCCACAGGCCCCTGACTCGCTCAAGCGGGGCCCAGAGCAGGGACTGGAGAGCCTCCAGTGCTGGTGGTGCTGAGGGTCAGCAGGAGGTTCCCTCCTTCCCGCTAAGGTTCAGCTCAGAAGAGGACCCCCCCCCCAGCTCCGCTGCTAGGACCCGACAGCCAGGCTCACTGGCCCTACCTGGACCCCAGCAGACTGTTAAGGATCCAGGAGGCAGAGCCGAGAAATGGTCCAGACCCAGCCCGCCTGGCTTAAAATGCTTCACGACCTCCAGAGCAGAGTTTGTCAGGCGCAGTCCAGGCCGATCCGGTAGGGATGTGGGGTGGGGCAGGGGCGCGACTTGAGGTGCTCTGGGCCTTCTGCTGGGCTGAAGGCTGCGCCCATTGCTGGAAGCCCAGCAGAGCCCAGATAAACCCGACCGAGGCATGACAGCCCCAGTCCCAAGAACAGACCTGGATATTTGTCTCACGTCTTGCGTTCTGGCCAGGGAGGACAGGCTTGGGATCTCATTTGACAGATGTGGAAACGGAGGTTTTCCAGAAGCTAGGGAAGGGTGGGAAGAGGTCAGGGCTTCAGGAGGTTGGGACACTGAGCTGGCCCTGGGTGACAGGCCGTGCTGTGTCTGCAGGCGCTTCGGCACTAAGTGTGCGGGCTGCGCGCAAGGCATCTCGCCCAGTGACCTGGTGCGCAAGGCCCGCAGCAAAGTCTTCCACCTGAACTGCTTCACCTGCATGGTCTGCAACAAGCAGCTGTCCACGGGCGAGGAGCTCTACGTCATCGACGAGAACAAGTTCGTTTGCAAGGACGACTACCTGAGCTCGTCCAGCCTCAAGGAGGGTAGCCTCAACTCAGGTAGGAGGCCCCGTGCCCCTCCCCAGGCCAGGCCCCAGCGCCCTCCTGCCAAGGCCTGCCTGCGCTCCCTCCTTTGCCCCCTGCGCGGCTGCAGTGCACGGCTCAGAGCTCTCCACTCGCACCGGGCAGGTCAAGGCGCAGGGAGGTGCGGGGGCTGGGAAAGAGAGTCCTCGTTTGGAGCCAGCCTTCCAGGATGCCTACAGGGCCAGCTCTTCCCCGCCCTCCTCCAATTCAGGAGCCTCTTCCAAGCTGCCCTCCTCCCCGAGTTTGGAACCGCACAATTTCCCCCTTCCGAGTCTTTTCAGCTCCTGGTATTTTTCTAGCCGCACTGGGAGGACACTAATTGGGGTTTCGAGGAAGGAGAGAAGGGAGAGGAAGATCCCAGGCCCCGGAGGGCATCTGTACCCTCCTCCCGTCCCCTCTCCTAGAAGGCAGGGCTCTCCAGAGAGCGCGACTCCCCCTTTCCCAAGCACCGGCTGAAAAGTGCTGAGAGGGCTTTGAGAAGGGCGCTTCCAAAGGCCCAGCCCCGCCTGGAGGGAGTGGGCGGGCGCCGGGCCCCTGGGGGAGGGGCTGTCGCCGGGTTTGGGAGGGAACCCGCCGGCGCTGGTGGTGGCCTGAGCCTGCAGGAACCGGCTACCCGACTGGAGAGGTCTCGGGCCGCCGCTGACGCCCCGTCCCCTTCCCGCTCCGTCCTCTCGCAGTGTCGTCCTGTACGGACCGCAGTTTGTCCCCGGACCTCCAGGACCCACTCCAGGACGATCCCAAGGAGACGGACAACTCGACGTCGTCGGACAAGGAGACGGCCAACAACGAGAACGAGGAGCAGAGCTCGGGCACGAAGCGGCGCGGCCCGCGCACCACCATCAAAGCCAAGCAGCTGGAGACGCTCAAGGCCGCCTTCGCCGCCACACCCAAGCCCACGCGCCACATCCGCGAGCAGCTGGCGCAGGAGACCGGCCTCAACATGCGCGTCATCCAGGTGCGGCCCGGGTCGGGTCTGGCCGGGTCACCCCTCCCCAGCCCCGCTGCGTCCCCGAGCTCTGAAGCTCGGAGGAGCCTCCCGCTCAGCCTCCTTGGCTAAGAGCGCGCCGAGGCCGGTCTAGGGGCGGACGGTGCGCCCGAGATGGGGGCCAGCTGGTCAGACTCCTGGCCAAAAGATTCAGCCTAGCCCTGCTGTCCTCCGGCGGTGTCATCCTGGGCGGGTCACTTCACATCTCTGAATCCCACCGCCGCCCCTTTCGGGGGAGGATTTAAGCCTCGCTGGAGGACAGGACCTTTCCTGTCCTCCCATCCTCTGAGCAGAGAAAGAGGCGATGTTCTTTCTTCACGTGCTCCTTCCCTGCGCCCGACGCGCGGGCAGACAGACAAACGGCCAGAGCCCGGCTGGGGAGTCGCGGGGCCCGAGACCAGAGCCGTGCCGCGCGGCAGGCCTTTATAAAGCCGTCACGCCGCGGATGGGCCGAGGACCAGGAAGCCCAAGTCTTTATGAGTCGCCCCACGGGTCCGCGAAATCCTTCATCCTTGGCTGGTTCGCCGAGGCCCCTCTCCACCCCTTTGGTCTAATCCGGCCCGGCCCCCGGCTCAGGGCATTCTTGGTGCGGAGGAGGCGCTAGGACCCAGCGGGGGTGGCCCCGGGGCAGGGAGAGAAGGGGACCCGGAACACAGTTCACAACCCCTTCCTCTGTCCCAGGTGTGGTTCCAGAACCGACGGTCCAAAGAACGCCGGATGAAACAGCTGAGCGCCCTGGGCGCCCGGAGACACGCCTTCTTCCGGAGTCCGAGGCGCATGCGCCCGTTGGGCGGCCGCTTGGACGAGTCTGATATGTTGGGGTCCACTCCGTACACCTACTACGGAGGTAAGCAACCTCCTTGGACGCGGTGCCCCACGCCTAGGTCAATGCTGGTTGAGGGTGCAGGGCCGGATAGCCGTGATCTCAGGCTGCGCCGGGACCCCTCCCTCCCTTCTACCCATGCAGGACGTACAAACTCATGAGCACACCTTAAGAGTCGCGCATCAACACGGGTACAACTCACCCACAGATACTTCCTGGACAGAAAATCAGACACATGGGTTCACTCAACCATACAGTGGTACTACCAGACAAACACATGAGAAAAGCAGTGACACACCCAGGCAGGACCACATGGGTTCAGAGACCTCGGGGACACGCATCTAGACACATGATCACCCGCAACCAACACAGGTGTACCCCACCCCGTAGATACACTGGCGCTCTCACGCATCATACCAAGTCAGGCACTTCTTCATGCACCCCATCCCAAGCTGACACACAGCCTTTGCTGCCCTGGCCCACGGCCTGGTGTTATTTGGCACCAGCCGGAAGCACTGGAGGGCAACACCAGCAGAAGGGATGGAGGGGCCAGGATTCATCTGGGGTCGCCCCCTTGCTATCTCCCAAGTCTGCATCTCCCGTTGGGCTACGGGGACTGTGTACACAGCATCTGGCCCGGTTAGCCCAGATGCTGGCAGCTGCTCTGGACTAGGACTCCCACCCACCCTCCAGCTTCAAGCACACCAGGGTTCATCGGGGCTGGGCTGGGCAAGGATTGAGCCAACCCAGTTATGCACTCTCTGTCTTTGGGGCTGCAGAGGGCGAGGAGCCCACTTTGTACAGAGGAAGTTCATGGTTGGTGTTAACCAAGCTCAGGCCTGGGTGAACTCTCCTCTTGGTCACCCCTTCCCTTCCTCCTTCCTTCCTCTCTCCTCCCTTCACCCCACTATGTTAACTTACTTCACTCTCCTTCCTGGATGACCTCTTCTGACTCCCTCACCTCCGTTTTTCCGTTTTTCATTTTTGTTTTTGTTGTTGTTGGTTTTGTGGGTTTTGGTTTTTTTGAGACCCAGTTGTTTTGGGGGCGCTGAGTCACCGTCCTACGCATTTCAGACTTGTGGACTCCAGGGAGGCACCTTCCCCTTCTATTCCCGAGCCTCTGGATTTGGGGAGCCCACAGGAATGCCTCTGCCTGAGGGGCATCTGTGCTCGGTGCCGCCCAGCCTGGGGGAGGAGGGGCAGAGGCTAGTAGCCCAGCTTGGGGAGAGCTGGCAATGTGGAGGCCCAGGAGCCAGGTGCCCAGGCAGACCCAGAAGGGAAAATAAGAGCACCCCTATAACTAGCCTCGGTGCATCCGCAGGCCTGGGAGGTTAGATCTTCTGGCCTGGCCAGGGGCCCCAGAAATTGTGGATGAAATGTGGTGATGTGCTTTTTCGGCAGAGACTGAGATGGCAGGGCCCAGGTTGGGGGGCTACAGACACCAGAGGCAGCCGGGATGGTGGACTTGTCCTGGGGCCTCTACTCACCAACTCTCTTCACCGATCTTTGGCTCCTTGAGCGCAAAATCTCCGCCCGGCGCCGGGCGCAGGGAGGCTGGCGGGGCGGTACCAGTCCGGAATTTTTCCCCGCGTGTGCCTCTCACCAATCCCACCGCCTCCTCTACCCGCGTGGCTGCCGGGTGGGGTGGCGGCCTGGACATGCGGGCCCCTGTTTCCCCGGAATGGGGCGGGGGCGGACCCCCCAATCCCAGGGAGGCAGCCCCGCCTAATCCGTGCTGGGAGATCCCGGCGTCGGCGGCCGGCAGCGGGCGAGAAAGGGGCCGGGCGGCGGGGCCGGCGGCTCCCCGTGGGAGCGCGGACAAAGCCCCAGCTGCGGCTTTTGTGCCCTTTTCAGACGGCGTTTGTTCCAATTACCTCCGGCCCGGCCGCCATATGGGCGGAGGCGGCGCGCTCCGCGCGGGGGCCGAGGCCCTCCCTGGCTAGCCGGCTCGCTACGCGCCGTGGCCGTCCCCCTTCCCCGTCCCTTAGGGGCCCCAAATTCGCCGCTTCCAACCTTTCTCTTCACTTACGGGGAGAATGGAATGAGTGGTTTTTAAAAAGTAATTGGCGACCGTTTGAGCTGTCGCCTAAACCGTCTCCAAGCCCGCCTCCAGACACTCCCCATTTGGACTGATGTCGGCGGGGGGGGGGGGGGGGGCGGTTGGAGAGGGAAGGGGGCGGCAGGGGGCGTCCAGAGCTCGCCCGGGTGACAGACCCCCAACACTAAGCAGGAGGCGTGGGTTTGCAGAGGAGACCCCGGCTTCCGGGCGCGCCGGTTTTCCCGCCGTACAAAGCGGGTTATTGTCACGAGTGCGGGCCATACGGTGCTCCTTTCCTGGCTTCCCACACCCCACTCCTTGGGGCCGACGCGGGGCGAGGGGAAGGACTTTAGGAAAGGGGGCTCTAGGAGGAGGTCACACGGCTGAGGCAGAGACACTGTTGAGAATGGGCGAGCGTGTCATCTGGACACCCCGTGCTCCCTGAATTTGTGGGCAAAATTCGCATTTGTGCATTTTTTCCGGAGCGAGAGCCCATAGGTGTCATCAGTTTATCAAAAGAGCTCAATGTCCGCAAATACTCCCAAACCTCGGGGTCGTGGCAAACCGGCCCGGGGTCAGCCCGGAGACACCCCAGGCACACGGAACTCTAGACGTGGCCCGGCGAGTGTTCTCATCCTCCTCCCCATCTCCCGAGTCTCTGGGCCTCAACTTTCTCCGTTCCAGGCCAGATGAGGCCGGCACAGACAGACGGTCGCAGTCCCACGTTCAGCGGGAAGGACGCGGGGCGCAGGGGGCGAAGGAGAGGGCGCGGGGGCCGCCTTGCGCGCTCCGAGGCCGGGGTTCCGCGGCCGGGGCCCAACTCGCCAGCCCCTCGGCGCTCCGGCCGCGCTTCTCCCCGGCGGGGTCTCGGGCCGATCTCGGGCACTTCGCCTTCTGGTCTCGGTCCGGCGCCCCTGCATCGCCTGCCCTACTCCCCTCGCCGGCCTCCCAGCCCCAGCGTCTCTGGCCGTCTGTCTGTCTTGACTCATCTCGCGCGTCTCTGGGCGCCTCTGTCTCTCCCGACCTTCCGTCTCGTGCCGGGGGTCTCTTGCCGCGTTTCTCCCGTGTCTCTAACCACACGGCCGTCTCATCTTTCTCTTTGCGTCCTCTAGACTGTCTCTGCCCTGCTCGAAGAAAGCCGGGTCTCCGTCTCAGCCGTGGGTTCGGTGACTGAGGCTCTTTTCTGGCCTTGACGCCGACCCTGAGTCTGGGGGCTCCCCGCTGCATCCCCTCTCCGCTCCCCGTTCTCCCCGAATCTCTCCCTGTCTCCTTATCTGGCCGGCGCGTGACTCCCGCTCTCTGCGTGTCTCCCACCAACTCTAAGACGCTGTCAGGACTCGTCACTGTCTGGCGCCTCCCGCTGTCTCCCCTCCGTCTCTCTTTGGCAAGGAACCTCTCCGTGTGTTCCTCGTCGTCTCTGAGCCTCTCCCGGCCCCCGAGTGTAGCTTTTCTGTACATCTGGTTGTCCGTCTGGCCAGCACGAGCTCCGGGGCTGGCCCTCCGCCCCTCCGGCCTCCCTTGGTCTCCGCAGGCCTCTCCACGGGTCTTTCTCTAACCTCGAGTCAGTGTCGCGCGGTCCCCCGTTAACGTCCCGTCCCGGTGGCCCCCACCACCACGTCCCACGTCTCCCCGGGTCCCCTCCCCCGGGTCTCTTCCGCCGGGTCCCTCGAGCGCCTGGGCGACCCCGCATCTCTCACTCTCCCCTCTCCCGCCCCGTCCCCTCCGCAGACTACCAGGGCGATTACTACGCGCCGGGAGGCAACTACGACTTCTTCGCGCACGGCCCGCCGTCGCAGGCGCAGTCCCCGGCCGACTCGAGCTTCCTGGCCGCCTCGGGGCCCGGCTCGACGCCGCTGGGCGCGCTGGAGCCGCCGCTCGCCGGCCCGCACGCCGCCGACAACCCCAGGTTCACCGACATGATCTCGCACCCGGACACGCCGAGCCCCGAGCCGGGCCTGCCGGGCGCGCTGCACCCCATGCCCGGCGAGGTGTTCAGCGGCGGCCCCAGCCCACCCTTCCCCATGAGCGGCACCAGCGCCTACAGCGGACCCCTGTCGCACCCCAACCCCGAGCTCAACGAGGCCGCCGTGTGGTAAGGCCGTCGGGCCGGGCCGCCCCCCACCCCCCGCGCTCGGCCCTGGGGCCTCGCCCGGCCGTCCCCATCCCCCCCCAGCCCCACCCCCGCGCCCGGGACGCAGCCTCCCGAAACCAAAGCGCCCGACGCGGCCGCGGCGCGGGGGCGCCCTCGGGGGCTCTCTCTCGAGTCCGAACTCCACCGGCAGCTGCTTCTCGGCTGGGCGCGGAGGGGTACCGACCCCCGCATCTGCATCCACCCCTGGGACTCTCCGGGGACCCCCTGCCCTCCGCCGCCAGCGCTCCCCGGCAGCCGCGAGCGATTTCTTGGGGCCAAAGTGAATACTCCGGAGGGTCAGGAGATTTCAAGCACGCTCTAGACTTCCCCCGACCCACCACCACCACCCCGCACCTCGTTGGACCAAGAGAGGGCTGAAGCCGAGGGACAGAGACAATTTTTTTCCCCTCCTTGCAATCCGAGTGGCATTTTGTAATCTTATTTCTCACTCTGCTTTCCCGTCTTTAAAAAAAAAAAAAAAGATAAGAAAAAGAGAGATCGAAGAGAAGAAAGGGAGCAAAATGAGTTCGAGAGAAGATGGAGAGAGCGCCAGCCAGAGAGAGAGAAAAGATGGAGAGACAGAGTGAGAAACCCGCTTGGATGGGGGTGTCGCTGGCAGGAAGACCGCGCCACCTGCGCGTTGGCGCCCCCTGGTGGCCAATCTTGAGAATCACGGTCAGCTTCTCTAGGAAGGGGCGGCCCAGGGCCAGACCCCCGCCTCTTCCTTCCTTTGACATTTATTCTGACCCCGGGGGTCCAGGCCAGACTCAAACACTCGCCCACCCTGCGCTCCCCCTGGGCAAGGCGCCAAGATTTCTTGGGCTCTGGCCCACAGACCGCCCTCCGTGCCCGGGTCCTGGAGGCTGGGTGGTCAGGATGTACATTATACTTTTTTGGAAGTTGAACGCTTCTAGTTTCCTTATTTTGTATAAAGAAGAAACAAATAAAGTATGTTTTTGTGTTTACTGTTTATTTATTGTACACTAGTTATCTGGGGTTGGACATTTTATATTTTTAAGAGGCGGGTGGGCGGCGTGTGGGAGGGCAGCAAAAAGAGGTTTACCTAAAAAAAAACCCCCAAAAAACCCACAAAAAAAACCACAAAAAAATCAACTTTTTTAAAAAGAAAGATTAATAAAAAAAATTCTTTTTCCCTCCGTGCTGTGTGGTTTTCTTTCTTTCTTTCCTTGTTTTGTTTGTTTGTTTGTTTGTTGTGCCCCTGTCTTCAGTCACTCAGAGTGAATGGAACTGTTCTGGTTCTTGTTTCTGACATAAACCAGACTTGATGGGTGCAAAGACCTCTCCTCATCTAGAGGGGTGGCGGGGGGGGGTGTCTTTTGGCAATTACCAGGTAAGGAAGGAAGGTGCCTGTCATGTTTTTTTCTTTTCTCTCTCTTTTTTTTTTTTTTTTGGACTGCTACTATGCACCAGTAGCATCTCCCCCTGCTTTACATGATACCCCGATCTAACACAAGCCAGCCTGGCACATAGTAGGCCTTCAAAATGTTTGATGACTGAATGGATGTGATTTGTTTGTCCGCAGAAGAATTCCAGCTTCCCTCCTAATTACGCCCCCATGTAATTCCAGGTGGCAGAAACAAAACCAAACAAACAAAAAAACAGGCTGGTAAGCCCAGTGCTAGTTCTCTGCAAGGCTGTATTAGGACAGAAAGTGCCCCCAGGGAGAGCGAGGCTGTTTGCCCTGCAGTTCTTACGCAGTGCCTGCTTGCGCCCTTCGGTAAACCAGCATGATGGAAGGGAGTCCTCCAGGAGATTTAATGGGCCTGAGGCCACTCCGTAAAGACAAGTCCCTCCCTCTCTCTGCCTCAGTTTCCCTGCTTTCAAAAGTGGGGACTGGAGGGAGTACTTCCTATGCCTCATTTCCTTTCTGCTCAAACACTGTAAGATGAGAAAAGCAGATGAGGAGAGAAAAATGGATGGAAGAGGGTGCCGCCTTTGGATGCCTTTTCCCCCCAAGCTTAGGGTGGGGGGAGCTTGCCCATTTTAGCAGCGGCAGGAAAAGGAGGGGGACAAGGAGCTGGTGGGTAGTGAACCGCCAATGGGCACGTGCTAAGAGTGCTCCTCATCGGTCCTTCTTTTGTGTGGACATCACAAGAATTAATTCGAGGTGACCTGGCTTTTTCTTTTCGTTCCTTATAGCGCATTTTCTTTTTGTTCCTTAGAGCACAGACAAATGCTACTTGCTCATTGTGGAAAATCTAGAAATTTCAGATAAACAAAAGGAAGAAAAGGCAGTCACCCAGGATCTCAAGTAAAATAGTGGATGCATTTCCTTCCAGTCTTTTTTTTTTTTTTCTTTTTGAGGCTAGAGATCGTGCACACGTAGACACAGAGCATAGACTTGCCCTTGGCATGCTCACAACTCAGAGCACCAGGCATGGGAGAGGCCCACGCTTGTGTCAGGGGATCCTTGAATAGCCCTGGGGTGGCCCCATCAAGATCTCATAGGGTGGCTTCGGAAACCAGAGTCCAGGAGGGATGTGATCTCTGGCGTCACGATCTGGACTTGAGACTAATTCCCCAGGGGCTCTTCCTCTGAGTGTTTGTTAGTTCGGAGGGTTGGGAGCAGAGGTCACCTAGGAGTGGGTTGAGGGAAGAACGGAACAAGGGCCCTGGGGTCTGGGAGACTATCTGGCTGGTCACTGCATCACCTTTTGGGGCCTCAGTTTGCCCCACCATGAAATGGGCTCACAATGGCATTTCATCCACATTGGAGAGATGCAATTTAACCCGTGGCCAAGGTTTAGGAAATATAGGTCTTGGATTCAATCCTCAGCCCCATCCTCTGCCAAGCACCCCCCTACACACACACCCACACCCCCACACACACACCAGCTTCCTTGGACGATGACAAGGGGAGAGAGAAGGGGACGCTTGTCAAAATCAGCTCAAATCCACCCCCACTCCTGTGAGCTCATTTCAGCCCCCCTAGTGCCTGCTGGGCCCAGGGGCTCTGGGAGGAGAAATCCCACCCCCCACTCCACCCTGCAGCAGTGACCCTGCAGGTGTCACTGTCATGGTCTTGGGTGCACTTAATTAGGGAGGCAGTTCCTAAGGAAAGCTGGGTGGAGAAGGAAGAGAGTTGGAAAGGGACATTTGTCCCTACACACCCACAACCATTTTCTCAAAGTGTGATCAGAAGACGAAGCTTACTAAAAATACATATCCCTGGGCCCCCTGGCTCATGGCTGGAATTGCTCTCTGGCGTGGTGCCCAAGATGCTTCACATTTGTCAAGCTCCCCCACTGCTTCTGAAGCCTCCCAAACTTGCAGGGCCTCTGCCTGAAATAGTCTTGTCCAGAGTCTAATAGGATCCTCATAACGCCCCTTCAGGATGAGCGTTGTTTTGCCCATTTTACAGATGAGGAGACTGAGACTCATGAGCTGCCTGGGGTCACACAGACATGGAGTAGTTTTGAATCAAGAGCTTCTGCTTCCAGAGCCCACGTTGTCCCTGGACCCAGGACGTTGCCCGGCACAGGTAAGACCTCATTCCGTGTCTAACAACTACACGAATGGATGAATGAATGAATGAACGAAGGAATGAAATGAAATGAATGTGCTCCAGCTGCCCTAAAAAGAACTTCAAGAAAGACTCTAATGAATGCTAATTCTTACTGGAAGCAACCTCACTGGATTTTGTTTAAAAGCCCTTCCGGGGTTAAACAAAGCCAGCCAGAAGGGCAAAGGGCTCAGTGAAAATTGCCAAGGTCAAGAGACAGAGGACTTCCAGCTTCTCCACGTTTGTCCTTGTTTCTTTCTCTCTCCCCAGTCCTCGTCCCTTTCCTCCTACATTAATGTATCTGTTCATCTCCTCTATCTCCTCATCGCCTGTATTTATTATCATTTAAAACTAAAAGATCTCCGAGAGGACAAAAAATACAGTGAGCTGTGCAGGTGAGGAGATTAGCCAGCCCCTGGCTGCGCCTTCCAGCTCTGGGAAAAGGGGGGACATCGCCTCTCCCTTGCTGCCCCGAGGCTGTAATTCTGGCCAGCACTGGACAGCGAAGCCACATGTATTCCAGCCCCCCCCCGCATGCATGCATGCTCTGCCCCGCCCCCATCTCTGTCCTCCTGCCCTGAAATGAACATCCCACGGAGCCCGAGCCTGAGATCTGACCCACTGTGCTTAGGACTAATATTTAAAATGCAGAATGGCTGTGGAGGGTTCCTGCTCCCAAGCCTTGTCGTGCAGTAAAAAGATATAAACAGAATAAATTACCTCTCTAGCTCGGATTATGAGAATACCCATCTCCTGACCAGAATTTTAAGTCCTGTCTCCCTCATAGTGCTGCATCCGGCTGATTTATGGAAACCCGAGTACTTCTCTGCATATTTCTTCTGTTCAGCCAAGTGACCGAGTTTACCCTTCCTATGCCATTAGCGTTATTAACACCTGGGCAACCGATCATTGCAAATGGACCATTTCTGTGATGAACGGAAACCTCTCCCACTGCTTCTCTGGGGCCTTGCCGCCTCTGGCCTCCTCTTTCTGCACTTTGTGCTGGGGCTCAGGACCACGCCCAGCACCTGCTGATGGGCTCCAGGGGGTCTGGGAGGAAACCTCTCACCCCAGCAGGTGTCCATGCTTTCAGGCAAGCACGCAGAAAGTGCTAATAGCACTCATTTTTTTAATGCCTCAGAGAATGTTCCAGATGGAGGCCAATGCCCCCATTGACCAGGGAAAGAAACCGAGGCTCAGAGATGGCAAAAGACTAGCCTAAGTTCCCAGAGAAAGTTTACAGCAAAAGTTGGGATCTGAATTCAAATCTTCCAGCCCCCTGATATTCAAAGTATGGTCCATGAATCAACAGCAGCGAAATGCGGAATCTCAGGCCCCACCCCAGAACTTCAGAGCCAAAGGGTGCACAAGCCGCAGGAGATGAGGGTGCACATTCGGTCTTTCGAAGCATTAGCTTAGAAACACACGCAGGTTCTCAATAATCCCTTTTTCACTGGAGGAAAACCTTATGGTGTAAATTCTCGTTGCTCAGAAGCAGCAGGGAGCCCGCTTCCACGGTCATACCAAGTGAAGGTGAAGCAGCTGGCCAGACCAGTGTCACCCACCTAGGCACCCATAGCACTGTGTCCACTGCTTCTTCCATTGTAACACCTCAACCCACACTGTGTCTGTGTCCTGATCCCCCGGCTGTGAGCAACTTGAGACCAGGAAATGTATGTGACTTGCTTTCGGGCACTCGACCTCTCTGAGCCTCAGTTTTGCCATCTATAAAAAGGGCACAATAAGATCTAACTTCAAGAGTCATCCCAAGGGTTGGGACTTCCCGGGTGGTCCAGTGGCTGAAGCTCCACGCTCCGAATGCAGGGGGCCTGGGTTCGATCCCTGGTCAGGGAACTAGATCCCACATGCCACAACTAAGAGTTCACATGCTGCAACTAAGATCCCACGTGCCGCAACTAAGACCCAGCACAGCCATATAAAAAAATATTTTTTTAAAAAAAAAAAGAGTCATCACAAGGGTTAAATAAGTCTTCATATGTTATGGTCTAAACACAGTGCTTGGCATGGAGCGGGCCATTGACTAATAAACGCTGAATGAAATCATAATAATACAGGAATAATAACAATGGCTGTGTGTCGGATGCTGTAGCTACCGTTATCATTATCCCATTTTCTTCTTTGAAGAAATGCTTAAAACGTATTCTAAAACCAGGACTAACTTCACAGCCTATTTGGACAGAGATGCAATTTATTACTTTCCACAACATACTTCAAGATATCAATGTTATCTAATGGAAAATTATAGGGCTTGTAAAGATAAGAATAGTAAGAGATCAAGGTCTAATGTAGAATAATCTGGCAATCTGTTTCTTTTTATTTCTTGGCCACACTGCGTGGCTTGTGGGATATGGGATCTTAGTTCCCCGACCAGGGTTTGAACCTGGGCCCTCGGCAGTGAGAGTGTGGAGTCCTAACCACTAGATCGCCAGGGAATTCCCTGGCAATCTCTTTAAAAAGAAATGCACCGGGATTCCCTGGTGGCGCAGTGGTCGGGAGTCCGCCTGCCGATGCAGGGGACGGAGGTTTGTGCCCCGGTCCGGGAAGATCCCACATGCCGCGGAGCGGCTGGGCCCGTGAGCCATGGCCGCTGAGCCTGCGCGTCCCGAGCCTGTGCTCCGCAACGGGAGAGGCCACAGCAGTGAGAGGCCCGCGTACCGCAAAAAAAAAAAAAAAGAAAGAAAAAAAAAAGAAATGCACCACCAATGGATGAAAAGAGAAAACGTGGCATGTCCCTACATGGACTATTATTCAGCCATGAAAAGGAAGGAAGTACTGGTACAGGTTAAGACGTGGGTGAACCTTGAAAACATGATGCTAAGTGAAAGAAGCCAGTAGCAAAAGGACCATATATTGTACGATTCCATTTGTATGAAATGCCCAGAACAGATAAATCCATAGAGACAGGAAGCAGATTGGTGGTTGCCAGGGGTTGGGGGGAAGGGAGGTATGGTGATGGCTTAATGGGTGCAGGGTGTCCTTTTGGGTGACGAAGATATCTTGGAACTGGATAGAAGAGGTAGTTTCACAACACTGTGAAAGTAACAAATGTCTCCGTATTGTTCACTTTATTTATTTATTTTTTGATGTCGGGGGTAGGAGTTTATTAATTAATTTATTTACTTTTGCTGTGTTGGGTCTTCGTTTCTGTGCGAGGGTTTTCTCTAGTTGTGGCGAGCGGGGGCCACTCTTCATCGCGGTGCGCAGGCCTCTCACTATCGCGGCCTCTCTTGCTCCGGAGCGCAGGCTCCAGACGCGCAGGCTCAGTAGTTGTGGCTCGCGGGCCTAGTTGCTCCGCGGCATGTGAGATCCTCCCAGTCCAAGGCTCGAACCCGTGTCCCCTGCATTAGCAGGCGGATTCTCAACCACTGCGCCACCAGGGAAGCCCCGTATTGTTCACTTTAAAGGGATTCGTTTTATGTTATGGTTCAGCTCATTTTTAAAATATGGGGGGAAAAGGAATGCAGTTTTTCTATATTCAGGGACCTACAGGACATCCAAACCTTGCTTAAAAAGAAATCCTGGGGCTTCCCTGGTGGCGCAGTGGTTGAGAGTCTGCCTGCCGATGCAGGGGACACGGGTTCGTGCCCCTGTCCGGGAAGATCCCACGTGCCGCGGAGCGGCTGGGCCCGTGAGCCATGGAGAGCTTGGGAACCTCTGCTCAAACCTGCTGCAGGCGCTCGGGCTGTTGTTGCTTCTCAATGGCAGAAGTTGCTGGAGGAAGAGTTTGCCTCACATGCCTTTGCAGGTCCCTGAGATCAAAATCAGTATCACTGTGCGATGCTGCCACGCTATTATTTAGCCAACAGTGTGGGACACGGACCCACACTGGAGGAACCAGGCATTTTCACAGGTGCCTGATGCCTCGTGAACAAGTCACTGTCTTTTCAGTTCTTTGTCAGCCCTTCTGATCGTTTTAGGGAGAGTCTCTGGTGCTAGCTTGCTAACCCTGGCTTACGCCGGCAGGCTTGGGGTCTTGGCAGGACAGAAGCTAGCTACATGTAATGGCATCGTTTTTGTTTAGCCTTTTATATATTGCTACATGTATCTAATTCTGGGAAGTGATACTGTTTCTCCATTTAGAGTGGTGATAACTGTTCTCTTTCTAAACAGCATTTAAGGTTTCCAGAAATGTGTGAATTAGGTAACAGTAAAGATGATGCATGGATCTGCCACAACCCTAGGTGGCAAGGTGGGTCTGGGGATGATATTTCAGGAATGTGAGCACTCCGAGAGAGCTGGTTTTGGACCAGCTTCGACGTGGCTGTGCTGTGTGACTATGATTAGGTTACTCACCCTCTCTGGACCTCAGCCTCCTCGTCTGAAAAATGGGGATGGGAGGTGGAGTGAAGACCCTGAAATCAAGTTGTCCAGACCTCTACCTGCCTTCTTTCTTTTTTTTTTTTTTTTTTTTTTGCGGTACGCGGGCCTCTCACTGTTGTGGCCTCTCCCGTTGCGGAGCACAGGCTCCGGACGCGCAGGCTCAGCGGCCGTGGCTCACGGGCCCAGCCGCTCCGCGGCATGTGGGATCTTCCCGGACCGGGGCACGAACCCGTGTCCCCTGCATCGGCAGGCGGACTCTCAACCACTGCGCCACCAGGGAAGCCCGAGATCCTATCTTTATGTAAAATGTCCCTATGTTTTTCACCATGAATTTCTGTTGCATTAATTTTCATTTTAAAGTTGTTTTATTACAATCTTTTTCTTGATTTCTGAGGCTTTTTTCTTTCTTTTTCTAAATTGATTTCGAGTTTTGCGGCACCCCTTACATTTTCCTCCCAAAGTGAGTACCTTGTTCACTTCACCCTAGTCCGGGCCTCTCGGAGGAGGTGACACTTGAGCCGAGTCCTGAATGAGAAGTTGCCCAATTTGCTGAGCTCTGGAAGGGTAGCAGGCAAAGAGAACAGCACTGACAATGGCCCTGAGACAGGATCAAGCTTGGTGAGTTCTAGGAAGAGAAAAACGCTGGTATGGCTGCAATTCAGGGAGTCTGGGGCTGGGGGAAAGAAGGAGGGGCTGAGACCCCAAAGGTCTGCAAAAGCCAGATGACACGGGGCCCTGTGGGCCTAGGTGAGGGGTCAGACCTTTATCTGAAATGCAGCCAGGGGCACGGGAGGGTTTCAGCAGAAGGGGTGACGCTCTGCCTTGGGCTTGTTTAAGACTGTTCTGGTGGCGGTCCAGTGGTTAGGACTCTGTGCTTCCACTGCAGGGGGCATATGTTCGATCCCTGGTCGGGGAACTAAGATCCCACATGCTGCATGGTGCGGCTGAAAAAAACCCAAACAAACAAAAACTATTCTGGCTGCTGAGTGCGAAATAGATTGGGAGTGAGGACAGCCTCAAAACTAGTGGCAGGAAGGCCAGTGGAGACGCTGCTAGTCACCCGGGCAAGGGACATGCCCAGCTTCTGCCCTCTGTGTTTGCTGTTGCACATCTTCTCCCTGGAAGCTTTCCCGGGGTGCTTTTATTCCTCACTTTGCAGGAGAAGAATTTTGAGGCTCAGAGAGGTTAATTCATCTGCTCATAGTAAGAAGCGGAGGTAGGCTTTGAACCCAGGTCTTCAAATACCCAGCCTGGCCCATTCTCTGCACACCTTACCACCTCAGGAGAAAGGGCTAGCATGTCACTTCAGGCAAGCCTCAGTTTCCCTCATCTGTAACATGGGACGAATTACAGCACCCACTTCCTGGGGTGGAGGGGTCCGGAAAATTGAATATGCCCTGCACAGGCTGAGTGCTCCATAACTTTTACGTTAAAAGGAAGAAAAAAGACCCTTTCCCACTACTTTTTCTCTCCCTTTCTCTCTCTGTGTCTCTCTGCTGGTTCTCCCCTAAAAGGAGAAACTTTGGTATTTATTCTTCAAACATTTATTTTATTCTTTAGGGTTTTTTTGGAAGGGGAAGGATTGGTGAAGGCAATCAGTTTTCGGACTTAAGATAAAAAATCACAGCAAAGGGTCGACTTGACTCTTTATAATTAATGGGGCGGCTTGTAATAGGATTCTCCTGCCCGTGGCGCTCCCAGGAAACACCTTTTTACATAAGATATTGCCCATGCCGGAATGGCAGCAGGGTGATTTATGGGGTTCCTTGCTCCAGAAAACCTCTCCTGGGGTTGCCCAGCCAGTGGAATTTATCAGGGAGTTTGGAAACCAGGCAAGAAACCTGCCCGTGACATTTTTGGTGGAGTTTTAAAAGCACAAACACTGGGGAAGGGAGAAGCCAGTGGGATGGGGACGGGGTAGAGGGTCCATTCAGGTTGGGTTTTCCACCAGCAGAGCCTGAGATGGGGGTTCTTGGCCCGTGATTTATCAAGAGTAGAAGGGGATGGGAGGTGAACAGGAGGAGGGGAGGGCTCAGGCGGAGTCGGTCTCAGCCTGATCCCACGGGGAGCTGTGCTCTGTGGATGGGACCACAGAGCTGCCCCCACCTTGAGGTTGCAGGAGAGGCTACATCTCTAAACACAGTGGCTCCCACTGGCTGTTCTCTGGAGAAGGGGGCAGCTGTGGGCCATCAGCAGCCAACACTCTTAGCAGCTGGGGGGCATGGCTGCACCCACCTGATCCAGGGGATTTGAGTCAGTGGTGGGGTGAGCAGCAATCTTATGCAAAGGTTTCTCGGGACAGGAGATGAAGATCGAGGCTGGGGACAGAGCGGAGGGAGACGGGAGGCAGGCATATGGTCTCATGCTCCACTCTCCTAGGGCTCTTTATCATCCTTGGAGTAAAAACCAAAGTACTGACCACAGACTGCAAGGCTCTTCGTGATCTGGTGCCCCTTCCCTCCACCCATGCACACTCCTTACCTCTCTGTCCATCTTCCACCATCATCTACTTTCTGTCCCTTGCCCTTCCCTCTGCAGTCACAGTGGCCTCCCCACAGGTTCCCACCTCAGGACCTTTGCACATGCTGTTCCCTCTGCCCTTCCCCCATACATCCCCACATACTCCTTCATTTCCTTCAGTCCTCAGCTCAAAAGTCACCTTTTCAAAGAAGCTTTCTTTAACCATCCTATCTCAACTAACCAAAAGATTAAGACACTTAGGAGACAGATCAACCTGCTGTGTGACTGGAGGCTCCTGGCGCTGCTTCTCTAAACTGTTTCTTCTGCTATAAACTAGCATCAATAACCCCAACTTCATATAAAGAGCTTCTGTAAATGGATTCCGTAAATTCAGCCACTATCCTGGTGAGGTGTTGGTGGGATCATTTAAATTTTCCAGAAGTTTCTTCTTCAAAGCAGTCCAGGGACTTCCCTGGTGGCACAGTGGTTAAGACTCCATGCTCCCAATGCAGGGGGCCCGGGTTCAATCCCTGGTCAGCGAAGTAGATCCCATATGCTGCAACTAAGAGTTCGCATGCCACAATTAAGGAGCCCGCCTGCCACAACTAAGGAGCTGGCAAGCCGCAGCTAAGACCCGGCTTGCCAAATAAATAAATAAACAAATATTTTTTTAAAAAAAGCAGTCCAATGGGTTTAGGGACTTGGTGAGATGCGTTGCCTCATTGGGTTCACTACCTGCCCGTCATCACAGCTGAGCGAACCAGATCCTACCGGGGGCGGACCGTGGTTCCACCTGCCTCCTTTCCTCCACTGTGGGGAACCCCTGGCTACTCTGGCTGTTATGGTAATTAGGGTCCTTGACTCTGGAGTGGGCCTGGGCTCTACCTCTCTCTCAGCATCCCTTTCTTCATGTGTAAGACAGGGAATCCTCCCAGGCACTGAGTAGTTGCTTGATAAAGTGATAACAATTAAAACAGCATGCCATCTCTCAGGAATACACAAACAGAAATAATCCAGAGACACCTCCCCACTCCCAAGAAAAAGGCCCAGTAGAGACGAGATTTGCCTAACACAGGGTTTCCCAACCTCGGCTCTACTACTCTAAGGTCTAGTTACTCCTTGCCGTGGGGGCCATCCTGTGCACTGTAGGGTGTCGGGCAGCTTCTCTGGACCTCATCCACTAAGTGCCAGGGGCACGCTCCCCCAACCCAGTTGTGGCAATCAAACATGTCTCCAGAATTTGCCAAACAATTCCCAGCTCACATCCTGAGAGCTGCTCTGATTGGACAGTTTGGCTCCTGGGCCTGCCCTTGAACCAGTCACCATGGCCAGGCAGAATACAGTGCTTGGATTGGCTGAGGTTGGGGTCACATGTTCCTCCTCCTTTCCTGCAGGACCTGTCCAGAGCCTTTTTATAAATATGCAGGCAAATAGACCACATGGCTTTTCCTAAATTGCTTTGAATTTGAGCTAAACACTAAGAAACTGGGAGATCTGTTATTCTGGACCTGCTATTGGATAAACTTGAGCAGTGACCACCTCCTTTAGGCAGAATATGAGCTTTCCAGTTTGCTCCAATCCCCACCACTCCCTAATGTCTAGCCCCCAACCTGCTTCATCGTATACATCTAAGTCTGATGCCTGGCTAGTGACTGGATTCCAAGTCCCAAGTGCAAAACTGTGAAGCTCTCCACAGTTTGAGGGAAATCCTTCAATGAACTGCAAGTGTTGCCTCACAAATACACGAGTGCACGCACTCTCCCCCACATGGACACAAACACGCATGCGTGCCTACAAGTACAAAAGCACACAGCCATGCACAGATGACTTGAGGTATAAAGCCAGTCTGAGCCATCGTGTCCACAACTAAGGGTCAGGCCCTTCTCTGAAGGTACTGGAGCACGTACCTGCTTTGTACGGGGCTCTTGCCCAGGCCGGAGAAAGCGCAGCATCAGCGGCATGGCCCTGGTCCGCCTTCCCATGCCCCTGCCATGCCTGGGGCCAGCTCTGGGGTAAAAACACCCCCTTTGCCAACCAAAGGCTGGATTTCAACCATCACCTTGGCTTAAAGCTGGAGTGAAGGCCTAGACGGAGGCAGCCTCTGGAGGCAGGGGTTTTAGAGTCCACCTGACGAGAAGACAGAGGGAACCTCGGCCGAGAGAACCCCCGGGGAACCAAAGGGCCCCCCTCCCAGGAGAGGGGCCCCAGCTGGGAGGGGGAAGCTGGGTGTATCTCAGGCAGGTACACACATCTGGCGATCCAGTGTTCAGTGCTCTCCCCAGAGCCCTGGACCAATACGGAAAATCCCCTGCTCCCAGAACCCTCCTCGCAGGCTCCCCGTTTCCCCCACTGAGTGGTCCAGGAGGGCAAAGGCAGGATGGCAATAGTTTCTCAGCTCCAGGGTGTCCAACCTGCTACGTCCGGTCGTAACAACCATCACCTCAGCTTCAACCATCCACGTCCTGCTCTCTCCCTGGGCCTCCGCCCTGCCCTTGGCATTCCTTGGGCGTCAACCAGGAAGGGCTACTCCAAGGTAACTGCCATGTGTTATCTGGACCAGGGTCAAGAGGCCGCTCGGGTTCTTATCTCAAGCTTGCTGAGACCAGGAGAGGAGCAAACGGCAGCTGACAAGTCTCCCAAGAGTGCAGCCAAGGACAGGAGCCCGAGTGGGAGACACGGCACCTGGAGTGCAGACAGGCTCTGCCACTCACCTGGAGGGGTGCGGGGTGGGGGAGATGGTCTCTGGCTGAAGCAATCCCAGGGGCTTCCGGGAGGAGGCTGCCCTTACACTGGGCTTCGAAGAACGCGTAGGATTTAGAAGCGTAGGGGGCGTGGCATGCAGGGGGCGTGGCTTAAGCCAAGGAAAGGAGGTAGGAGCGCAGTCGTGGTTAGAGGCACAAGCCCAGGTGTTTACACAGCAGCGTTCCCGTTCAGCTGTGTGACTTGGAGTAAGTGCTTGACTGCTCTGTGCCTCAGTTTCCTCGTTTGCAAAAATGAAGATTATAAGAGTATCTACCACATAGGTTATTGCAGGATTAAATGAAATGACTGCTAAGACCCGAAGCACACACACAGTAGGCGCTCAACACAAGAATAACTGCTAGTTCCTCCGCAGCCCTCATTGTTGCAGGAGGAACACTCAGGAGATGCTGAGAAGTAGCAATTATTGAAAGACGATACCTATGCCGGGTCCTAGTAGTAAGCTGCAAACAACCCATTTTACTAATTAGAACACTGAGGTACTGAACCACAGCATCATTTACTCAAGGTCACTGGGGTAGTGACTAGGAACAAAGTTCAGGCTCAAGCCTGGCTGTGTCCCACTCTGGAGCGCTCAGTGTCTATTCTAGGAACCCACAAGGACATAGGGCTGGGTCCTGGAGGCTTCTGGAGGGACAACCTTGCCAACGGAGGTCGTATCTAGGGTCAAAGGGAGGATGAAACACCGAAGCAGCGGGAGGCCACTGCGGCTCTCCAATCCTCAGCCGGAGAAAAGGAGGAGACACCTGGTGGAGGGAACAGTTTGGCCCAAGAAAAGGAGGTGGGAAGCAGCAAGTGGGCCTCCTCCAGCACAGAGGGGCAGCCTGAGGCCCAGAGAGGGGAAGGCACTTGCCCAAGGTCACACAGCCCTCATGAGGCAGCCCCTCAGCGGGAGCCGGGAGCTGGGTTCTGCCATGGGCTGTGACACAGGGTGGCCCCCACCCTCTCTGAGCCTTGTTTCCTGCAGCGCTGGGAGGGGTTGGATAGGGCTCCCCCCATGCCCAGACTCTGTGGGCCCATTTGCCTCTGGGACCTCAGCACCCCCGGGCTGGGTAGAGTCAAGGAAGACCCTGGGGCAGGTCTCACCTGCCTGGAGCCGGGCTTCCCCATGGGAGACAATTTGCTGCCCCCTGGTGGCCACAAAGGATTCTAATTTTCTCTGCGTTTCCGAAGAGCTCCTTCCCAGGGGCTGCAGGTGTCCAGTTTCAGGACCAGTGTCCACCCTCCTTGTGACCCACAGGTGTGTCCAGACCGACCTGGAGGCCCTCCCTCCTCCTCCAATGTCCCACCACACAAAGAAGGTGGAGGTCCAAGAAATACAGAGTCATGTCGAAAATCACAGGGTTTGAAACTGGCCGGGCTACCTTCCAGCCTGTGTGACCTCCAGCGAGCTGTGTCACCTTTCCATGCCTCAGTGTCCCCTTCTGTAGAAGAGGGACGATAATAATGGTTTCTACTTCATAGTGCCTTTGTGAACTTTAAAGAGGACACTGAATAGAAAGTTCTTAGAAGCATTTCTGGCACATGACAAGCACTTGATCAAGATTAGCAATATTGTCCTACCAGCCCAGGCCTGAGAAGTGACAGAATGTCCCCCTCCCCTTCCTGAGCAGGTCCGCCAGGTAAGGGAAGCCCGGTTAGGAGCTCAGCATGGCCGGATTCCCTTAGGAACCGGAGTTCTGAGTTCTTGGCTTTGTTGCACAAGCTGTGTGATGTGAAGAGAGTCGCTTCATCAGAGTGCTGGCATCAGGTTTCTGTGTGCCTTCTCTGAGTTCATGGAGGTGGAAAAAAATGGACCTGCTGGAGTTACAAGCCCAACTCAGAAAGGGTTTATTGGCCAGAGCTGCAGAGAAGCCAAAGGGAGCAGTTCAGGAGGGCTTCCTGCAGGAGGCAGCCAGCGTAGCAGCACAGGGCAGCTGCCACTGCCATCCATGAGCACAGAGGACCCTCAGCCAGCAACCCCCTCCAGGGGTGTCCAGGAGCCTCTTGGGGATCACTGGGGCCCAGCCGGCCCTCCTAAACCAGGAGCCCTCAGCCCCGGGCCAGCTGGGCTTTCAGAGCCTGTAGCTCTCCACTGTAAATGTTGTTGCCTCCACGCACGATGACCACGACTGAGGCCGGGGAAGGGTGCAGGCGGCCCTCAGACTGGAGCCTCCCCAGGAGGCCTGAGTAGATGGCAGCTAAGGCTGCCCCGCAGGCAGGCTCCACCAACGTTCGCTCATCATCTGCCCAGAGTAGGGGAACGGGGGTGGAGGGGAGGAAAGGGAGGAAGAATCAGTTAGTGCCCAGCAGGCTCTGGGCACTGCAATTCCGTGAAGCCAGCCATCCAGGCATCCATCTCACAATCCATCATTTGTCTGACTCTCTCTCCATCCATCAATCTGACCATCTATCCCTCCATCCATCCACCTTTCATCTATCCATCCATCCATCCCTCCCTCTATCCATCATTAGACTGTCTGTCTGTCCATCTATCAGTGTATCTATCAATCATTGTTTTATCCATCCATCCATTCATCCATCCATCCATTCATCCCCTATCCATCATTTGACTGTCTGTCTGTCCATCCATCAATGTGTCCATTAATCAATGTGTCCACCCATCCTTCCATCCATTTCATCCATGTCATTTGTCAATCCACTACCCATCAATCCAACCGTCTATCCACCCACCCATCCACCTATTCATTATCCACCTTTCCACTCACTCATACATTCATCCATTCACTCAGCAAATATTTATTGAGCACCGCCCCCTCCCCCGCCAGGCCCAGTGCTAGGAAGGCCCTGGGGACACAACAATAAACAAGACACACCAGCCCCCGGCCTCATAGAGTTCACAGTCTAGCGATGTAGTTGGATAAGAATCTGGCAGTTATGAGACTGTTGGGATTGGTGCATAGGAAGCCTTCAACCCAGGTGGGGTGGGGGTGAGAGATCAGAGGAGGCTTCCTGGAGGAGGTGCCGTGATAGCTGAGTAGCCCTTAGTTACATGAAACCGACAGGGAGCAGGGCCAGGATGGGCAGCCAGAGGGAAGAAGAGTGGGTACAGAAGTCCGGGGGCTAGAGACAGCAGGACACACCCCTTCTTCACCCCCACCCTTTCCATCCACTCAACGTGCACTTACTACATGATTACTGTATACCCAGCCCCGCAATAGGCACTGAGGATATAGACAAGAGAGAGCACACTCTCTCCAGGGGATCCAGGGACTTTGCCACTTTCTGAGCCCGGGTGGGGGGCGGTGCTTACTCACCCAGGAACCGCTGCACAGCGCTCATGGCCTCAACGTCTTCCACCACCTCAGAGAAGACCTTGAACTCCTTCGTACATGCCAGGGCCTGTGCGGCCACCGTCCTGGCACCCAGGCACTTGGCTACACTGCAGGAGCGGGCAGGTGGGGCAGGGAGGGCAGGGGTGCGGAGAAGAGCTGGGGAATCAAGTCTCCTCCCCGCACAGCCCCAGCCCTCCCCAGCCCCGGCCCTCCCCAGCCCCGGGCCCCCCTCCCATCCTGCAATGGGCCGGGGGCCCAGCATTTCAAGAGTCTCGAGCAGCGCCTGGCTCAGAGGAAACACTCCAAAATTGTGTGTCCCATGAAGAGCTGATGAATGTACATCACCCCCTCTGACTCTACAGCCATGACTGTGCTGTTCTTGCACAGACCCCAGAAAGCCAAGCCTAGAAAATGATCTTTTTATCATTTTACTCATTAGTAACCATTTACCATGTCTATACTATAGCTAATATTCATCGAATGTTTACAAGGTGCTGGATGCTTGGATTTTCTGACAGGGGTTTTGTTTGTTTGTTTGTTAGATTGGCTGCGCCGTGCAGCATGTGGGATCTTAGCTCCCCGACCAGGGATCGAACCTGAGCCCCCTGCAGTGGAAGTGCAGAGTCGTAACCACTGGATCGCCAGGGAAGTCCTTGGATTTTCTGTTTTAATCCTTATGCTCTCCCTTGCAGTTAGAAATTTATGAGTTCCATTTTATAAGTCAGGAAACTGAAGTTCACAGAGGTTGGGTAACTTGCTCAAGGACACACAGCTAGTCAATAGCAGAATGTGGGTTCAAATTCAGGTAGTGTGGCTCGAGTCCATGCTCTTTACCTCCGTGCTTGGGATCACCTACCTACTGGTATTTTCCTGAGCTGGGCAGTGTTTCAGGCCTGGGAGAGGCTTTGCTGAGCTCATAAGAACTGGCTCTGAGCCCTAAGTGGCCCAGAGTACGGACTCTGGTGCCAGGCTGCCTGGTTTCAGACCTTGGCTCTAAACTAGCTGTGTGACCTTGGAAAAGTCACTTCACCTCCCTGAGCCTCAGTTTCCTCAACCGAAAAACTGGAATAATAACAATAGCTGGCTCACGACGTTGTCGCAGAGAAAGAGTTAAAACATTTCAAGTGCTTAGAATAGAGCCTGACAGATAGTGAGTTCTCCAGAAGTGTTGGTTGTGATTATTATTATTGCTGTTATCGAGAACCAAGTCTGGGAGGGGAGACAGCAGTGCGTAAGGAAACACAAGAACAAGGACATACATACCCACTGTAGGTAGACACTATGAGGGAGAACTTGGGAGGGGAAACTCCGATGACTGGGTTGTGGGGAGAATCTCTCTGAGGGGAGAGAAAACAGCCAAAAGAAGAAGAGGGAACCCTAGGACTTCTGGGCAGGGGACACAGCCCGTGCAAAGGCCTGGAGGGAGGAAAGAGCGTGACCCATTCAAGGGACAGGAAGACAGGCCAGTGGCTGAAGTGGAACGGGGAGGAGTCTGATTTGGGCCCGAGAGCTTGGGGGACACACTGATGGGTTTAAGCAGGGGATGAAAAGTCCTATAGATCAGCCAGCCATGCAGGATTAAGGAGACCCCCTTGAGGGGACTTCCCTGGGGTCCCAGTGGTTAAGACTCTGTGCTTCCACTGCAGGGGACACGGGTTCGATCCCTGGTCAGGAAACTAAGATCCCGCATGCCATGGTGTGGCAAAAAAAAAAAAAAAAAAAAAAAAAATCTTTTAAAAATTAAAAACAAAAAGGTGACCCCCTTGAGTGCGTCACTTCCACTAAGTGGGACTGGGAGGTCCTAGCGCCCCACAAATGCCCGCAGCCTATGCCTACCTGGTGATGTCCGGCAGTGTCACCGGCCTGCCTGCCTTGATGGCCGCACTGAAACAGTGCCCCTTGGGTCTCCATGGCGATTATGGGCACACGGTGCCTGTCCACCTCTGCCAGAGCGGCCGACACCCCGGCCAGGAGGCCCCTGCCCCCCCACTGCCAGCACCAGGGCACCCGGTGGGGTCCCCAGCACTGCGTCCAGCTCCCGCACCAGGCTCCCGTGGCCTTCCCTGCGGGATATGAGGGAGCAGGGCTGAGGGAGGCCCCAGTGCCACAGGCTCACATCCACACAAACTCCCCGCGTCGCCATCCTCCTCCCCACCCACGGCACGTGGAGGGCAGACCCTGCCACGCTTAGGTCACCCAGCTTTCATCCACCCAGTTTATTCATTCACTCATTCTTTCCCCCTTTCATCAACCTCCCAGGCACATTCTCAATCCATTTCATCCATTCCACAACGCTGGAAAGAGGCAGCGTTCTCGTGTCTGGTTAAGAGGAGACCAGAGTAACACTTGGAACCAGCCCAACTCAAGGCCTGGGCCTGGGACCCAAGGTCTCCGCCACTTGCTGGCTGTGTGATCTTCAGCAAGTAGCTTGACCCCTCTGTGCCTCAGTTTCCTCACCTGTAAAATGGGCATTAAAAAAAAACCATCTCTAGGGCTTTGGGGAAGACGAAACGGATGAAATGTGTCCCAAAGTACACACTCGATCAAGGGGATTTATTATTAGCATTTCCATTTTACACACGTGGAACCTGAGGCATGGGTGGTGAGATGCTTTGCATCACACAAACCACAAGTGGCAGAGGTGGGCTCTGGACCTCCACGTGCCTGGCTTCCAAGCCTCTTCTCCTCTTTGGGCCTCAGTTTCCCCTCTGTCCAGCGGGGGGACCCTGACTCAACGAGGGTCTCTCAGTGCTGAGTTCCATGGGGAGAGGGGCACCAGCCTTACCATATCAGGGGGTGGTCGAACGGGTGGATGTTCCCCCCAGCTGTCCTTCTTGGCCAACTCTTGTGCCCTTAGATTGGCCTCGTCCCGGACCTAAAGAGAAACCGAGGCCCTCAGAAGACGGGAGTCAGACGGCTATGGAGGTTGGAGCAGAGCCTGAGGTCTCCTGGATGGCTCCAGGGGCCAGTGGGCTGAGGAGACCCCCGCGGGTCTCCTGAGGCCAGAGCTGGTGTGGACCCAGCAGCCTCCTGGGACAAAGGCAGAGGCTTCCAAGTGGACACATGCGTGCCACGTGCTTTCTACAATCCAGGCAGGACCCATCGTGTTCTATTCGCATCATCTGGTTACCTGCGGGTCTCCCCAACGATACTTGGAGCTTTGTAGGAGACGAGACCACATCTTATTATCTCTGTATTCTTAGCACTGCCTAACATAAGTGCAGGCACATAGTCTGTGCTCAGTGAATATCTGTTGGATGGATGAATGGATGGATGGGTGGATGGATTTTTTCTTCTTCTTCTTCCCAGGAGGGGAGAAGGATGACATGTTTGGGTCTCTGTTTCTTGGGTAACAAAGTGAACCAATGATATCCTTATCAGATGAATATCCTTTCATTTCGGGGTGGCCTCAGAATGGGGGATGATGCTGTCATCATCTTTCGTTATACTTTTTGTCTCGTTGAATGGCAAAAATTTAAAGTGGATAGTACCAAGTGTTAGTGAAGATGCAGGGAGACAGATACACTCCTGGTAACCACCAGCTTCCTGCTTCTCTTGGGTTCACACAGGAAAAGTCTTCTCGGGGTGGGGGAGAGGCAAGCGGACAGATCCCAGCCCTCAATATACAGCGCGTCTCACTCACCCCTCAGCTCAGCCATCCTCAGCGATGACTGGGTCCCAGGCACAGTTCACAAAAAGGAAAAGGAAACAGGATCTCTTGGGGGTGAGGTGGGAGTAAAGGGGGAACAGCCCCCTTCAGCTGGTTTCCCCTTCTTGAGGTCCTTACCTTTCCAGTCAGCTGAACTTCGGCCCCCTCCCCCTGCAGCCTGCTCACCACCTGCAGAGAGGCGCGGGGGGGGGGGGGGGGGGGGGAGCGGGGAGCGGAGCGAGCAGCTAGGCAGCAGCGATGCCTGCATTACCCCCTGTGGAGGCAGTAGAAAGGGTGCTGTGGGCATTTGCATTGGCCTGTTGACACACTGTTCTCCCAGCCCCTCCCTTCCCCTTTGGGAGTCACTCCTTCCCAACACTTATATGCCCCACCATTGGCCCCAGAGGTGGACACGTGATCTAGGTGGAGCCAATCAGAGAACGCAATCACCTGAACCATGATTGGTTCAGGGATGAGTACATGGGACAAGCTGGGCCAAAAAGACCAACTCACGGATTGATGAGGCCGTTGGGGAGGGCTACTCCCTTTTCACCAGGGTTGGTAGGATGGTAGGAGGCAAGCCTAACTCCTGACGGCCATATTGTTACCATGTGGTCTATATGAGAGTAAAGTTAGTACAGAGGAAAGACAAGCCAAGAAAAGGAGAGGTACAGAGGAGAGCCCCTGGGTCCAGCTGTGCCTGAAAGCCAATTATCCCAAGAATTCTTCAATTCTTGGAGCCTGTAACTTAAACCCGTATGATTGGGGTTTTATCACTTACGACCAGGAGGCTTGAATGATGGGAAGGGGGCTGGGAGAGGACATACAAAGCATGTATGACCATGACCTTGATGAGACTGGACCTTTAAGAAGAGGCCAAGGACTTCCCTGGTGGCGCAGTGGTTAAGAATCCGCCTGCCAATGCAGGGGACGTGGGTTCGAGCCCTGGTACGGGAAGATCCCACATGCCGTGGAGCAGCTAAGCCGGTGCACCACAACTACTGAGACTGTGCTCTAGAGCCCGCGAGCCACAACTACTGAGCCCACATGCTGCAACGACTGAGGCCCACGTGCCACAACTACAGAAGCCCGGGCGCCTAGAGCCCGTGCTCTGCGACAAGAGAAGCCACCGCAATGAGAAGCCCGCGCACCACAACAAAGAGTAGACCCCGCTCACCGCAACTAGAGAAAACCCACGTGCAGCCAAAATAAAACAAATAAATAAATTTTTTTTTTTTTTTTAAAGAGGCCAAGCCCTGGACATCTACTGCTGCTCCAGCCAGCTCCCCCTCCCCCAACCCAGCCCTGAGGACCCTCATGAAGTAGGAAGGGGTGGGCTCACCTGAGGAGCATACCAGGTGTCTGCATCCGTTTTTGGCCACCTGGGAAGACAAGGTATGTGGGTGGGGGCTGACCCAAGCAGGTGTCATGGAGGCCTGTGTGGGATGGAGTTAGACCCTCCCACTCCAACTCCCCACCCCTCGTCCTGCCCAGAGCTGTCCCCTTCCTTCTGTACAACCTCACTCTCCCCTCCTGCCCACACACCCTCACCTCCTGGCAGAAATGTCCAGTGCCATGGATCCTGAAGGAGCCAGTCGGCTGCACATTCTCATCCTCGAGGAAGACAGGCATGCCCACCGCCTGGGACAGTGCCCAGCTCTCCAGCAGAGGCGTGACGATGTGGAAGTGGTCACCCTTGGTACACTCCGCCAGAGGGCCCTCCATCCCAGCAACCACCTAGAGGGCCTGCAGGAGGGCACAAACATCCTAGCTCAGGCAGCTCCAGCCAAGAGTCCCTGTGACCAGAAGAGGGGACGGGGAGAGGGAGAAGCTCCTCCGCTTGGCTCCCTTAGTGCCATATGGCTGCCAAGCTGTGAGGCTCCAGGGAAGTGTCTGCGCCTCTCTGGGCCTCAGTTTCACCAGCTGGACAAGGAGGTTTGGACTAGGGGCCCTCTTCTTCTGTAACTGCGGCTGCTCACGGCGCTGGGGATGGAGAACGTGGCCAATAGTGGTGATGAATGAATGAGAGCTGGAGAATTCATTCATTCATCATTCATTATTCATTCAGTTATTCAAAAGACATTACTGAGCACCCACTATGTGCCAGGCAGTTTCAGGTTCTGGGACCCAGGAGGGGACACGTCAGAGGCAGCCCCTGCTTTGCCGGAGCTCACGGTCTAGTTGGGGAGACAGAATCACAGAATTTCAAACAGGAGTGACCTAGAGGGGAGGGTATTATTTTAGCAAGGGTGGTCAGCAAAGACGTCTCCCGGGAAAGAAACTTTTTTTTTTAACTTGTATTATGGAAAATTTAAACACAGCAAAAGTGTCAGGAACTGTCTGGCGAAGCTCCCGTGTAGCCATCCCTTAGTTTCAACAATCCTCTACACATGGCCTGCCTTGCTTTCTCCATATCTGCGCCTAATCCTCCTTCCTGTATTATTATTTTTTCCTCCTTTATTATTATTATAAATTTCCTCCCATATTATTTCTTCTGTAAACATTTCAGCATGTAGCTCTAAAAGCAAAGAACTCTTTTTAAACATTGTAGCCACAGTTTCAGAACAGTATACATTTGTCCACACTCTTCAAATTCTAACCTTGAGTAAGCTAATTTTATTTTATGGAAATTATACCTCACTGATGTTTATTTTTTTAAATGTAATCGCAATGCCATTATCACGTCTAAAAATATTTAAATGATTTCTTAATATCATCAAATATCTGCTAAGTGTTCAAATTTCCAATCGTCTCGTTAAATGTAATAAACTGCCCGTCTTGCTGTTGGTGATGGTTTATGGTTTTTAACAGTTTGAATTGGGAGGCAGATCAGAGCTGTGCATTTTTGGTTGGTTGAGAGGTAATTTACTTTTCTTTTGATCTGCAAGTTCTCAAAGGGGGAACTTTGAGATGAATGACAAGAAGAGAAGCAAGGGAAAAGCATTCTGCAGAGGGAACAGCAGGTAGAACCACCGCCTTGAGGGAAATGAACTTAGAGACTTCCTGGTGCTGAGAGAAGGAACTGGTGGAGGTGAGAGTAGGAGGCGGGCAAGGAGAGGTGGTCAGGGATGTTGGGGAGGGCGTTCCAGCCCACGGTGAAGAGTTGGGATATTATTCTAATTCTACTTGCAATGGGAAGCCTCTGGGAAGTTTTTTTGTTGTTGTTTGTTTTTTTTTTTTTTTTGCAGTACGCGGGCCTCTCACTGTTGTGGCCTCTCCCGTTGTGGAGCACAGGCTCCGGACACGCAGGCTCAGCAACCATGGCCCACGGCCTAGCCGCTCTGCGGCATGTGGGATCTTCCCGGACCAGGGCACGAACCCATGTCCCCTGCATCAGCAGGCGGACTCTCAACCACTGTGCCACCAGGGAAGCCCCGCTGGGAAGTTTTAAGCCAAAGTGCGGATGACTGAGTGAGTGAATGAACCAGTGTGTAAAGGCGAGAAGCAGAGAGGGAGGAAATTAGAAGGGAGAAAAATAGGAGGATTTTTTTTTAAGGAGCAAACGATCTGCCCTCCCACTCCCCACCCCCCACCCCCCACCCCCCACCCCTTTTTTTTTCTGGAGCAGAAAAGCATTGGGCCACCCAATAGTGGGGCTGCAGTTCCACTATTTGCCACTAGGAGGAGCGCTGCAACCTCCCCCGCCCACCACAAGCCCAAGCTTCTCGTCCACCCTTGCTTAGTCAAGAGCTGGGCAGTTCCATCCAGGACAGTTCTTAAGCAGGGCATGGCATTGGGGGAGGGTAACCCACAGGTCACCCAAATCCTGCATACCCAGCCCTGGACCTCACCTCAAGCCCCAGAGCCCAAGAATGTGAGCTTTGGGGTCAATGAGAGACCAAAGTTAGAAACTAGCTATGACTTCTTGGCTGTGTGACCCAGAAAAGTGTCTCAACCTCTGTGGGCCTATCTCCCCTTCTGTAAAATGGGAATAATAACATCCCAACTCACAGGTTTTGGTGCAGATTAATAATAATAGTAATAATAATAATAGCTATCCTTTGTGGAATCCAATTACCAGAAATTGACTGAGTCTTTTGGAGGCGTTATCTTATTGGGGTCTTCTAACGGTGCTGGTAGGCTCATTGTTACTCTAGAATGCTTACAGGGTGTAGGCCCTGACCTAGGAACTGGGGATACCATGGTGAACCAGACAGACATCTACTCCTGGAGGTGACTTATAATCTCAGAAAGGGATCGACATTCAACAAATAACTGTATAGACAAACAAAATAATCTGAAGTGGTGAGAACTGTTAAAAGGGAAACAGGCATATACAGAGTCTTGAAGAGAAGAACAGGGGACCTACTTTGGGTCAGGAGGTCAGGAAAGGCCTTTTGGAGGAGGTGACCATTAAAACTGAGACCTGAAAAATGAAAAGGAACTAACCACACAACAAACTGGGAGAAGAGCTTGTGCATCACGGGATCATTGTGATGATTACGTGAGACCATAAAGTAAAGGCATCAACTCTGCTTCACATATAATAATAGCTAATAATTATATGGGACTTACTTTGAGCCAGGCACTATACTAACCACCTTATATTTTATCTCATATAATCGTTACAACGACCCTGAGATAGGTTCAATTATTAACTCCACTTTATAGACAATGAAACTGAGGCCCAGAGAGGTTAAGTAACTTTTCCAAGGTCACACAGCTAGAAATGTCATGGCCAGGATTCAAACTCAGGCAGTGCACTTTGGCATCTGTGTTCTTACCCACCGTGCTTTACTTTCTCTTTTATATGATCATTATTATCATTAAAGGTGTGAGCATTTAGCACTTAACTGCCAGTTGTCCTTAGGAGCTAAATGCTCCTGCCTCAGTCCCCAGGCTCCCCCAGCCCTCTTGGTTATACCTACTGCCCGGAAGAGGACAGCAGGCATCAGTCAAATAAATGAACCCCAAGTTGCCAACAGCCTTATCAAGCCCAGACGCCCAGGAGGGCACCTGCTACATCTATGAATTGGGGTAAAGACCAACTGACTACCTTTTCCACCTCCCTTGTCCCTCACGCTTTTCCCCAGAGGCCACCTGGGTGACGCTCAACAGTCAAATGTCTGGTGCCAGGGCTGGGAAACCTCAGCCACCCCTTGGCTGGCAGAATGTCAGCCCCACCCCCCCGGGATCAGGATGTGCTCCCCGATCCTCAGGGTCCCAGACCCCTAGCCTTCTGCTCCAAGGCAGATGGGCCACAGGCACCCTAAGCTGAACCCATGCTCCTGGGAGGACTTTGGACAGTCTCACCCTCCCATTTTCTGTCCACTCAGCAGCGACTTGGCCCCAGAACTTTCCAGACTAGCCTCTACTCACATTCACAAATGTACACAGAGTCCTAGGGCCTATTTGGGCCCCTGACCCCCTTACCTTCCTTCTCAACAGTCCCCAGACCAGCTCAGCCCCAGCCTGCTGCCCACCAGCCTGCCTGGGCACTGGCTCTGCCAGCTTCCTGCAGCTTCCTGTGGCCTTGGCCCCTCCTCATGTGTTAAAGGGACAGCTCCCCACTGGAGGAGAAAGGGGACAAGATCAGCCTTCATTGCCTCCCGGTTTGCTGTCCGAGACATGTGATTACCTGGTCCCATTTCACAGATGAAGAAACTGAGGCCCAGAGAGGGGGACTCACTCAGTCAAGGCCACCCAGCCAGCGAGGGGCGCCCTTTAACTCTCACCCTGGACCACCTTTGCTGTGACACAGACACTTCCAAGTCCAGTGCTTGTGCCGAATGCCAAGCCACTTCCCCTGGACCACTGTCAAGGTCAACTTAGGTCTGAGACAAGAAAACAAGGATAAAGGAACAATTATTATCTGTCACGTGAGAACGGCATGTTTTCTTCTGAAGCTCCTCCTCATCTCTGATATTTTATACCCAACATTGGGACTCAAACAATTATTTATTGTTCAGATGAATGACTCTGACAACTGATTCATTTCATTCAAAGAATATTTATTGGACACCAGCTATGCGTCAAGTCCTGGGACCTTTAGCCTCAAACAAGACAGCAGGTCTTCTGCCCTCAAGAAGACCCAGGATACCGCTGAAGAGCAGCTATGATCAATGCTGTCAGATGTTGGCAAGAAGAGGTGGGGCAGGGCTGCGGGCGCCCAGAGCAGGTACCTCACCTGGCCCTTGAGGGCTGGGAGGGCTTCCTGGAGGAGGAGACTGAGAGGAGCCAGGAATCAGGAACAGGGAAAGCAAAGGTCTGAAACTGAAAAACATGGGGTGTTCCAGGAACGGACATGTGCAGGAGGACTCGAACGGAAAAGGCAAGGATGAGACAGCAGGTGGGTTTGGGGCTGAGGAGCTGGGCAAGGACCAGGGTCCACAGGGTGCCTGTGCCAATCCAGAGTCTGGACCTCACCCAGGGGCGCTAGGGAGCCATGGAAGGCTTTAAGCAGGGGAATGACGTGATCACATTCATGTCTTGTCTCTGTCAGCATCTCCCTGGGTGAATCTGAGCTGGTCACATTAATTTGGGGGGGCCTCAGTTTCCCTATATATCAAATGGGAGGTGAGGTCCAGGAAGCACCCGGCAGCCCAGATGGTCTGTGCCCTTCTTGACCTGTGTGTGACCTCCCCGGGTTTGATGATTAACTCCTGGCCACTTGGGGTCAAGTGGAACTGCTTGGTCATGATCCTTGATGAGGACTTTAGCAGTTTCATCCCGATCTTCACATTAAACAAACACTGTCCTTGTCAAGTGTCCTGTTCTGGTCTGGGCACTGGGGACACAGAGGTGATAAAACCCAGTTCATGCCCTGAGGTGGCCCTCAGCCTGGAGGGGAGAGGAAGTCACTAATCCAGCGACAACCCTAACACCCCCTAGGAGAACAGAGAGCAGAAGGTCCCCATAGGGCAGCTGAGGGTGGGGTGTGATCAGGGAGGGCTTCCTGGAGGAGTGGGGCCTTAGCATACAATTCAGGTTTGGACAAGAAACATGATGGCTGCATTTATTGCATGCCTACTGTATGCTAGCCCTTTTGTGTTGATGAGAGATTCCCAAAGGTTTTTTAATAGTTGGGTATTTATATCCTGTGTGTGTGTGTGTGTGTGTGTGTGTGCATATAAAATAATACACATAATTTTATGGATGTTATTGCTTAGGAAGAATCTAAGGCAGGTATTAAAGTTTAAAAATGGAGGTTTTTTTCTTTTTTAAATATTAAATAGTAGCAGTAAGTTTCTGGCATGAAGAGGCGGTAACAATTAGAACACAGACCCTGAAGCCAGCCTCTAGTACAGATACCAGCTTTGCACTTACTGGCTGTGGCTTGGGTAAGTCACTTAACCTCTCTGTGTGTTGGTTCCTCAAGTATAAGATGGGGATAAGATACTACTTCCCCAGTAGTGTATGCAGCCTGTTGCCTGTATGGGTTGCCCTAAGGGACCTTGGAGACAGCCCTTTCCAGTGGACATTCGTGTCCGGCGTGCAGTCCCCAATCTAGGCTCCAGACAGGTATGCACGGTGCCTTTGGAAAGCCCCAGGGCATAGTGGCCAGGGTCCACATTGGCCAAGTCGTAATGTTCATCCGCACCGAGCTGCAGCACAAAGAGCATGTGATTGAGGTCCTACACAGGCTGAGTTCAAGTTCCCTGGCCTCCAGAAGATTCACATCTCCAAGACGTGGGGATTTACGAAGTTTAAGCAGATGAATTTGAAAACATGGTGGCAGAAAAGTGGCTCATCCCGGATGGCTGTGGGGTCGAATACATCCCTAATCGTGGCCCCCTGGACAAATGGCGGGTCCTGCATTCCTGAGAGCCTTGGTGCTGTCCTCTCCTTACTCACGCCCACCAATAAATACTACTTTCCTGTCCAAAAATGAAATTCAATTTAAAGCTGTTTTTCCTTACATTAAAGCAGTATGAGAGGAAGACTTGGAAGTTTTGATTATAATACTGAATTTCCATTTGTTGGGTAGAAAAAAAAAATACTGCTTCCCTAGTGGAGTTGATGTGAGGATCAAGAGAGGTGACAGATGGGGACTTCCCTGGCGGTGCAGTGGTTAAGACTGCGCTCCCCATGCATGGAGCACGGGTTCGATCCCTGGTCAGGGAAGTATCCCCCACGTTGCACAGTGCGGCCAAAAAAAAAAAAAAAGTTAACAGATGTAAACTCTTTAGAACAGTAGGAAGTATTCTGTGTTTGTTGCTGGTGTTGCTTTATCAGTATTATAAAAGATGTGATACAACAGTGTGGCAAAAATTGCAAAGGCAGCACAGGAATGTCCGAAGTTTGGGAACATGACATCGTTCTATCACAGGATGCTTACAACACCCCGGGGGAGGTAGGTATTGTAATGCACTCCACATTGTGGAATCAGATTTGTCTCAGAAAGGCTAAGTCATTTTCCTGAGGTCACACAGCAGGGGCAGAGCCAGGGCTTAGACCCAGAGCTCCTGGCCTGGAAGAGGATGGAGTGGGGAAGCCAGAGTGGCTGCATCAGAGAGCAGATGAGGCTGGAGAGGGGTCTAAGTCACTGACCCATTCCCTCCCAGATCCACATTTGTTAACCAGCCCCTGTCCCTGACACCTCAGGCTGCCCAACACCCTGGCCGGTCTCCCGATTATTCATTAAGCTTCATTTCACCATCTTCACCCCCAGCTGGCCTTCTTGTTCCCAGGGCAAGGGAACTGCGTAAAGGGGAGGGATGGCCCCCTGGAGTCTTGGACACAGTTAATTGGCCCTCTGAATTTGCAGGTTTAACTCTGGACTCTGCGTCACACGCTTTCCAAGCCACAGAGGTTCAGTTCCATTAACAGGTAAAAGAACTGGAGTTCATGCAGTCAAGCAGCCAGTCTAGCTAGTGAGTAGCCCAGCTGGGATCTGCCCTGGATCTTCTAACACTCAATACATCTTAGCTAATATCTCAGACCCTTGCCAAGCTGATAAATCATTCTAGAGCAGAGAAGGTCTCAAACTAGGGGACCACGTTTTTGCTGGCTGGAGCTGATTCACTCTGTCCTCTGGAGAACTATCCCGTGGGAGATAGCTCTATTTGCCACTGTCGCCATCTTTCTCTATTGCAGCCCTCACACCCAGAAGGCTCCTGCCTGGTTCCTGGAGTTCTTTGAGTTTGAAACCCTGTGCAGAGGAACTCTCCCTCTCTCCTCTTACCCTGAAAAGGAAAGGAGTCAGTTATTAAGGGAGAAGCTGAGGCCCAGAAAGGTTAAGTCACTTGCCCAGCAAATAGCCCACGGGACCAATCACTGAGAGATCCCACATCCAACACGGCTGTTCTTGTCCCAAGAGACTCACAAATTCACAGCCATGATATCTGAGCTGAAAGAATCTGTCAGGGCCATCTAAGCCATCCTTATTGTGGATGGGGAAAATGGGGCCCAGAGGAAAAAGGGGAACAGTTCTGGCCCTATGTTCAGATTTTTGAAATAAAGATAAATGGATAGACAGCTTTAAGGGTGCAGCGTATTAAATATTGCACAATATATTAAACAATTAGGGAATCGAGGAGGTGGTACAACTCCATATACTTTTATACATTTAGTAGCACAGGTATAGGGACAAGCCATGCGATTGGAGGAAAAACCCAGGACTGAACTGAGTGGTCCTCGGTTACTGATAGAAGCTCCCTGTGACTTCAGACCTGAGACCGAGGAGCCGGTCAGTATATAAAACGCACTGAATTCAAGACCGACAGTAGCAGCAGGGTAGATATTAAGGAATTGGCAGTGGAGGCCAGTCTGAAGGGCAGCTGGAGACTGGAAATCTAGACGCTGCAGCTCAAGTCCAGGATGCGTAGATTAGAACAGCAGTCTAGAGATGGCACGATTAGTGCATTCTTCAAAAATCCCAGATTTTCCAAACAACTTCTTAGCATGCTTTCCTCAAACAGGGGTGTAATGACTTTTTTAAAAAACAAACAACAATGTTGCTTTTTTTTTTTTTTTTTTGCGGTACACGGGCCTCTCCCTGTTGTGGCCTCTCCTGTGGCGGAGCACAGGCTCCGGACGCACAGGCTCAGCGGCCATGGCTCAGGGGCCCAGCCGCTCCGCAGCATGTGGGATCCTCCCGGACCAGGGCTCGAACCCGCGTCCCCTGCATCGGCAGGCGGACTCCCAACCACTGCGCCACCAGGGAAGCCCCAATGTTGCTTTTAAAAAGACAACAATAACCAAAAGTTCCCGATACACCAGTCTATGATTGCATCAATACCTGTAGGTTCATGGAAAACAATACTGATAACATCGTTTGTCCTGGGGAAATGGGAGAGGTGGGGATGAGGGCGGAGTGGGGCAAGGAGGCCGGGGCCATCATGGAAACATGACGATGAAAATGGTCTGTAATCTTCGCTGTGCAATATGGTAGCCACTCAACACCCGTGCCTACCGAGCTCTTGAATTGTGATGGTGCAACTGAGGAACTGAATTGTAACTTTTTATTAATTTTGTTTAATCTAAATGTAAATAACCTTAGGATGGATAAACAATAAGGTCCTACTGTATAGCACAGGGAACTATATTCAATATCCTGTGATAAACCATAATGGAAAAGAATATGAAAAAGAATGTATATATATGTATAACTGAATCACTTTGCTGTACAACAGAAATTAACACAATATTGTAAATCAACTGTACTTCAATAAAAATTTTACTTTAATGTAAATAACCAGAGGTGGCCAGGGGCTACCATACTGGACGGCATGCGCTAGAGAATCTGTCTAGGAGGCAGTGTGGACGCAACATGAGAGGCATTATTGTGACCAGGGGAGGGGGAAGCGTGTTCGTCAGTCCTTCGGCTTTGTGTAATGATTCCCCCAATGAGACAGACAGATCCAAGTGACCTGCAGACAGAAGGCCAATCACAAAACAGGGACAGGAAGTCCCCCGAGTAAATACGGGATCTGTGCGCCATACAGATGGACGCAACTCAAAAAAACTCCACACCTGGAAGAAAGAGGAACGTTACAGTGGGGACACCTGACAACCAGCACCTGGGCCGGGTGATCAAGGTCAGCGTCCACTGTGATGAGTCATGTTCGTAGCTGGCGTGGTCTTAACGGGTTGGGATGAGACGTCGCCTCCATGGCCTTCCTCCCCAAATCCTATAACCCCCGTCCTGCCACTCATGAGAAAAAACATAAAATCCACGACAGTTCTGATCACATCTGTCAAGGTCATCAAAAACAAGGGAAGTCTGAGAAACTGTCACAGCCAGGAAGAACCTAAGGAGACAGGATGGCTCAATGTAACGTGCCGTCCTGGATGGGATCCTGGAACCGAAAAATGACGTCAGGGAGAAACTAAGGAACTCTGAGTAAACCATGGACTTCAGTGAATAATAATGTACCGACAGTGGTTCAATAATTGTGACAGGGCTTCCCTGGTGGCGCAGTGGTTGAGAATCTGCCTGCCGATGCAGGAGATACGGGTTCGAGCCCTGGTCTGGGAAGATCCCACATGCCGCGGAGCAACTGGGCCCGTGAGCCACAACTGCTGAGCCTGCGCGTCTGGAGCCTGTGCTCCGCAGCAAGAGAGGCCGTGATAGTGAGAGGCCCGCGCACCGCGATGAAGAGGGGGCCCCGCTCGCCGCAACTGGAGAAAGCCCTCGCACAGCAACGGAGACCCAGCACAGCCAAAAATAAATAAATAAATTTTTAAAAAATAAAATAATTGTGACAAATGTACCGTGTTAATGTAAATTAATAATAGGGGAAACTGGGTGTGGGGTATATAGGAACACTCTGTACTATCTACATAATTTTGGATTTCCATTTCTGTAAATCTAAAACTATTCTAAAATAAAAAGTGTTTTTTTTTAAGTCCCTATACCCAAACCTGCAAAAGTAGCGGAAAATAATAACAATATTTCTTACAAGAGGGTTCTTTGCTTTGCAGAAATATTCTCCTCACAGGGTGCTTAAATAACGAGGTGCTTGTTTTTTTTTTTTCATTCTCATTCAAAGCGAGCTTAACTGACTAAATTCCTATTTTAAAATGGAGGGAGAAACAGACCCACTCCTTGGATGCAGATGTTGAGAAGCTAGCAGATGACAGAAAAAGCTGGAAAAGAAATTGACTACAACCATTAAATAAAAGAGGGGGCAATGAACAGGCGCCAGTCCGGGATCAGCAGTGACAAGTTTTTCCCTTTTGCCATAGTTATTTTTCTGTATAATCAGGGGAAATGCACAGCAGAGGCATGTATCATGGAGGAATAATATTTTGAGAATATTAACTTATCACTCCCTCCCCCTCACTTCCCTCCCCTGGGGAGGAGACAGACAGTGAGAGACAGAGAGTAACAGAGAGACGGAGACGAACACAGAGAGACAGTGAGAGACAAAGAGACAGATCAGAGAGAGACGGAGAAAGAGAGAGAAAAAGAAAGAGAAAGGAAAAGAAAGAAGGAAGGAAGGAAAGAAGGAAGGAGTCCTCATTTGTAACATTTGTTGATTTCCATGCTATCAACAGTCAGTCCCCCAGCGGATAAGTTTCAAGCTACCAAAGTTTAACGACTTAAACTTTCCTGCAGATTGACAGTTGATAGGCATCTACTCCACACTCCTCCTGCTGGAAGAGGGGGCGTGCACTTTGCCTCAGGGAATGGAGATAAGAGCAAGTTTAAGGCAGTGGCCAAAACAGGGAGGGGAGTGAAGATACCTTGAGCCTCCAACCTTTCTCTGGAATGGTTGCCCGTGGCCCCCAGACTACAGGACAAGGATTCACGCGGCTGGGAATGAGGAAGGGTCCCCCAGCAAGCCGGGGCGGGGGTCAGACCAGTGAGGGCCAGGCAGCATCCCCACCCCATCTTGTGTTGACTCAGCCCTGGAATGTCACTGCCACCCCTAGTGGGGAGGGGGGAGGGAAAACCCCTCATTGCCTCCAATTATTTATCGGCTTGAAATAAAGATTAAGCGGAGTTAGAGGAAAATTAAAAAGTCTTCATTTGTTGCACATGGGGTTTGTGTTCTGAGACTGAAACCCGCTGCGAATATCTTGGTTTTCTGGTCAACTTTGGATAAAATTGATCACGTTGACTGACGGGAGATGATAGCCCCGAGGGGGAAGCCCCACTGTGGACAGGTTTAGCCACAGGGCCCACCAAGAGGCTGTTAGCCACGATTGGAGATGACAGCAAAGCCAGGCAGCATCACCACAGACAGCACCGTCAAGTGGCGCAAGGAGGGTTCCAAAAGGTCTTGGCCAAATTGAATGATGGATTGAAGCCAGGTGAAGGAAAATAAAGAGGGCTAGCTGTCCAGTAGCACAGCCAGGGCCACAGAGGTTAAATGCATTAAATCCAAAACAAGAGAGGCATGATTGGATTGTATTAATCGCACCAAGAAAAAAAAATCTTTTGACTTCTCTGGGGGTTGACCGAGTAGCATTTGGACATAGAACCACAGTTTTGTTCCCTGACCAGGGATCGAACCTGGGCCCCCGGCGAAGCACAGAGTCCAAACCACTGGACTGCCAGGGGATTCCCAGAATAACAGGTTTTTAGATAAAGCACATTTCACCTACATGAGGTTAATTAATTCACTTGGTCATATGAATAGCAATAGAGAAGATAGAACAAGGGAGGATATAGTCTCATTCCATATTACTCTTACACAGAATTTTTCAACCTCAGCACTCCTGACACTTGGGGCCAGATGATTCTCTGTCGGGGTGTGGGGGGTGCGGTCCCGTGTAGTATAGGATGTTGAGTGAATGGAGGGGAGAGTGGGAAATCCAGCGGGGAACAAGTTAGTACAGACCTGCCCTCAGGCTGCTCCTGGTCCCCTGGGGTGAGTCTCCAGGGGCTGCCAGGCTGCAGAACCTCAAAGAGGCTCCAACCCAGACTGGATGGGGTATAAACATGAATGAGGAGCCAGGCTTGGAGGGAGGACTCAGGAAAAGGGGACCAGAGGGGTGGGAAAGTCCTGGACAGCAATAACACTACCAAAGATAATCATAATAGCAGCTACTATTCTTTCAGCCCTTACCCCATGCCTGACACTGGGCTGCCCCTATCTCTGTCTTGCAATACCCAGGAGGTATCATCATTCCCATTTCTTGGGGCAGGAAACTGAGGCTTAGGGACGTTAGGTGACCACCCCAAGGTCACACAGATGGATGTCAGTTTCAGCCCAGGTCTGTAGACTCCGGAGCCAGAGACCTTAACTAATCGGGAGATTCTGGGGCTTGGCTGCACCTACCAGGGAGAGCAAACAGAAGCGAGAGCTGCCTGTTCCTCTTCGGGGTTGTGAGGACAGGCGTCATCATCCCCGCTTCCCACAACCAAGGAAACACTGATCTGGGTGTGACGCGACAGAGCCAGCAGGCAGAGGTGAGAGAGGCAACTTGCCCGAGATTCCACAGCCAGACTCCCACCCTCCTCCTGGGACTACCGGCTCTGCCCTCACCTCCCTACATTGGATAGATCCAGGCCTCAGTTTTCCCATCTGTGAAATGGGGGAAGGGGACTTTCAGTTTCCTCCCCTGTTTCTCAAGACCTTTCAAGGGAGGATTAGATGGGAAAGGAAAGCCCTGGTTCCCTATTACATAGAGCCAGGGATGAAAAAATGCCCTCTTGAGTACCAGAAAAAGGAAATAGCCGTCACCTATTAAGAGCCCGCTATATGCTGGGCACTGTCCTTAACAACTTTACATCAATTAAGTCATTAAATCCTCACAACAAATCTAAGGGGTGGATACTACTATCAGTTAAAGCAAGTTCATGGCAAAAGCTGGATTTGAACTTGGTCCTGTCAGGAAACTGACTCACTTGCTATTTGGAAACGGACACGCCTTGGATGCTAGAGTCATGGGCATGAACTGATCCCGCTGAGGATTGTACAATGACAGCGGCCAGCCTCCCTCTAAGACCCTCCAGCAGCTGACAGGTCACAATGTCCCCACCACATCGCCACTCTCCCTGGTTCTGCTCCATTTGCTCTCCAGGGTGACCATGGGTGAGCCCCCTGCCCTGTTAGGGTCTCGGGTTTCCATCCATGGGATGGGACACAGAACCACACATATACCCACACATGTACATTTTTTTTCACATTTTTAAAAAATGAAGGTATGCCCAGACTGCAAATGTCCATCAGCTGCTGAATGGATAACAAAAATGTGGTCTATCCATACAATGGAATATTATAAAGACATAAAAAGGAACGAAGCTTTTCCGGGCGGTGGGACCGGAACCCAGGTCCCCGCCCACGCCAGCGCCCGCCGCCGGCCAAGCCCCGCGCCGCGCGCCTCCGTCCTGGGTCACGGTGGTCGGAGGTGCGCCCGGGTCCGCGGCACAGGCGGGCGCAGAGGTCGCTTGTGTTGGGGGGGGCGGGGTGCGGCGAGGATCCGGCGCCTCCGCGGAGCATCGCGGGTCCGGGTCCGGGGGCGCCGCGGCTCGCTATGCTCTCCGCACTCTCCCGGCTCTGCAGCCTCGAGAGCACGGCTAGGCAGCAGTAGTTTAGTGGGGAGTTTGCCTGCTGGGAACCGGGGGCCTGCTGGGGTCTCAGTTCTCGGCTGGCTCCCGAACGCGAGGTTGCCAGGCGCGTGACGGCAGCAGGTAGGGGTGAGCCGCTGGTGCAGGGATGAGCAGGAAAGTACGGGAATGACAGCGGCTGTTGGCCTGTGAACCTAGGCAAGAACGAGCAGCCAACACAATCCAGACCAAGGTCCGTGGGCCCAGCTCGGTCCTGTGTGGCTGGTCAGTGGAATTGACCTGCAGGTGTGGCTCTTGTCACTCTCGGACTGGCTTCGGGATAGAGCTGATGAGGCCAGGGCACCGCCCTCAGTTCTCCAGGAGAGCGCGCTGGAGGGGAGCCAGGGGCGTGTGCCCGACTCAGCACGGGCGGCCACGCACGTCCAGTCTGCTGGCAAGGGCAGCGGAGAGCCGGGGAAAGTCATGGCCTTGCGAATGTCCTCTGATGAAAAAGAACCTGCAGGCTTAACTTTTGTGGGGAACGTTGGTGTGTTGAAAAGCAGTTCTGTGTGCTTTTCCCCCTTGGTGTGGATCAACAGTGCTGAGGCAGCAGGCGTGATACAGAAATGTGAGCGGAGACCGTCTGGAATCCCCAAACTCCAGGGAAACTAGAGGTGACAGCCAGCCTAGTGAAGAGGACAGGAGTTGGGGGCCGGCGGCGGTGGCAGCAGCCCAGCAGGTGCCCCTCGTCTCGGAGCCCTAATACTGGCTCCCGCCGGGTGGTCAGGGAAGCTGCAAGGTCTTCCGGGGCGAGCAGAGCCCACAGTCCCGAGCTTTTCTTCGCTGTGTTTGGGTCATCTCCCCCCATCCAAGGGGAGAAATCTAGATGAGGTTTAAGAATTAATGCTTTAAGAACGTGGATCTTGGGCTTCCCTGGTGGCGCAGTGGTTGAGAGTCCGCCTGCCGATGCAGGGGACACGGGTTCGTGCCCCGGTCCGGGAGGATCCCACATGCCGCGGAGCGGCTGGGCCCGTGAGCCATGGCCGCTGAGCCTGCGCGTCCGGAGCCTGTGCTCCGCAACGGGAGAGGCCGCAGCAGTGAGAGGCCTGCGTACTGCAAAAAAAAAAAAAAAAAAAAAAAGAATGTGGATCTCATAGCTGAAAAATGGGTCCTGAATTTAAAAAAAAATTAAAATAAATAAGTAAATAAATAATAAATAACAATAAAAATGAAGCACTGACACATGCTACAATGTGGTTGAAGCTTGAAGACAGAATACTCAGTGAAAGAAGCCAGACACAAAAGGCCACATAGTATATGATCCCATTTATATGAAATGCCCCGAATAGAAGAATCCATAAAGACAGAAAGCAGATTGGCGGTTGCCAGGGGCTGGAGGGAGGGGGGAAAAGGAGCAGTGATTGTTATTGGGTAGGGGGTTTCTTTGTGGGATGATGAAAATGTTCTAAAGCTGATATTCTGTAGATGGGTGAATTGTATGCCTTGTGAATCTCAATAAAGTTACTTTTTTTTTTTTTTTTTTTTTTGGCTGCACTGTGCAGTATGGTATGCAGAATCTTAGTTCTCTGACCGGGGATGGAACCCATGCTCCTTGCACTGGAAGCACGGGAAGTCCCAGTGAAGTTACTTTTTTTTTAATGCCCAGAGAGGATATCAAAAAATAATATATATTTTGTCTTTTTCTCTCTCTTTGGTTCTTATATGATTGATTTTCTTAATTTGGTGTTTTTCAAATCACAGCCGTGACTCATTCTTGTTGAAATAAATGGAACGATGCATAGAGGTCAAAAGAAAGAGTTAATCATCTTGTTTCCACCGCTTGCAGCTTCCCAGCACCCAGTCAGGGTGCCGGCTCCACTGGAATGGAGCTTAATCCAGCACTTAAACTAGCTGCCTTCCTCATGTGGAGGTAGCATCAAAAGCCTAAATCTGGGACTTCTGACTGTGACCAGGCTGGGCCAGATGCCCTCCCCGACCCCCACCTCCAACCCCTCCATCAGCCTTGTATCCGCGAAGGACTCAGAATTCCTGAATTTGCATTTGACAGCTAAAAAATGTCACTGGTCACCTGGTTCTACAAGAATGAAGTCGCTAGCCACTGCCATCTCTGACCTTCAAAACACCCTGCCCAAAAGGAGTTCGGGGCTGCGATCGGGAATGACGCACTCCGTGCTCTGGGAAAACTGGCAGAACACCCCTTCAGACAGTTGGATATTTTCAGGAAACATTTTTAGGAACCCAATTTCTTGTATCTTCTCATACCTAGAAAAGCACTGAAATCATTAACGGAGATGTCTGCTCCTGGTGACTAGCAGCAACGTTGTACCGAGATGTTTGCTGTATTGCACGTACCCCCTTCACCAAATCTTATATGTACTGACCTCCCCCCAACCCACCTCTTTGGAGCAGCTCCTTAGAGCCATCTGGGAGGATGTCTCCCCGCCTCCCCACCGCCCCGGGCTACTGTGCTCAGTAAGTTCCCAAATAAAACTGAAACTCGGGCTTTCCTGGTGGCGCAGTGGTTGGGAGTCCGCCTGCCGATGCAGGGGACACGGGTTTGTGCCCCCAGGTCTGGGAGGATCCCACATGCCACGGAGCGGCTGGGCCCGTGAGCCATGGCCGCTGAGCCTGCGCTCCGCAGCGGGAGAGGCCGCAGCGGTGAGAGGCCCGCGTACTGCAAAAAAAACACATAAAAACAAAACTGAAACTCACAGCTCTCACCTTGTGCGGTTTTATTTCAGTCGACTCATTTCATCCCTGCCTACTGGGTGACCTTGAGCAGTTTTCCTTCATCTCTGAGCCTGTTTCCTTACCTGTGACGTGGGATTCAAAATGCCCACTCACCTAGTTGTTTGAGGGTTAAGTGAAAACCCACATAGGAAACACTTGACACGGAATCAGGCACAAGCAGATACTCGGGCAAAGTGAGCGCCAGCTGTATACACTCAGATGCACACCGGAAGGCTGTGGCTACGCGTGAGCTTCCTGATGCCCACGTGCCTTCAGCTCCGCCACCCTGGATACCCAACACACACCTGTGGATGTCCCACTAGGAAGGGGGGGCTCGGGATGGCCTGTGGAAAGTCAGAGGGGGCCAGCAAGAGGGGACAGCTTGTCGCATGGAGGGGGATGGCTTTGTGGTCTGTTTGTGCCCTCTCTGCCCTCTGTCTCATCGATATTCTTGTCCTGGCCAGTTGGACAAGAAAGCTTTGTTGAAAGGGCCAGGGAGAAAGCTGACTCTGTGTGTGTGTGTGTGTGTGTGTGTGTGTGTGTGTGTGTGTGTGTGCGCGCGCGCGTCACCCCTGTGGGGATACAGCCCCCTGCAGACAGCCAGCGACAGATCCGAGGCTTGGCGTGGGGCAGGGAGGCAAGGCCTTCCACTTCTGTGATGATGAAGATGATGGTGATGGCTGCCAGCACTTACTGAACACTCACACTCAATTCCATACGTACATACGGTATCATGTCATCTAATCCTAGGAGGGAGGTACCATTATCATCCCCATTTTACAGATGAGCAAACAGAGACCCCAGGAGGCAAAGTGACTTGCCTAGGGCCACGCAGCTAGTAAAGAGCAGAGACAGGATTTGAACCCTGACCCTCCTGGGTCTTACCCATAAGGTTGTCTGCCTCTTTAGGACAAAGGGGTCATAAAGGATGACAGGGGACGGCAATTTTAAAAACTGTGTTTAGCTTGCAGTTTCAGGAGTCAGACTGCTGCGTTCAAGTGCCAGCTCATCCCTCAGTTTCCCTTTCTGTAAGACGGGGATAATAATAGTATCCACTTTGTCCACTGTTTGTTTCTTGGGTGCCTACTAAGTGCCAAGCACGCGCTAGCGACTTTAAGTGCATTATCGCACACCCTCCTCCAGCAGCCTCCTAAAAGCCCTAAGGAAGTAGGTATTTGTCCTCATTTGCAAGTGAGGTTGTGGGTGGGGAAGGGGAGGTGGCTAGCGGGACTGGGAAAAAGACAGAAGCAGCTGCCAGAGAGGCTGCAGCTAGCTGCCGGTTCCCCTCTTGGAAGCCCCCAGGCCTTGGGCCAGTGGGCGGGGCCTGGAGGGGGTGTGGCCTCTCCTGGGGCCCCATTGGCTGCCCGGAGGCGCCTGGGGGTATAAAGCCCAGACCCGTTAGCCCCGGGCCAATGCTGAAGACACTCTCTACCTGTTCTGCACTTCATCTGTCCGCGGGGCCGTCTACCCATCTAGACCATCTCCAATCTATCCCTCCCTTGCTCGCACGCTTTGTGCAGCCGCCAGCTCATCGTCTTTGCCCGGTAAGCGGCCCCATCCATCCTCAGCTCCATCCCTACGACTGGAGGGCCTGCGGCCAGCCTGGGTTTTCCCAGGGGACGAGGGGGAGGTAGAGTCAGTTGAGCTTAAAAACCCATGCTTTGAAGCCAGACTGTCTGGGTTCACTGCCAGCTCTGTGCCTCAGTTTCCTCATCTGTAAAGTGGGGGTAATAATAACAGAACCTTCCTCTTAAGGTTGTTGTGAGGGTGAAATGAGACAGTGCACTTAAAGTGTTCAGTCCATGTATAATAATAGTTCATTTTTATTGAGCTCTTACTGTGAGTCACGTGAGACTAACTTCTGACTGCCGGGTGACAGGTAGGCAGACTGCAGTTTCCTGCGCCCTCTCCCTCCTCCGCGCCTGGCTCAGCCTCCTTTTTTGAAGTCTTACCTTCCTTAGCAGGTGGGAATGGCTGCCCAGTGCAGTTTACAGATGCCCCCTTTCCACAGGGCACTGTGCTGGAGGGACCCTGCCCCCTCACCTGAGGGCATCCGATGGCACAATGGGAGACAGGTTGGGGGCGGGTGTTCCAAATCCACCTGAAAGGGGTGGGTGCCTCCCCGCCCCCCAACCAGGAGGGCTCCCTGAGGCCAGGACTTGGCTACCCGCACAAGACCTGCATAAGACCTTAAGGTCCATTCAGCCAGAACAAGAGTGCCATTGTTTGAGGAATAACCTCCAGGAGCTAGAAGTTAATTCAAACAGATGTGGGGATGTCCCTGTTTCGCAGTGCCTCCTGTCTCTGACTTTTAATTCGGCAGATCAAGGGGAGAGGTGGTGTGTGTTTGGGCCCCCCCTCCCAGGCCCTGAATGTCAGTTAATTCAGACAGACGTGGGAGGCCCATATTTGGGGGGTGCTAAGGCTGCTGGGGTGGTCAGGAACACCATCCCCCACTTTTCTTCCAAGCCAGGCATATCTGGACCATTCTGGAAGCAGGGATGCCTGGGCCAGGAGTACCCAGGTCCAGGGGCTGGACCAGTGGAGTCACTGGAAATGCAGTGGGGGGGTGGGAGGGGGTAGCCACCCTTGCCTGGCCTTCTGGGGTGGGGGGGTGGGGAGGGGAGGAGCAGATAGGCTGTTCAACCACCCGCTGATCAATTCTGGCTCCGATCAAGTTGGGGAGAATCAGTTTCCCCTGTGACTCAGCAGGAGAAGCAGGATGGAAAGCCTGCATGTGTATGCGGGGGTGTGGTCAGAACCTGGGCCACCTTAGTTTCTCAGTCACCCAGAATCCGTGCAGACAGGGGAGCCTGAGCCACACCCATGTGTCCTGGAGAGAGCCTGGCTCTGGGCCTAGACTGCCTGGTTCAAATCCTGTCTCCCCCACTTGGGAATTCTCTGGCAGTCCAGTGGTTAGGATTCCACGCTTTCACAGCCAAAGGCACAGGTTCATTCCCTGGTTGGGGAACTAAGATCCCACAAGCCACGCGGCATGGCCAAAAATAAAAAATAAAAATCCTGGGCTTCCCTGGTGGCACAGTGGTTGAGAGTCCGCCTGCCGATGCAGAGGACACGGGTTCGTGCCCCAGTCCGGAAGGATCCCACATGCCGCGGAGCGGCTGGGCCCGTGAACCGTGGTTGCTGAGCCTGCGCGTCCGGAACCTGCGCGTCTGGAGCCTGTGCTCCGCAACGGGAGAGGCCACAGCAGTGAGAGGCCCGCGTGCCGCGCAAAAAAAAAAAAAAAGAAAAGAAAAGAAAAGAAAAAGGAAAGAAAAAAAGAAAAAATCCTGCCTCCCCTACTCCCTACGTCTCTGGGGCTTGACTGGACTCAGCCAGGCAGTTCCCACTTGGGTCTCACGTGGGGGCTGCAGTGTGATGACGGAAGCGGGGCTAGAGTCATCCCTAAGTCAGACCCTATGTCTGGCCATCAGCTGGGATCTCAGCTGGAACTGTCAGGCGGGACACCTACCTGTGGCCTCCGCGTGTGGCCTGGGCGTGCGCCCATCACGGCGTCTGGGTTAGGACAGGGAGCTTACCAGCCAGATGGAAGCTGGCTCACCTTACATGGACCAGCCTTGAGAGCCACACTGGGCTAGAGCCACACACTAGAAATCAGGACTTTCTTTTCCTTTGGAGAGGCCATAGTTAAATATTCACCAGCACCTCACTGCTTGGAGGTCACATAGTGTCACTTCCACTGCAGCCACAGCACCCCTCCCACCCCCGACCCAGTTCAAGAAGAGGAAGCATAGACCCTACCCCACCTCCCATCTAGAAAAGCGTCAGCGTCGCATCATAAGAGGTACATGTGGTCAACCTGAAAAACAGAGTCAGAGCCCGTTTCCTCACCAGAAGAACTGGAGAATAATGACACCTCCTAGGACTGTTAAAAGGATTAAGTGAGTTAATATCTGTAAAACTTAAGACAGTGCCTGGCACATGGTAATCACTTTAGCAGTGATTATTAAATAATATAATAATTATTATAAAAAATAACAAAAATAAAAAGCTTCCCCTAACTGGGTACAGGGCTTTCCGAAGTTTAGTTTTTAAAAAACGCATATTTTGGACTTCCCTGGTGGCGCAGTGGTTAAGAATCCACCTGCCAGTGCAGGGGACACGGGTTCGATCCCTCGTCTGGGAAGATCCCACATGTCGCGGAGCAGCTAAGCCCGTGTGCCACAACTACTGAGCCTGCTCTCTAGAGCCCGCGAGCCACAACTACTGAAGCCCACGCGCCCTAGAGCCCATGCTCTGCAACAAGAGAAGCCACTGCAATGAGAAGCCCCGCGCACCACCATGAAGAGTAGCCCCGGCTTGCCGCAACTAGAGAAAGCCCGCGTGCAGCAACGAGGACCCAACGCAGCCATAAATAAATAAATAAATAAATTTTAAAATAAAATAAAATAAAAATGCATATTTAACTAAGTAATACATATGCACATGGCAAAACATTCAAATTGTTCATAAGGGGATGCCGAGTGCCAGTTCTCCTCAGAGGTCCCCACCCCGGCTGGTTTCTTGTGCATTTCCTGAGATGTTCTGCGTACACGGGAGCATGTGGAGTGTGTGTGTGTGCGTGTGTCCCTGCACAGACTAGACCTGATATCCCGCCCCTGTTTCAGCCACTTAGCCATCTTGTGGCTCATTCTGAATCAGCACCTGCAAATCTATTTCCACCTCATGCTCTTCAAAAGTTACAAAGTCTGGATGTTATTTTATTTTTTTTCTTTTTCGCCACGCCATGCAGCTTGTGGGATCTTAGTTCCCTGACCAGGGATCGAACCCAGGCCCTCGACAGTGAGAGCGAGGAGTACCTACCCCTGGACCGCCAGGGAAGTCCCTGGATGTTATTTCTGATGTTCGTAGCTTCCCAGCATAACGTATGTGTGTCTTGGGGTGGCCAAGGTTGGGGGGGTAGATGACCCTTATGCCCATTTTACAGATGAGGCAGCTGAGACTGAAGGGAGATTCCTTGTCCCATGTCAAGTAGGTGGCCGAGTTGAGATTGGAACTCAGGTCTCCAGGTTGCTATAATCTGGGCCTTGTCCTTGGCCTCCTGGGAAGTTAGGGACAGGGTCCCTCCCAGCCACACTGCCTACTGAATGGCAGCAGCTGCCACCAGCTCCCCTGACCCTCTGGGTTTCCTTCCTTTCTCCCAGCAATGATGTCAGGCGAACCCCTGCACGTGAAGACCCCCGTCCGTGACAGCATGACCCTGTCCAAAGTGGCTGGCACCACCGTCTATCTCAAGATAGACAGTGCCCAGCCCTCCGGCTCCTTCAAGATGCGGGGCATCGGACACTTCTGCAAGACGGTACAGCATGGGCTCCGCATCATCCGGGAGAGCGGCAGGTCCTCTTTCTGGACAGGCCAGGGCCAGTGCCGTGTGAAATCCTAGGAGCTACAGGCTGGGCCCTGCAACCTCCCCGCAATGCCTGAGCACCCACCATTAACGCCTCCTCTGGTTAAGGGGTGCCAGTCCGGAGGGTCCCCTTGTGGACTGATCCCAGAGCCATCAGTGGTCCGCCTCTCCCTCACCTTCCCTGAGCCAGGCTCTTTGGGGAGGGAAGATGCATGCCCTGATCCCCTCCCTCTTTATCTCTACAGTGGGCTGAGCGAGGCTGTGAACATTTTGTCTGTTCCTCGGGTAAGTGGCCTGCATGCCTCCTCCTGTCCTCTGCTGTGTGTCCTGGGGCCAGGGGCTCCACCTCTCTGGGCCCTGGTTTCCCCAGCAATGAGCCGTTGCAAACGTCTGCAGAAGTCCCAGTTTAGAATTCCAGCTGGAGGCCAGCGGTCACCCAGGGAGGGTTCAGAGCCCGGAGGTCAGGGAGCCCCACTAACACTATCCACCCCCCGACCCCCGGCAGCAGGCAACGCGGGCATGGCAGCTGCCTACGCGGCCAGGAAGCTGGGCATTCCGGCCACGATCGTCGTGCCCAGCACCACGCCTGCCCTCACCATCCAGCGGCTCAAGAATGAGGGCGCCATGGTCGAGGTGGTGGGTGAGGTCAGTGCCAACCAGGGGCAGGGGCCACGGAGGGCACCTGGTAGCAGGGCCAGGTCCCCCAGCCCCTCCCCCCTCCCGCCTCCTCTGTGATCTTGCAGACGTTGGATGAGGCTGTCAAGGTGGCCGAGGCCCTGGCGAAAAACAACTCAGGCTGGATCTACGTCCCTCCCTTCGATGACCCCCTCATCTGGTACGTGGAGCCCAGGGTCACCCGGGGTGGGTGGTGACCACCCCGCTACACCACTGAGTAGCCACCTGCCGTGACGCACACACAGCAGTGTACACGTGTTTGCACATCAGCCTGTAGAAGCACGCACACAGGCCTGGCAGCTGGTGTCCACACACACGTGCACCCATGCCCGTTCTCCTTGACCGTGAGCGAACACCTGGGCTCAGATACACAGGTGTGTGTGATTGGGTCCCCCGGAATCAGACCCCGAGACAAAGATTTCAGGGAAAGCAGTTGACTAGGGAGGGGACTCATTAGAGGAGTGAGGAGGGAAGCCAATAATGAGCACTGATGGGCCAGTGACCTGTGGGGCAGCTGCAGCTTAATCCCTCGGAGACCCCCGGAAGCCAGTGTGGACCATGAACCAGAGTTACCACACCTGCAGAAGATGATGCTGGGGCGTCTGTGCATCAACTCCCGTAATTCTTAATCCCCATAGTTGGTTGAGGGCTGCTCTCGGGGGGTTCATCTCCTGGCACCGCCAGCTGCCACAGTCGTAGCGCTCCAGTGGCCAGAGAAAGCCCTCAGGTAGAGATGCAGATTCTGGCAGCTGGAAATCAGGGCGGAGTCGGGGACGAGGTGACCAGCCCCGAGGCCCATCAGCCGCCTGGGATGAGGGCAAATACAGAGGGTAAGTGGCATCTTCAGGGCTGCCTGGTGTCTCCAGGAAGCCCGGCCCTGACCTGCCCCGCCCCCGCCACCTCCTCCAGGGAAGGCCACTCTTCTATCGTGAAGGAGCTGAAGGAGACGATGAGCACAAAGCCGGGGGCCATCGTGCTGGCGGTGGGGGGTGGAGGCCTGTTGTGCGGAGTGGCCCAGGGGCTGGTGGAGGTGGGCTGGGGGGACGTACCCATCATCACCATGGAGACCATCGGCGCCAACAGCTTCAACGCTTCCACCAAGGCCGGCAAGCTTGTCACGCTGCCCCAGATTACCAGGTAAGTAGGCAGGGGTGCTGCCACTATGTTCCGCGAGCGTTGGGGAGCTCCCCCCGTGGTGCTGGCTGTGACTCAGATCCTGATGCCAGGCCCATTTTATAGGTGAAGAAACTGAGGCTTTGGTCACTTGCCCAGAGTCACACAGCCAGTGAGTGGTACGGCTGGGACCAAAGCCAAGTCTGCGTGACTCTGTACCATGAGCATCACACTTCCTGGCATGAAAAGTCTAATATTAATCATTTGTTGGGTTCCTCTGTGGCAGGGTTTTACACACCTCACTAATTTACCAACCATTTACTGAGCCCCTGATATGTGCAAGACACTGGCTGATCCTGGGGAGACAGTGGTGAATAAACACAGCTCCTGCTCCCAAGGAGTTCTTATCCCAGCCCCAAACCTTTGACAGATGGTATTTGATTAGGATTAGGTTTGGCCACATTATACAGGAGCCCAAAATAACAATGGCTTAAACAAAATTGAACTTTATTTCTTCTCATATATAAAAAATAATCTGGAGGTAGGCAGTCCAGGGGCAACTCCATGAAGCCAGGGGCCCAGGATCCTTGAGTTTGTTCTCCATGATCCTTATCCTGTGGGCTTATGGCCCAAAATAGCTGCTTAAGTGCCAGCTATCACACCCATACTCCAGGTAGCAGGAAGAAGTCAGGGAAGAAGCTATGCCCCCTCCCTTTAAAGACACGATACTTCCATTTACCTCTCATTGGCCAGAAGGTAGTCACGTGGTCTGCCTCCCTCCTCTCTCCTATCTCTTCCCCCCTTCTCCATCCTTGCCTCTCCCAGTGTTGCCAAAGCCCTGGGTGCGACCACTGTGACAGCACAGGCTATGAAGGTGTTTCAGGAACACCCCGTTTTCTCTGAAGTTGTCTCGGACCAGGAGGCTGTGGCCGCTGTCGAGAAGTTTGTGGGTATGTGCCAAGTCCTTTCAAGACCCAATCTGCTGATTCATGACCTAAATGGCTGTCCACTTGGCGTGCCAAGGGATCCCATTCACAGTTCCGTCTCCCGTCCCTCCCTGGAATTTCCCATTAATGGAAGTTAATGCAATGCAGTGGTAAAAATAGAAAGACCAACGGGACAAATGAAGAAGTCAGTCTGATAACAGCAAGGAAAAATAACAGAGTATTTAAAATGTTGGTTCTGAGTTTCCTGGTAGCCAGGGTAAAAAAGGAAACTATGGGCCTCAGTGTTGGATTCAGAGGTGGGTCCGTAACTAAGTTGGACTCTTACTGGGTTCATCCTGGGACAAGGATGACAAACACACACACACACACACACACACACACACACACACACACACACACACACACACACACACACACACACACACACACCCCTAAGCTGCCACTTAATTCTATACTCACGGTTAGTTTGGCTAATCAACCCTGGCACTCTTGCTCAGATGATTCCTCAGAATCCTCAACATGGCGTTCAGGAAATTACAATCATTTTATCAGTGTTAGCACTGATGATGAAACTCAGCCCTGGCTCAGACCTTGGAAGTTCAATGTAGGGTAATGATGACGGAGTGGGGTTGGTCCAGGGCCAGGGTCTGTGCCCAGGGCTGAGAGCTGATTGGCTCATGCTTTACCAGTGGCCCACCCGTTCCCCTGCACCCTGCGGACCTCTGGCTCTACCCTCACCATCCCCCTCCTCTGGCAGATGACGAGAAGATTCTGGTGGAGCCCGCCTGCGGGGCAGCCCTGGCTGCCATCTACAGCAACGTGGTTCAGAAGCTGCAAGCAGAGGGGAAGCTCTGTACGCCACTGTCCTCCCTCGTGGTCATCGTTTGTGGGGGCAGCAACATCAGCCTGGCCCAGCTGCCGGAGCTCAAGAAACAGCTGGGCATGAAGAGTGGGCTGCCCCAGTGAGGACGCCTCCCCTACCCGGGAGACCCCTGGAAAGGCTGGAGTTTTATCTAGTGACTTGTTGTTCAATATTATTCTTGTGTCTGTTGGGAGCCTGTGGCCCGGGCCAGCCGGTAACCTCATTCTCACGAGAACACTGTGCAGAGGGCCCGGAAGGGAAGCAGCCAGCAAGGCTGTGAACTGAACCCTTTGGTATCTGTGTGACTGCTCTGTGGTTCCTCCCCGCCCCCCACTCTTATCCACCCCTGCTAGGGTGACAACCGCCCACGTGGAATAGACCAGGTACCCAGAGCTGGGTGGGCAGGAGGGACAGGAACCACAGCAGCGGGGCCTCCTCAAGACGAGATGTCCCCGACCCAGGCTTTCTCCCTGGGAAGGTGGACACGGCCGCAGTCCAGGGTGGAACAGCCATCTTGTCTCTCCTCCCAGAAAGCCCAAAGTCCATCCTTACTCACTTTTCTAATGTGCAAACTTTCACTGAGGAAGAAGAAAAGCATTATTTATTGAAATGAAGCTCCTTTGAGTTTTTCCATCATGGCTGTCTTCCTCCCTCCCTCCCTCCCTCCCACCCCAGCGTGCCTGCTGCCACCCCCAGCTCTCAACGCTGAGCACCCTTCCATCCTCCACCCCACCCCCACGCCCTGGGAACCCCGGGCTCCCACTTGGAGGCCAGGAGCCCAACTCCTGCTGGGCTTGTGTGCCGGGAGCGGGCGTCCCTGCATGGCAGGGAGCAGGTGGGGGGGAGCTGTACTGAACACGAGGGCTTTGGGGTGGGATGCGGGCCTCCAGGGGAGGCGGAAGAGTCCAACCTCATTCTGATCAGAAGTCCTTCCTGATGACACAATGATTTGATCACGGAACCACTGGGAGCAGAGTAGTGAACCCCCCATTCGTGGCGGTGTGTAAACTGACACTGGACACCCGTCTCTGGTCAACGTCAAGCAAACCCTCTCAAACGCAAACCCTCTCTTCCAAGGACAGCACATTACTGGAGCCAGCCTATAAACCAGACAGAAGAGGAACTGCCGGGGCTGCCTGGAGGTCCTGCAGGGAGCCCCCCCATAGCCACTCAAGAACACCCCTGCACTACCTACAGCAGCCCCTGGGACACTAGTGGATCCCCAAGTTCAAAGTGAAGTTTGAGAACCAACCTAACCCTTCAGGATACCACACAGATCCACATGGGCTTGCAGTCCCCCACCCACCTTGACAAACAGCGGGTGCTGTGAAATTTCAGGGAAAACCCAACCCAGCGACAGGCCTACATGCTGATTTCCAGCCAGGAGGGACAGCACGTGTACTTTAAAAACCCAGGAGAGAGGACAGCACGAAAGGACAGGCAGGGATGGGAAATCATCAGCCCCTTGGCCCCAGAATTGTTCCCAGGGGGACATGGCCTAAAACAGCATTCAGTTCAGGGAAGCCTGCCCAGAACAGGAGTCCCCAGCTGCCAGTGTCCCGCCTGAATCAGGCACAAAACCCCCAAAGAAGGGAGGCAGACATCTCTGCCCACTAAAGGAGGAGCCTCTGTGGGCCAGGGCCGACCAGCTGGCCAGACCCTTGTCCTGCAGGGGAGGACAGAAGTCACAGATGAGCCTGCGGCTGCCATCTTGAAGCTGAGGATTATGGGAAACTCCCAGGGCAAAGGTGCTGAGGGAAACTGCCCTTCAGGTTGCCCCTGTAAAGGTGGGTCCAGCCTTTACTGGATCAGCTGAAGCTCCAGTGGGGGACCATCTGCATGACCCCCCCATTCTCTGTTCAGTCACCTTAGCTTCACACCTACCCTTAACTCCTGAAAAGCAGACGGAGGGACCAGAATCATTCTAGGGAACAGACAAGAGTTGCCCCTTCCTACAGAGTGGCCCTGTTTGAGTTCCACCAGCCTGAGCCTCTGATTACTCATCTGCCAAATGGGTCTCATAAAAGCCTCAGCCTCAAGAGGGTTGAGAAGATCCAGTGGCCGGCGCACAGTGGTGGGGGCGGTGACCTCTGTTCTGCAGGGGCCTGCGCCATCACAAGGAGATGGGGAGGGAGAGCTGTGTCCCATGGGAGAGTCTGCAGACCTGGGCCCCCGGCCTAGTTCTGAAGGGCCCAAGACTTGAGATTTCAGGCACGTCGCTTCCCTTCTCCAAGTCTGCGTCTTCATCTTTTCACCACATGTGAACATCCCGGCCTACCCCACCTAACAGGGCTGTTGTGAACTCAAGAGACCTGGGAAAGACAACACTCTTAAGGGAGCTGGAAAATGTACCAGCAGAAAAGTTAATTTTTTAGAACCACAAGTTGTCAATTCCCAGATAACAAGAAGTGTAAAGCTATGGTGAGAAACAGCAAACTTCCCTGGCCGTCCAGTGGTTAAGACTCCACGCTTCCACTGCAGGGGGCACAGGTTAGATCCCTGGTCAGGAAACTAGGATCCCACAAGCCACACAGCCAGGCCAAAAAAAAGAAAAAGAAATAGCAAATCCATCCCCAGCCCTCAACTGGGCTTTAGTTTCTCCAGAGCATTTACCAGCATCTTACACACTGTATGTCTATTTTCACTCTCTACCTCCCCGATGTAAACGTCATAAGAGCAGGGATTTTTTTTTTGGCGGGGGGATACCTGTTATTTTGAGGTATCCCCAGGACCTTATAACAGTGCCTGGAATGTTCTAAGCATTCTATAAATTCTCGCTAATGAATGACTGTTGAGAGTGTGTGGCCCCATGGGGGCTACGTCACAGCCACCTCTGCAGCGAATCCTCACCTTCCTCCCATCAAATGTGCACACACATGTGCGGGGAAATGCTGCTCACATGGTTACATATTTTACAGATGAGGTAACTGGTAAGGGGTGGAGACAGGATTCGAACCCAGGCCTCGGACTCCCGGGTTGTGTGCTTTCCTCTCCCTAAGCACACTGCGTTGTGCGAGTCTCCACTGTAGGCTTTGGGTAAGATCAGGTGGGGAGGGACTGTGTTGTGTTGATCTGTCCCCCACCCCCGACCCCCAGTAGGATTTGGGGAGGTCTTGGTGGTTAAGAGAGCCCTAGAACAGGACCCAGAACAAAGTAGGTGGTCAATAAACATGTGGAAAGACAGATGGTTGGATAGATATGGATGGATGGATGAATGGGTAGATGGGTCAGTATCTGGATGACGGATGGATGGATGGATGATTGGAAAATGGAAGGACGGATGGATGGATGACTGTGCGGATGGACAAGGGGGGGGTGGCTTGGCAGGTGAATGAAGGTATAGATGGACAGACGGAAGGATGGACAGGAGGATGCACAGGTGAAGGGTCAGAACCCAAACCTGAGAAGAGAGAGGGTGCCAACCCAGCCTTCCCCACTGCCCCAAGAAGCACAGCACAGGGGCCATGGCCTCTCTTTTTAATGGCGGCACAGCCTGCGATTTGGTTCCTGTAGCAGGGGACCTGTGGGCAATGCCCTGAGGCCAGGGGCAGGCCTGGGTTTGTGGGGGGCACGGGCCGAGGCTGCAGCAGGGGGCTGACACCCCTGCCGGCCCCCGGAGAGAGAAGGGCCCTTCCAGCCACAAGTGGCCAGAAACTTTGGTTCTTGTTTGGTTTCAAGTTTCTGTCCTCAAGGAGGCTGTCCAGGAGGAGAAACAGGGGAGCTACTTCCCGATGGAGCAGAGGGGGGCTGGGGTCGGGGGCTGAAGCTCCAGAGCCGCCGGCAGGAACAGCACTGGAAAGCAGGCACTGGGACAGGCCTCTCCTGCCGGCCCCACTAGCGGCCCCAGACCCTGGCCCCAGGACCCGGCTCCCGCCCTCGGGAAGGGGCGACATGAGGAGGGGGCCCAAGCCTGGAAGAGAGAGAAAAGCAGGGAGAGAGAGAGAGAGAGACGGGGACGGCATCACCCACTTGGGGGGGTGGGCAGAGTCAGTCCTGGGTCCCTTCGGGTTCCGTTCCCCACCCAGGAGGCCACCCAGACGAGAGTGAACCTGGCCGTCCCGGGTCCCCAACCTGGGCACAGCGGGGGCGGGCAATGCTCACACGGGGGACCGGGCTGGGGCGACAGGCAGGAGGGCAGGGTGGCAGCCAGTCGGGTGGCCCCGCTGGGGTCAGCGGGGGCGGAAGGCAGCAGAGCAGAGATGGAGCCTCAGTCCCACCAGACCTCGATGGGTGAGAACTTCCAGAGGTCGGGCTGGCCCATGTGCAGCAGGCTGCTGAAGGGTGAGGTGCTCCACTGGAACGGGGGCAGCTGGTCCCACGTGGGGCCGCTGGCCGCCAGGAGACGCAAGGCCTTGGCCAGTGCCGTGCTGGTCACCTGGGGGTAGAGGGGAGGGCAGGCCGTTGAGCTGTCCCAACCTGGGAGGCACTCCTGCTCCCCGCCCCAACTCTGACCCCATCCACAGCCCCAGGCCCGGCACCTTCACGTCGATGCCCCCATGGGAGCGCTGCTGCAGGGCCTGGAAGGGGTAGGAGCCATTGGCTGGGTTGAGGTCGGAGCGGGCCGAGACGGCGTTCTCCCCGTTGGGCTTGGGGTTGCAAGCTTCGCACAACGACAGGGGGTCATGCAGGAAGTCGTTGTACCTGGATGCGGCAAGAGAGGAAACATCAGTCGTGCGGGGAGCAGGGGAGGCCAGACTGCTGCTAGCGGCAGCCCCTAACCCAGCCGCCTGCTTTCAATGTGCCCGGCTCCCTCCCGCCGCCTGGGCTTCGGTCACTCCACAGGCATCACTCAGCCTCCAGGAACCCCTCTGGGCCCCCATCCCAGGCCAGGCTAGAGACCCCGTTTTGTCCCTTCATAGCATCTCCTGGAGCTCAGACGGTCCTAGTTACACGTCCACATCAGCGCGAGTACGGGATGGATTTCCGCATCCCCCAAAGGACAGCGGGGACATGTTCTGTGCCCGTTTCCCAGTCCCAAGCACGGAGCCCGGCACAGGGCGGTGAGGCCACAGCTGTTCGCCACCCTCACCCTTGACACGAGGACAGCGACAGGCTCAGCTGAGCGCTGCCTCGGTTCTGCTGTCCTGGCTGCTACACAGCTGCACCACCGCCCGCCCCAGGCTTGTTGGGAGGTTGAAATGAGTTACAACAAAGCCCCACCACATGACCCTGGGCTCATGGTCCCCCGCGTACCTCATAAGCCGGATCATGGAGTTCAGGTCGTGTACCAGCGACTGGTTCCGCCGGAAGATCTGGGCCCGGGGGCTCCCGTCGTAGGAGAACCAGTCCCCAAAGTGGGCCACAAGGGCCGGAAGCCCACTGGCATTGAACACAGACTCAAAGGACCTGCTGGGAACGAGGATGGTCACTCACGACCCCCACTGACTTCACCCGGCCGTGACCGTGGCCAGGGAGGTGAAGGGGGCAGTCATGCCACGACATTCACATCAACAACCACGACAGTAGGGGTAGCAATAATCGTGTCATTTGTTTGTGCTGTGGGGTGGCTTGGTGGGGTGGCCAAGCTAGGGCTCTGGGGTCCAAGAGGCACGGGTTCAAATCCTGACTTCGCTGTTGGCCACCTGTGGAACCTTGGGAGAGTCAGGTACTTTCTCAAGGCCTCAGTTTCATCATCTGTGAAATGGGAATAGGAGCCGTGGCTACCACGCGCGGTGGCTGTATGGATCAAAGGGGATAAGCCAGGTAAAGCACAGTGAGCGTCAACAGGTGCTGGCTGTGCGGCCCGGTTAAAGCAGCTCCAGCTGGAGAGCCACGGCAGGGGTCGGCAACTGAGCCAGGCCGCCCCCTACCACCCTGCAGTGGGTGGGTGCAGACTGGGAGGCCGAACGGATGCCAACCTCACAACGGTACCCTAAAACCGTCAAGGCTTTCCTGGAGAAAAAGGGGGTAGGGGGCTTCCCTGGTGGCGCAGTGGTTGAGAGTCCGCGTGCCGATGCAGGGGACACGGGTTCATGCCCCGGTCCGGGAAGATCCCACGTGCCGCGGAGCGGCTGGGCCCGTGAGCCATGGCCGCTGAGCCTGCACGTCCGGAGCCTGTGCTCCGCAACGGGAGAGGCCCGCGTAACGAAAAAACAAAAAAAAGGGGGGTAGGGTGGGTTTCTTTGTGGAGTTAAAGAATCACCGGGGAAGCACCCCTCCCCAGCACGGAGAGCTGAGCAAAGGGTGGGGAACACCGGGAAGGGGGCACATACGGGATATTGTAGCTGGCCCAGTAGGTCTTCTGGTAGAGTTCCGAGGTCCTGTCGGCCACCACCACCATGCCCCTGCGACCGGGAAGGGACACAGGGCAGGAGTGGTGAGAAAGGGGGCTCCTGTGGGCGCTGCCCTGCTCAAGGACACTTGCTGGCTCCTCCCCATTGCCTGGAGCTAGATTATGTCCCCAATCTTTAGCCCCAATCAGGGGCTGCCCTCTCCTCCAGGATTGCCTTCCTGAGGTTTCCCCTCCCACACACGACTCAGCTGCCTCCAGGCCTCTGCCCTGGCAGTTCCCTCTGCTGGAACGCCCTGCCCCTTGCCGGGTACTCACGGGATCTGCTCCAGGATGGTGAGCACCCTTCTCCCAGGGCTGGGCCCGCCGGGGACAAACGCCTTGTAGTCCACGATCATCCACTGGTTATTGTACCTGCCGTGCCCAAGGAAGGAGGGCTGAACAGACCCTGGGGTCACTGCCCCAGCCCCCCCCCTGCCCCCAGGGCCACACACAGTCAGGAATCATGGGGCCGGGGTGGTCTGGGCGCGTCCGGCCATCCGACCGTCACCCGGATACTTTAGCTTGACCAGGCGTCCTCAGACTTTTCTCTCATCGTGCTGCTTACCTGCTCCAGAAGAGTCTATGGCTCCCTAGTGCTTACTGGAACAAAGGGCCGTTCTGCGCAATGTTCTAAGACCCTGCCCTAACCAGTTCCCATGTCTCTGGCTCATGGGGCCCCCATCCACCCATGTCCATCTCCTCGGATGGCCCTCTCCACTGTCCCCAGAGCTCTCAAGTTCCAAGTGTCTTCCTGTCCTTCCTCTGGGAGCCCTTCCCTGGGTGGAGGAGCCTGCAAGAGCGGGGGGGGCGGGGCAAATCCTTTCCTTCCCTGTGCTTCAGTTTCCCCACGTATAAAACAAGGAGAGGACTCTGCAGAGGGTGTGGGTGGGTGTGGCCCTGGTGCCACATCAGGTCTCCCAGGGTCTAAGCATTAGTGGGGAGGTTGGGTGGGACAGCCGCAGTTCCAGAAGCCCACTCACGTGCCACTGTTGAACCTCCTGAAGATATCAGCCCAGGAGTCCCCGTCCAAGGCCAGCCGATTGGCCACGACATTTCGCATCCACTCCAGCACACAGCCCTCGGGCTGCACGTACTTCCACAGGGCCGAGTTCCGGTTGCCGATGGTGGTCTCCAGGGTCACCTGTGGGAGAGCCAAGGGGGAGCTGCACGAAAGGGCCCCCTAACTCACAACCGGGGCGTGGGGCCACCAAGCGGCAGCGCTGCATCAATCGTGGTTCAAATTTGTTGACTCGTTTTTTAAAACTCCATGTCCTGGCTTAGGTGCACGTTCCTCACTAGTTCTTTGGATGAGCACTGAGGGGGTTCATGATCAAGATCATGCATCCACCTTTGCCCTGGGGAACAGCCCCTAAGAGAGCCCAGGGTGCTGCTCCTACGGGACCCACTCCCCCTACCAAGTGGGTCAACTCTTTCCCCAGAGAGATAGCATCCCATCTCTACCCCTTTCCCGCAGTGCCGCAGGGAAAGCTGGGAGGCTTGGGGTCGGTAGCCTGGTGGATTACTACAATCTCCATGAACTCTTACAGCCCTCCAGGGGGAAACACAGCACGGCTATTGAGCCCCCTTCTTCTTGAAAGGTAAACTGAGGCCTGGAGAAGCTAAAAGACTTGCCAAAAGGTCACGGCCGCTACGTGGATGGGCCAAGATTTGACCCTCAGACTTCCAACTCTTAAATCGGGGCTTGCTCCCCTACAGCAGGATATTAGCATGCTTCTTCCTCTTTTATACGAAGCTGGAAAACAACTAAGAGATGGCAGTAGCCATAAATATGATGTTTCAAAGAGGAATCTGCAAAGCAAGCCTCTCAATAGCGATGCCCAGGTAGGAAGAGCGTCTCTACTCCCTCCACGCTGTACCCTCCTCATCCCTCTAGTGTCCCACGTCATCGCCAGGATTCAGACCCGCATGGCCTCAGAAGCCCCGGAGGGCAGTTTCCTCTCTCTGCGCCAAGGGTGGCTCTCAACCTGGGGTAGTGCTCAGGGAGTCTGCAGACTTGGGTGGGGAAACATTACATCTTTATTTCCACTAATGTCAAACCGAAATGCAGCATCTCCTTCCATTGCTAATGAGGTGACACATGACAGTGTCATTAGCGGTACCTGAGATCGTCACCAACAGAAATCGCAGATGTTTTCCCGCCACAGGACAGGATCGCACACATCTCAAGATACCGTTTACGCTCCTCATACTTCTAAATTATGGCAGGTAGCCCACCTGCGACTGGAGTTTCTTTCTTTTTTTTTTTTTTTTTTGGCCACACCTTGTGGCATGAGGGATCTTAGTTCCCCGACCAGGGATCGAACCCGTGCCCCCTGCATTGGGAGCACGGAATCTTAACCACTGGACCACCGGGGAAGTTCCTGGAGTTTCTTATTTAACGTGCTAACAAAGCAGCACATACAGGCGGACCCGAGAGATATTGCGGGTTCTGTTCCGGACCATTGCAATGAAGCGAATACCACAGGAAAGCAAGTCACATGGATTTTCTGATTTCCCAGTGCATATAAGAGTTACGTTTCCACTATACTACAGTCTATTAAGTGTGCAATAGTATTATGTCTTAAAAACCAACGTGCATACCTTAATTTAAAAATAGAAAAAAAAAACAAAACAAAAAAATCAATTACAGTAGGTCACATCAGAGATCACTGATCACAGATGACCATAATGAATATAATAATAATGAAAACCTTAAAATATTGTGAGAATTACCAGAATGTGACACAGAGACACAATAGGAGCAAATGTTGTTAGAAAAATAGCGCTGACAGACTTGCCCAATGCAGGGTTGTTACAAACCTTCAATTTGTAAAAACTGCAATACTGCAAAGTTCAATAAAACGAGGTATACTTGTATATTACACTAAAAGTTGACTTATATAATATTTCGATAAATGCATGTCGATATAATTGGTTTCCTTTATAATCCCATACATGTTGGCTTGTGCATTTAAAAGCGTTCTTCTGAGAAGGGGTTCACGGCTCCCCGGACTGCCAGCGGAGTCTGTGGCACACAAACAGTTAAGTACCCAGATGGAGGGTAAATTTCCTTCCCGGACACTTTTCGTAACTGGATGAAACTATTTCGACTGTCCTTCCCCAGGCTTCACTCCTGCTTTCCCCACCCCAGACCGCAGCAAGGGGGTCCCCTCACCCACTGCCTGGCCCCTTTCATGCTTCTCCCCACATTTAAGGGAACTAAATCCCACGCTCCTCTCACAAAGTAATAGAAGAAAAAGAGCCCCTTCCTCTCCCCTCCCCAGGAATTGGCATCTTCTGCATCTCGGATTTTTTTTTTTAAGTGATGTTTTTTCTCCTCTGCAGTGTTACCCTGGCGACTACAGGGCTTGCTGTGTCGTCGAGGGGTGCCAGGAACAGATTTCTAAATGCGTTTGGAGCCCAGCCAGGAAAACCGATAAAAACAACACATTGTAAACAACATTTATTCAGAAGACGCAGCCAGGTTTAGAGGGGGTTTTGTGGAAAGCAAAAGGGAAGGCAGACTAGAAGGAGCAGAGCCACGGTAGGGAGAGAGGTGGCTTGTCCTAAATACATAAGCACAAAATGAGGTCACTGGGGCCGCGGATATTTCAAACGGGCCCAAACCGGGGATTTCTGAGGAGCTGCAGGATAATGCAGAGTCCCAGGCCGGCTGCAGGGTCTGGAGGCCCGGGCGTGACCTGGGGAGTGACATTTTACAAGCGCTTCCTGGGGGAGGACGGCCTCGGCCCTGGGGTGGTGGTGATGGGGGGATGGGGGGCTCTGCGCCCCCCCCTGCTGTGCCTAAGCTGCTGGGTGCGAAGTTGCCCCGGGGAGAAAAGTTGACACCAGAGGATGACTCACCAGCCCGCTGCCCAGGATGTAGAAGTCATCACAGGAGAAAATGGTACCAGGGTAGGATGAGAAGGTCACCCTGTTGCCAGGAGCCCGGGTAGATTGCTCTGCAGGCGGGAGAGTGAGCCCGGGTGGGGCAGGGGAGGGGGCCTGGTCAGACAAGCGCATGCAGAGAACCCCACTCCCCCTCCCAGCAAGACTTGGGAGTCTCCAGCTGGAACAGCAGGCTTCAGAGGAAGCCCCTACTCCATTCTTTCTGAGAGGCAGCAAACCGGGCCATTTGTGTAAAAGCTAGTAGCAATATATATATATATATATATATACACATATATGTATATATATATAATTTTTTTGATTACTGTACCTTTTTTTGGCTGGCCTCTCCCATTGCGGAGCACAGGCTCCGGACGCGCAGGCGCAGCGGCCATGGCTCAGGGGCCCAGCCGCTCCGCGGCATGTGGGATCTTCCCGGACCAGGGCGCGAACCCACGTCCCCTGCACCGGCAGGCGGACTTCTCAACCACTGCGCCACCAGGGAAGTCCCTTTTTTTTTTTTTTTTAATTGCAAAAACCTATTGTGAAAAAGATAATTCACAGAGCAAATACCCAGAAGTCTGAGAGCACGGACTTTGTTTTTTGGGTTTTTTGGGGGGTGGAGGGAGGGTTTATCCCCTGCTTTACTGAGGTATAATTGACAAATAAAAATTGTCTGTTTTTTGGGTTTTTTGGGGGGTGGAGGGAGGGTTTATCCCCTGCTTCACTGAGGTATAATTGACAAATAAAAATTGTCTGTGTCTAAGGTGCACACTGTGAGGTTTGGATGGACATAGACACTGTGAAAGGATGGCCACTGTCAAGCTAATTTACACATCCATCACTTCACATAGTTACCTCTGCTGTGTGTGTGGTGAAAACACTGAAGTTCTACTCTCTTGGCAAGTTTCAAGTATACAATACGGTGTTGTCAACTACAGTCACCATGCTGTGCTTTAGACTCCAGAATTCATTTGTCTTCTAACTGGGAGATGGTACTCTCTGACCAGCATCTCCCCATTTCCCCCTCCCCCCAGCCCCCTGCAACCACCATTCCACTCTCTGTTTATATCAGTTCAACTTTTTTTTGGTTTTTGGCCGTCCCACGCAGCTTGAGGGATCTTAATTCTCCAACCAGGGATGGAACCCGGGCCCGCAGCAGTGAAAGCACAGAGTCCTAACCACCAGACCGCCAGGGAATTCCCTCGAGTTCAACTTTTTTAGATTCCACATGAAAGTGAGATCATACAGTATTTGTCTTTCTCTGACTTATTTCACTTAGCATAATGGCCTCCAGGTTCACCCATGTTGTCACAAATGGCAGGATTTCCTGCTTTTTTCAGTTGAATAATACTCCATTGTATATGTGTGTGTGTGTGTGTGTGTGTGTGTGTGTGTGTGTATGTGTAAATTTTCTTTATCCATTTGTCTGGCTATGCACATTTAGGTTGCTTCCATATCTCAGCTATTGTGAATACTGCAATGAACATAGGAGTGCAGATACTTCCTCAAGATTTTATTTCCTGGAAGTGAGATGGATGGATCATATGAGAGCACAGGCTTTGTGGGGAGGAGGCCTGGGCAGAATCCCGGTTCAGGCCCTTATATCAACTGTTTGATTTATGTCAAGTTACTTAGCCTTTCTGAGCCTCAGTTTCCTTATCTGCAAACTGTGAATAATAATCCTTCATCCCACACAGGGCAGTTGTAAAGATTTAATTTATAAGATCGTGGAGGTAGTTTCTAGCACAACAGTGGGTACCCAGCAGGTCTACAATCAAGGTTACTGCGTAACCAGACCAGCACTTGTCAAGGGATGGACTTTCGGTACAAAGGGCTCTGGGGTGGGGATGAGGGCCACTAGGGATGAGGGGATGGACCAAAGGAGCTATTTCTATATAACTAATGAATAGATAAAAGTACAAAGAGCAAAGTCACCAATGAACAGCTAAAACTGGAAGGGAAAACACCCATGGTGGTTTTTCCGGGGCTGGTGGCAGGGCGGGTTACAAGTGATTTTTATTCCTTCTTTGTGCTCTATTTTCTAACTTCCTACAGTGAACATGTATGACTTGATTAATTTGTTTCAATTGTTGAAAATTAGTGTAGAATACGGAAAGAAATAACACAAATATCCATCAATAGATCGATAAACAAACTGTAGTATCTCCATGTGGCGAAATATTAGGCAGTCAGAAAAAGGAATGAAGTGCTAACACCTGCTACGACATGGAGAAGCCTTGAAATTATGATGCTAAGTGAAAGAAGCCGGTCGTAAGAAAACCACCATTGTATGTTTCCATTTTTATGGGATGTCCAGAACAGGTAAATCTACAGAGATAGAAAGTAGATTAGTGGCTGCCAGGGGCTGGGAGGAGGGGGAAAAGGCAGTGATCGATTACTCAGTGGGTACAGGGTTTCCTCTCTCGCTGATGAAAACGTTCTGGAACTAGACTTGAGGTGGCAGTTGCACAACACTGTGAATGTACTAAATGCCACTGAATTGTTCACTTTAAAATAGTTAATTTTGTTGTGTGAATTTCACCTCAAATAAATAAATAAAACTAGAAAAAAAAATCTTTTTTTTTTGCCTGCACTGTGAGGCTTGCAGGATCTTAGTTCCCTGACCAGGGATCAAACCTGTGCTCCCTGCAGTGGAAGCGCAGAGTCCTAACCGCTGGACAGCCAGGGAATTCTCTTAGAAAAATTTTAAAAATTAGTGCAGGTTTATATGAAGTTCTAGAACAGGCAAATCTAACCTCATGGGAAAGAAATCAGAAGAGTGGCTGCCTGAGGAGAGGGGTGGAGGCTAACTGCAAAGGTCACAGGGGACTTTCTAGAGTGATGGAAATGTTCTATATCTTTATGGAATGGTGTTTACATGACTGCATATGTTTGTCCAAACCCATCAAATTATATGCTCTAAATGTGTATTTAAGCTATCCATCAATAAAGTGAATTTAAAAAAAAAAAACAAAACAGAACAAACTTAGTCCGGGACATCATTTATCACCCAGCAGAATGGCAAAAAAAATTTGAAATGAACCATAATACCCAGTGCTAGCAAGGCTGTGGGGGAAAGACAACATATTCACAGAATGGCGGTGGAAGTGTAAATTGGCCCAAACATTTTTTTGAGGCAATTTGGCTGTTATCTATCTAGAAACTAAAATTTTAATTGTACTCATCTTTTAACCCTGCGTTTCCATGAGGAGACACATCTGGGGGCCCACTTGCCTGCTGTAGTACTGTTTGAAACAGCAAAGACCTGGGAATTCCCTGGCAGTCCAGTGGTTAGGACTCCTTGCTCTCACTGGACAAGCCTCACGGTGCAGCCAAATAAAGAAATAAATATTTTTTAAAAAGAAAGAAGGGAGGGAGGGAGGGAGAGAGGAAGAGCAAAGACCTGGAAATGGCCCATATCCTCAACTGGGGACTAATTAAAATTTAACGTCCAGCTGTTAAAAGGTGGACCGAACATGGCAATATCAAAAGCTCTCCAAGGCCGGCTGTGGATCAAAGAGGAACAAGTGGCAAACAATCCATATAGCATGATCTCATTTATGTCTTTTTTAAAAACCCAGAAAGCAAACTTTTTAGGGCTGTGCAACTATTCTGTAGAATACTGTAATGGCGGATACATGTCATTGAGCGTTCATCAAAAATCCATAAAGCTCTACAAAGAGTGAGCTCAAATGTAAACCGTGGACTTCAGTTGACAATAATGTAACAATATGGGTTCATCAATTGTAACAAATGAACCACACTAATGCAAGAGGCTAGTAACAGGGGAAAGCGGGAAGGGGGATATATGGGAACGCTCTGTACTGTCTACTCAATTTATGTCAATGTAAAATTTTTCTAAGAAATAAAGTCTATTAATTTTAAAAAGGTCCATGTATACACACATATAAATGCATCCCCCAAAATCTAGATAGATCCAAACCAAAATGGCATCAGCGCTTTCCTCTTAGGAGAGATCTAAACTTTGGGACGAAGGTATCAAGGGAGATGTATTTCTTCATCGCTATTGCTGGAATCTGTGGCAGTGAGGATGTATTTACATATAAATAGTATAATAAAAATATGGATAGGTTAAAACAAATGGAAAAGTGAGGTATGTTTTTTAAAAGTCTGAAAAAACATAACCAAGTGTTTGCAGAAATGACCTCTTGTGGGATGTGGGGTGTTCCAGTGACTTTCGCTGTGTGTACGTGTGTTTTGCCGCATTTTCCAATTTTCTATAACATACGTGTATGACTTATGTAGGTCTTTCAGACATTAAGACGATAGTGGATACACAGCAATGGGAACGACAGATCTGCAGCTACAGAGGACAATGTGGATGAAAGTCACAGACGTTACACTGAGTGAAAGAAGCGAGAGGCACACAAGCCCATGCGGCATGAGTCCATTCGCAAAACAGTCCAAACCCATCAAACCTAATCCAGGCTGTGAGATGTCACTACGGGCTGGGGACAGTGCCTGGAAAGGGACAGGAAGGAAGCTTCTGGGGGGGTTGGGAATGTTGTTTCTCTGTCTGGATGCTACACACACAGGTGTGTGTTCAACGTGCAAAAATTCCAGCTGTACACTGATGATGCATACACTTTTCTGTACAAGTGTAAAGTTAGAAGTTTAAATTTAAATTCATGGACATTAGGTTGTTTCCAAACCACTAACGCAGCTGACATCCACGTACACAATCGCCTTGCAGAAATAGAAATGTTTCCCCAGGGATAGATCTGAGCCAGGGGGTTGGTGCATCACAGGCAAGACAGATTTTAAATTTTGTTAGACGCCAGCTGGGCTCCTCTTCAAAGTGGCCGTGCCAGCTCCCACTCCCGTTAGTAGTGAATGAGGGTATACATTTCCCCACCCTCTCGCCACCTCCTGGCAACATTAATTTTTTTAAAGTTTGGCCAAGAAGGAGGCACTGCAAACATTTGGCAGTGGCTACCTCTAGACTTAACACTGGGGCCAGGAGTGACGGGCACACTATCCAGAGCTTGGGCCTTAGTGGCAAGGTTTTCACATTCATCCATTCCCGTGTAGCTGTTTGCAAAAATGGCTGTAACTCTCCCCATGCTTGTATCCACGTCATCTATAATGTGACTCTATACAGTTCCTCACATGACAGGGTCGGGTCTATTTCCCCACTTCTTAAAGCTGCACAGGTCACTTGACTTGCTTTGAGCAACAGAATGCTGTGCGAGTTTCAATCAGCCCTCGAGAGGCCTTCCACACTTCCCTGCCCAGATGTCACATGAACAAGCCTGAGCTAGCCTGTGGGAGGATGAAAGACCATGTAGCCCAGCTGTCACATCATCCCAGCTGACAGCCAACCCCCAGATGTGCAGACGAGGCCATCCTAGGTCAGCCAGCTCACCCCAGCTGACTACAGAAGCATCAGTGAGCCCGGCCACGATCAGCAGGCTTGTCCCAGAATAACAAAACCACCCAGCAGACCCATGGACATGTGAGCAAAAATAAATGGCTATGTTTTAAACCTCTGTTGTTTTAAATTTGGGGTGATTTGTTACGCAGCAGTAGCTTACTGATACGCCTTGTGAGATAAAAATTAAAAGGAAATAAACATGTTAAAAATAACACGAACTCCTAGAGTGGCCTTATGGTGACCCCAGTGTATACGGGGCTGAGGCCCACACCTCCCAGTACTATGCCCACTGTGTACCCACATACATGCTCACACACAGACCCACCCACATCTACCCACCTTGGGGCCCTTCTCTGAACTGGAACCAGTACTTTTTCATGATGCGCAGCATGTACTGGTAGGAGTTCCAGGTGTTGTGGGCGACCAGGAGGTCACTCTGGCCAGGCAGCAGCTTGATGAGGGCAGAGCAGGAGCCAGAGCCCATAGCATGCTTGGTCTTGGTCTTATTCAGGGCCAGCTCTAAGTCTTCGAGGTCCCCAGAGATCTGCAACAGGCTGAGGAGGGTCAGAGTGCCGGAGGGTTACCACGCCTGCTGGGAGTGCCATTACATACCCATTTCACAGAAGAGGAAGCTGAGGCACTGGGAGGTTGGGCGACTGGTCCGAGGCCATGTAGCCAGGAAGTGGCAGGGCTGGTATGGGAGCCCAGGTCTGTCTGACTATAAGTTGTGTGGCACTTTCCCCTGCCCTGTCCACTCTGGGGGTGGCACTTACAGGAACCCCAAGGGTTTGATGGTGAACTTCCCAGTTGGAAAGGTCACACTGCCTTCATAGCTGTCCTCTAGGCCTTTCAGCTGCAGGAGGGTCAGCCGCACCTAGGGGGAGGGGGAGGGGGCAGGGGGCAGGGGGCAGAGGGAGGGTGAGGCCTCTCCCCCAGGCTCATGCCTTCTGCAATGGGAGGGGCTCCAGCAAGAGAGGCTCAGGTGCACCCTCCAGGCTCCAGCCAACCCTGACACCCCCCTTAACCACCACCCACCCCTCCATGCCAAGCACCCTCCTGCCATCATTTAACTGTATGTCTCCATCCTGTGGCAACCCCAAATCACCCCACTTAAGAACCCAACTCAAACCCACCTCCTCCAGGAAGCCTCCCAGCCTGCCCTGGCCCACTGTTGACTGCTCCCTGTTCTGAGTTTTACTGGCTGTGCTGCTGGCTCAGCGTACTTGTCTCATGTGGCTGACTTCTCCCCACTGTCACTGTCATTGTCCTGTAATCATGGAGTATATCACTGTGTCCCCCACCGGGCCTTGGCCTGGGCTGGGCATACACCAGGCACTTAGCAAGCATCCGTAAGACGGATAGACAAAAGGACAGATGGATGGACGGATGGATGGTGGTTACTGAGTTTAATAAGAGAAGGACAGAGAGAAAGGCAATCATCTAGATGGACAGGAGGGTGACGAGAAGGACAGATGTTCAGGCAGGTGCTGAAGTAGATGGACGGGACCAGATGGATTCACTCCTTCATCTGTAAATACTCAACAAACCTTCACTTATAAAGAGCCTACTATGTGCCAGCCCCTGTGCTAGGTACTGGGGATACCACAGTGGACAAGGCAGATGTGGTCCTTGCCTTGTCCTCATGGGGCCCAAGTCCAGTTGAAGACAGAATCTGAATGCCTCACAAGATTGCTACGAAGAAGTGCAGGGAGGGGACGTGGAGGTGAGGAATGGTGGGGGTGAACCGGGCAGAGGGGGTGAGGGAAAAGTGTTCCAGGCAGAAGGAACAGCACATTTTAAAGCCCTGAGTGAAGAGGTAACATCTTGTTCAAGGAACTGGGAGGAGGCCAGGGAGGCTGGAGCCCAGATTGAGAAGGTCAGTAGATGAGGCTGGGGAGGGAGAGGGTGCAGGGGGGTGTTGAGGCCACATTAAGGAGTGTGGGCATCACCCTGGAGAACTGGGCGGCCCCTGGCGAGATGTACGAGCAGCAGAGACAGAGCCGAGGGGATGGACCAACAGGTGGACAGACTGAGAGGTGCCTAGGCTCTGGCCAGAAGGAAGAGGAGGAATGAAGCAGGCAAAGTGGTCCGTCAGAAAGATGGCTGGGCGGGTAGATGGGAGGGCAGGTGGACAGACAGGTAGATGATGAACAGAGAGAGAGAGAGACAGGCAACCAGATGGGGTATATCAACAAGGCGGGTGGACAGAATATCTGAGAACTAGGCTAAGATGGGCAGGTTGGTGACAGATGAATAAATGGGAAGAAGAGCGTGAAAGACGGATAGACTCGTGGGTGGGTGGACGAATGTGCTGAAAAACTAGATGGGTGGATGGAGGGGTGGGTGCGTGGATGGACAGACGGATGTATGGGAGGGAGGAAGGGAAGGATGGACATGGAGGGAGAAAGGGAAGGAAGACTGGACGCATCTGTGGACGGATGGGTAGATGGATGGAGGGGTGGGTGCATGGATGGACAGACGGATGTATGGGAGGGAAGAAGGGAAGGATGGACATGGAGGGAGGGAGGGAAAGATGGTCATGGAGGGAGGAAGGGAAGGAAGACTGGACGCATCTGTGGACGGATGGGTAGGTGGATGGAAGGGTGGGTAGGTAGATGGGTGGATGGACGAAGAAGGGAGGGAGGAAGGGCTGGCTAAGAGGAGCGGGCGACAGAGAGGCTGGCCAGCTGGAACAGTAGCAGCCGCAGTGGTAGCAGGTCCCCAAAGCAGACCCAGCCTGCTGCCCCAGCCCTCTGAGCATGGGGGCCATGCCCACCTGGTGCCAGTAAGCAGAGCCATTGTTCAACTCCATCTCCCTCTGCATCCACTCCAGGTTGGCCTCCAGGAAGTTCTTGAGCCTCTCGCAGTAACTGACTTCGTACTCGAAGGGGCCGCAGTAATTCACCACCGTGTTCATCCAGTGCATATAGATGAGCTGTGGGGTGGGCGAGGACAGGGGCGGGGCAGCAGGGCTGCGCTCTTCCCTGAGGACCCCACTGGCCTCCACTCGGGCTCAGAGTCCTCACTCCTATCCAGGTCTCCAAAGAGTCGAGGAGCTCTGGCGAGGACACCTCTGCACCTCTGCTCACGCTGGCTTCTCTCACCCCCACCAGGGCCCAGTGCCTCTGGATGCCTCCCTCCTCTGAACGCCGTCAGCACTCACAGTCTGTCCTAGATTACGCCTCCTCTGTTACTGGGGACCGCCCCCCGCATCTATACATGTATTCAGTCACTCAACTACCTTTTTTTTTTTTTTTTGAGCACCTACTATGTCCTGTCCTGAGCACTGAGGACACAGCAGTGAACCTGGCGAGAGAATCCTGTGCCAGTTCCACCAGCCCTCAAGAGGCCTTCCCCACCTCCCCGCCCCGATGTCACATGAACAAGCTGGGCCAGCCTGCTGGGGGCGGTGAAAGACCACATGAGCCCATCGTCCCCATCACCCCAACAGACGGAGAGCCTCCCTCGGGGGCTGGTGCGCAAGCTCAGAGAGGTAACGTGGGCAAAGCCCCTGGCACGTGTGTCTGGGGTTCCTCACGTGAGAACCACTTCGGGCCTTGCCTCACTGTTCCTGGTTCAGGCTACGGGGCCCTTGAGAGATGGAATCTTGTCTCAAATACCACCAAGCACCCAAAACAGCGTGGCCTGACCCAGTGTCTGACACCTCCCCAGACATCGAGGTCCCAGGAGGGCATCTCAAACTTCAGCTGGGTGTCAGAATGAGGAGAGGGAGTTTATTAAACGCTGTCACACTGTACACCATCTCCTGTGAGGTGCTCTGTCCCTCTCACCACCATGCATCTCACACCCGTCCACTCGGCTCGTTCATTTTCACTGCTCTATGATCCTGCACTGGGTGACACTACTGCAATCCGGTTACCCGTGCACCCACGGGTGGCGTTTGAGTGTGTTTGCCTCGGGGCTGCTTTGAACCCCTTGGGTGTCAGCTCTAGGGTACACACCTAAGGAGTGGGGCCCCTGGGTCCTAAGACGTGTGTGTATTCAATTCTACAAGTTAACCTCAAATTACATTCCAACGTGGGTGTCACACCTTCAGGCACAGTGCGTGAGCACGGCCAGCCCACCACGGCCTCACCCACGCCTGATGCCGTCTGCCTTCTGAAACCTGTGATTATCACTTTTAAAAAGCCCAAAAGCAGGTAAAGCAAAAGAATATGTTGTTTAAGGTTTCATCACATGTAGTAAAACTAGTTTAACCAAAGGAAGGGAGTAGAAATAACTCAAATGTCCACCCACTGATGAAAGGATAAATA